>NC_080064.1:194052527-194358588 GCF_949987535.1 Balaenoptera acutorostrata | reverse complement strand
GTAAGATATGTCATATACAGTAGGACACAAAAAGATTTATTAGAAGAATGAAAAAGAAATACTACTTGACAATGGCCAAAAGAAAGCTGGTGTAACTCTATTTAGATTAGACAAAGTAGCTTTTAAAGACAAAAAGCATTATTAAAAGGAGGACTGTCTTATAAAAATGAAAGGTACAATTCAACAAGGCACCACAATCCTATATTTGAATAACATAGCCTGAATCTATTAAGCAAAAAATTGATAAAACTAGAAGAAAAAAAACCCACACAATTCTACAATCAAGAGTTGGAGGTTTTAAAACACCTCTCTCAGCAGCAAACAGAACTAGCAGAGGAAAAAAGAAAAAAGCAGTACGTAAAGAAAAGTTAAACTGCACAATTAACTAATTAATATCAATGGTATGAATTGCATGCAGTGGAAAGAAGAGAGTCTAAAGCCTCCAGGTCACCCTCCAGGTCAGGTGCTGGTCCCTCGAGCTGCGGGAGTGATGGCTGCTGAGGGCTCACACCTGAGCTCCTCTCGAGGCAGCTGCATCTACAGACAGTCATACAAAGGTCCAGACCCCTCCATCAACCTGGGACCATCCCGAAGGGCCAGTCTAGCCCTGGAACGTTCCCGTGGGATTGGCTGAAGCCTCTGCTGCAACCACACTGCAAATCAGTACCTCCACTGCCCATCCTGCTTCCTCCCAGGTGTTGTCCCCAAAAGCATTATACGGAAAACAAAAGGCCACGCATGCAGGTCTCAGAGTCTGTTTTCTGAAGAATCTGGCCAATGGCAGTTGCCAGTAGGAGTGGTCCAGAAAGCAGCCGCATAGATGGGATTCTGCGCCTGGACCACAGGCGACAGGTGAAGCACAGGCAGCCCCTCGCATGAGTAATGGTGCGATTGTTAAAACTTTCACTAGTCACGCAGGGCGACGCAATACCAGCTGAAGGAAATTTACTGGCAGGTGGAGTAATCCCACCTGATGAGAGGCGGATGGGAAGTAGTGGCTGTAAGAACTATGGAATCAGCTGTTGCTGGGGTCATCAGCGAATGGTGGGGGATGAAAACTGAGAGTGATCTGAGGTCACATGAAAAGTAAGAAGGCTCCTTTCATCGTCTGCAGTCAGCAGAAAGGGCCGAAGATTGGGCCCAAGACTAACTGTCGGGGTAGCAGATCATCAGTTCTGCTGAGACTGCTATTCCGAGGTCAGGATCCGGACTGGGAAGAACTGGGGCTCTGAGATGGGACATAGGGGCGTTTGTGGAAATAAATATGTGGAAATATTTGTGGAAACTGCAAATATCAGTACATTACTGCAAATGTATGCACAACTATTCCTGGAAGTACAGAAGTTTTTAAACTAAATGGAAATAGGGATGGTGGTGGTACTGCTGTGCCAGGAAGGCTTCCCACTGACCTACGAGCATTTTGCCTTTCCCTCTTCCCTCTCTTCTCCACTGACTATCTCTATCAATAGCAAATACCGAAATGACTACTTCAGGTCCAGCTTCTCCGCTAAGCATCCCCACTGCAAGCTTGCTATCCAAAAGGGAGCTCAATGACTTCCCCACGAACTGATTCCAACTATTTTCACTTCAACCCTTAAACACTACCATCCACTTCGTCCCTACAGTGGAAACCATGGAGTGGTGCTTCATTCAGCCCTGTCTGCCCCACATCCAGTGAAGTTCCAAGTCATACCAATAACTTAAAAAGAGCAGGAATAAATGAAATAGAAAATAAAGACAGTAATGCTCCACAAAACCAAAAGCTGGTTCTTTACAAAAAAAAAAAAAAATTAATAAAAATAGACAAACCTAAGGCAAGATTGATCGAGAAAAAAGGAAAGTGAAAAGAAAGATAATAAAAATATAAGAATAACTACAAATCCAGAATAATAAGAAATGTCAGGGGGAAAGTATACAAAAATAATAATAATTTTTGTCAGTAAATCTAAAACCTTAGATGAAATGGACAAATTCCTGAAAAAATGTGTATTTGTTATGTCTATGAAACTAATTCTGAATTATGAAAGAAAAAGGAGCCAAAAATAGCCAAGAAATTTTTGAGAAACACCACCAAGGCAAAGGGCTTTTCCCAAACAGAGATCAAGACTTACTGAAAGTGTAACTGAAGCAGGAAAAAACAAAGACCAGCAGAGCAGAACTACAGCCCAGAAACAGAACTACTCACGTATGAAAACTTTATATGTGACGGAACAGGCACTACATGTGTACATACATAAGTAGGGGACCACCACCTTCCACTACACACAGTGGGCTAGAGACCTAAATGTGAAAAGTAAAACTCTAAAACTTTTGAGGAAAATAGACAAGTATCTTCATGACATCAAAGTAGAAGGAAATATACTTCAGGATAAAAGATATAACTATGAAACACTGATAAGCTCAATGATGTTTGTTCATCAAGGGAGACAACTGAAAAAGTACAGAAAATTCATAGACCAGGAAAAAAATATTTGTAATACATACAACCAACACAGACCTAATATCTAGGATTTGTAAAGAGCTCAATAAACAAGACAATCCAATTTTTTTAATTGGCAAAGACATGAACGAGTAATTTTCAGAAGAGCATTTGAAAAAATATTCAATCTCAGCATTTTAAGATCAGAGATAGGCAAATTAAACTAACAATAGGGTACTATTTCATACCCATCGGAGGGGCTAAAAACTTTAAATTCTGGCAAAATAAAACCAAGATATGGAGCAACTAGAACTCTCATATACTGTAGGTGGGAATATTTGGAGGACAATGTCCCTAGGACCTCCCAATTCCCCTCCTATGTGCCCAAAAGACACACACAAGAATGCTCAGGGCATGTTGGAATGAGCATTTCACTTCTGCCAGAAGACCCCCTTCCCAGGGGAATAACAGCCTAGGACCCCTCCCTCCATGTGCTAGTTTCCCAGTTTGAGGGTTCCTAATCCACTGAGTTAAAATAGAAGTGATCTCTGTTACTACTTGTTTTTAAACACTTTTTAAAAATATAAAAATGATAAATACTATATAAAATTTATGACTACCTCTTTACTGTTTAACAGAAAACATAGCAAAAACCTTTCACTGATTTAGAAAAGTCAATATTCTAACAAATCTCACTTGTTGGAAGTAAAATAGTCATTCTCTTCTTGGGCCAATCTCCTAATAAATGGTGGAAATACAGAACAAAACAAAACATTTCTAGAAAAAAATACTAAATTTCTAAATGTATAATTAGACTGATAATTATTCATTTAGAAAAACTGTATTTTAATTCTAGCATTCCATAAAATAGCAAACTCAATAAATATACATTTTGTTAAAGCTTAAGTCATTTAAAAAGCATTAAAGAAAAATAATGGTATAAAAACACCACCACTCTTGACAGTTTGAGTTGGTTTGCCTGTCTTGGGAGAAAATACCAGAATACTCTGACTTAGGAAGATGGAGGTATGTTGAAACTTAGAGGAGTCTCAAGAGTCTGTCTATTGCAACTGACTGAGACATGACAGTATGCTCCCAGACGACAACCCTGAAACGGACCCAATTCCTAAGTTTCACAGTGGATTTGGATGGCAACTCTGACAGTACTGGGGGTGGGTGAGAGGGATCGCTGGATATTTTTTACGCATCTTCAGGAAAAGGAAACTTAATGCTAAGGTAATATTTTCATCAGAACATTTTCTTCTGTCTCATTTGATTCAAGTACAGTACAAGCACTTCTGGAAATAGTATGACTAAGAGCATAGGAAAGAATGATCCGTGGTGTTTGGAATGGTTCACTTTATGTGTCAAGTTGACTGGGTCATGGGGTGCCCAGATATTTGGTTAAACATGATTTCTGAGCTTCTGTGAGAGTGCTTCCAGATGAAACAGGCATTCGAATCAGAGGGCTGAGTTAAGCAGCCTGCCCTCCCCACAGGGGGGAGCAGCATCCAATCCATCAAGGGCCTGAATACGGCAAAAAGGCGGAGAAAGGGGGAACTCTCTCTCTGGACAACTGCTGAGCTGGAATGTTGGTTTTCTCCTGCCCTGGCCTGGGATTCACACCACTGGCACTCCTAGTCCTCAGGCCTTCGTACTTGCATTACAACTTACACCACCACTTCTCCTGGTTTGGGGGCCCTTGGACTTGGACTAGAACTACATCACCAGCTTTCCTGGGTCTCCAGCTTGCAGATGGCAAATCTGGGGACACCCCAGCCTCCGGAATTGCGTGAGCAGATTCCTTACCGCAAATCTCTTTACACATGTGTATCTGATGTGTGTATGTATGTATACAGCAGGATACACGGCTAGTTGCACAGGTTAAGGTAACCACATATACAGAGAGAGGTATGTGTGTGTGTGTGTGTGTGTGTTTGTATGTGTATCCTCTTGGTTCTGTTTCTCTGGAGAACCCTGTCTAATACAGTGTTGTATTCTTAAATTAACATATTAGTTTATACAGCAATACAAATCAAATAATTTACGTAAACACAAAATAATGATACTCTTCCCCTCTTTTTTTTTTTTAATCAGTGGAAACTAAAGTGAAGTTTAACTTTTAAATCAGTTAATATACAAATTCCTTATTCATTCTAACAACTTCTTAAAATTGATTAAATGCTGTTTAACCGAGTAGTTACCTTTTCAAATTTTTTAGTGTATCATCCGAGCTTAGTAGCTATTCTGAGCATAATACTAAAAAGAATGCAGCCCCTGAAGGAATGAATAAAATAATTTTAAGTTGTTGGTCCCAAAAGAACAAATATTTTGAAATATTCTGAAACATAAAATCTGCCTTCATCTTAAAAGCCTTTAACATTAATCTGAAAGTTTAAAGAGGTCTGTGAGTCATGAGATGTTTGCTCCCAGACTGAAATTCTATATAAAAATTGCTCCCTTGAAAGAATTCTCAACCAGAGGTTATAAAAACCAAAAGCAGTATTAACAATGTAAAGTCCAACCTAACATCAGCCTGACAGCTATGATACCCTAACTCAGCAGCGTCCTACGACTGACTGCTCACTCCACTCAGGGTTAGGAGGAATCCTTAGTCCTTTTAACTTGGAAGATGCAAGTATCTGCTTCTCTCAATTGTGCTTTAAATATAACTAATCAAAGTATAAGATATTGGTTCATACAATCAGGGATTAATTACATCGTAATTAACCAAAAACAGCAAAATCTTCCAATGTCTATTTCAAATGACAGCCCTGGGCTCCGGAGCTACGACCCGGAGTGCAACGCAGGCACGGCAGCCGTCCAGGCCCCTCCCCTCCTCCTTGGGCTCCGCGGGCAGAAGCACCCACGCGGCCGTGCTGGTGCTCCCGCTGGTGGCTGTGCTCTCAGGAACCGCTGGGCTCCAATCACGCCTCACTGTCCACTTGCAGCCCCCTCAGAGTTGCGGCAGGCCAAGCTTCTTGCTCGCTTTGTCGTCTACTCTAGTCTTAGCACCGACGCCTTTCGGGCCTGCACGACAGCCAGCAAATAACAATACTAGAAACAGGACAAAACAACCACCACCTGTTCTTCACACAGTAGCTTGGCATTTCACACCTTTAAAGGAAACTGTAAAGGTAAGAGGGAGTTCAACAAATCAGAATATTAACTTCGACGGATTTAATATTCTATTTCACCAAGCACACACCCAATATGCCTTGACATCTGAGTTCATTACTAAACAGAAAACTAAGAAGATAATATTTCAATAGCTATGGAAATAATTTCAAATACATCCTTTCACATATAAAAATAATTTCTATTAATCAGTTTACTGTTCTAAACATACTGACCATAAGTTTAAATAAAATGACCATTAGAAAGGTGATCCGGTGACATAAATCTTCTAGCTCGTTAAAGAATCGCAGCATAAATTCTCTCCTCCCCGCAATGCAGAACTCCTTTGGGATAAGGTCATCTTCTAGGGCCAAGATTCTGCGTACATGTTTTAACAAAGAAAATGATTTATAGATTTTCATTTTCACGTTCAATATTTCAGTATGCACCCAACGGTATGGCCTCAGGAAATTGAAACAGAAATGACAAGTTATCTGGAAGACGACCAGCAACCAATCACCAATCAAACTGAACGAGTCCTTTCTTTTCACAAAACCCAGCTTTATATATTTATACATAATTTTTTATGCCAATATTGTTTCTATTGAAACAAGTAACAAGACTACCTTTCTCTCCCCTCTGGACCCTTTCATCCCTTGTTATTCCCTTACCAATTTGTAGTTAAACCTTAAGCATGTATCATACAATGTGCAGAAAAACAACCACAATTCAGACTACCTGAAGAAGATATCTGTTTCCTTAGCAAATTCCACAATTTACAGCTTTCTAAGGCTGGTTCCGTGGGTGACACTTCACAGTTACCACAAATGCATTGGTCTCAATTTTTAAGATTACAGGAAAAACCATACACATAAGTTAACTTATACTTCAGTGTGTATTGCTCACACGTATGTTCTGTACTCAGTTCAACACTCTCATTAGTGTGAGAAAAATTCACAATAATTGTTTTTAATGTTTAAATCAGTTTGGACATAATTAAGGAAAAGAACATTTTAAAAACAAAGAAAAAAATCTCTTTGAGATATGCTCCTGTTATATCTATACTATCAAACCTATTCCCACAACTCAGCAGCTATCAAAAGGTCACTACGCAAAGCAGTAAACAATAACAAAAATAGTTTCCAAATCCATGAGACCCTAGAGCCACAGTGTTCCAAGAAAGGAAACATGGAAATCAGACACAATGTTGAACTTTTGAGGAGAACCTGATCAGTAAGGCAAGGCACAATCACACGTGCTACAAACCCAAGATTAGTTGTTAGGAAGACAATTTAGCCGACAACTGAGCACATGGGATGCATAGACAGCTGCACAGTTAGGGTAGAAATAAAAAACAAGTGCAGCTGATTGGGAGGAAGGCCCTGGTCAATTTATTTTCAGGTTCGTTTAAATCCACAAGGCGAAGCAAGTCAGTATGATTATAAATCTAATCTAACATAATATGACTTTTTCAATTTTTGGCAGTTCACATATCACACCGACCTTTTCTTCTATTATTTTCAGATTGACTAGACGTGTGTTTCACCCAGTTCCGTTGACACTGATCCTCACTGACACTGATTAAGTATTTCTGAGTACCTTTATATCTCCGTCGTCACCACATTAACACTGCTTATTAAGGGCCTATTATATGCAGGTGCTACACTAGGCATCGGGCGTATATCCTGCACAGAAGGGACACGGACGCTGCCCTCAGGGAGCCTGCAATCTAGTTAGAAAGGCTCACTGTGATGGCTAGTTTGACAGGTGAAAAAGGCAAGGTGATAAAGGAGCATATACCAGAGTTTGGGGGAAACGGGGGAGGGGGCTGTCAAGGAACTCTTCCCACCGGGGCCTCAAGGATAAGCGGGAGTTGATTTAGTGAGGGAGTGGAAGAAAGGGAAGAAAGGGGACAGAGGAGGAATTCCAGGCAGTGCCCCTCCACAGGGGAGGTGTTCTGTCTGGGTTCTGTCTGTCCCTCATCCTCATCACATACAGAAAGGCTCCACTTCATGGATGGTCAGAGGTGCTTGCAACCTTCAATATGTCAAGCCACCACATTTCTTACACTTCTACTGTTTTTATATCAGATCACATAATTCAAGAAATGAGATTCTTCCGCCTGCCAATGCAGGAGACATGGGTTCTAGCCCTGGTCTGGGAAGATCCCACATGCTGCGGAGCATCTAAGCCCGTGCGCCACAACTACTGAGCCCGCATGCCTAGAGCCCGTGCTCTGCAACAGGAGAAGCCACCACAATGAGAAGCCCCCGCTCGCCACAACTAGAGAAAGCCCGCGCAACGAAGACCCAATGCAGCCAAGATAAATTAATTAATAAAAAAAAAAAAAAGAAATGAGATTCTTAGTTCTATAAGTCAGAACAAGACTTTAATAGATCCATCAAGAAAGCTGTACCAAGGAACATTCTGAATTGGGAGAATTCATTTCCTCCCTCCCAGAAGAGTATGAAGCGAAAATTTTACATCTTAAGCAGTTTCACAAAGCTGAACCATACATAAAATGAGGCAATCACCGATAACACTTGTTTAAAACAAAATATCCGTCAGAAAACCTGGCTTATCTCAACTGATGGACACAGTTCCCATTCATGGCAGAACTAAGTTCAAATACAGAATCACTAAGCAAAAAGCTTCTCTCTGCCTGCTAAGTAAAAGAAACGCCTCAGAGAGGAGAAGTGGGCACCCCCATTAACACACCCCAGTCTTCACAGGCGTGCTTGTTTGTATTTTGAAAATAGAACAGTGAAGACATTGTTTTTAATACGGATTTTCCTAGTACCTTTCAAAAGCGTATTGTCACTGGACTTTCCCAAAACCACCAGTAACGTTCTATTTTGGCTTAGAATATTTTGTCATTACATTAGTGGAGATAAGGATAATCTTGTTATTACTGTTGACATCGTGTTCTGTTGTGTGTGTATGTGTTCTAAAATAGGTAAAACTGCTGTCAACACAAACCCAAATTTCATTTAAGAATCCTTAAGTCAACCATTAGTCACAAATCTTCTAAATTTTTGAATGATCTAGAAAAATAATGAAACAGTTTTATGAATATATAAGCAGTTTGACTATTTAAAACTGAAATTATTATATATACGAATTTTCCAATAAAGCCATGTAAAAACTGTCTCTCAGTCAAATAGGCTGACGGGAAATAAGTCAAGCCTATCAACTGAAGAAATGAAGTTCAGAACTCTACAGTGCTTATTCATCCACTCCTTCCAAAAGGGCACTTAAAGTCATAGATTATTATAAAGAACTCCAATGCCTAAGTAAGTGAAATACTATGCACATTTATTTATATTGTATTTACCATTTGTGAAAACTGCCCAGTGAATAAAGTCAAAACCTTGCTTTCTGTTAGAGCATCTAGTATATTGTGAGTAATCAATGACTACTAAGCACCAATAACATGGATACATTTCCTAAGAACTAAAATCTGGCATGTGCATATCTCATTATTAAATCACTTGAAAGTTATTGTTAATTAAGCATCAAACTGTTAAATGGTCCAGGTACCACCAATACACACAATGTCCAAGGAAGTCCAGAGGAGGTTCCTAACACTCCCAGATTTCTGCCTGTGATGTCCTTTAGAAAAATATGAAACAGAGAAAAGGAAAATGTTTCTATTTATGTTCTCTTCACATGATTTTTGAACCACTCTAGGGTGCTTAGTGTCATTAAACCATTAAAAAATGCTTACTGGAGTCACACGCTATGTGTCCCCCAATGCTTAGAACACAATGGGCACAAAGCAGACATTCAAGTATTTGCCAAATGAATGAAAAAATAAAGCCTACCTAATCCTGCTTTGTTTTGGTGAACTTAAAAAGCAGTGGTTAAAACTAACTCTAAATGCTAATTTAGAGTAAAATAAGAAAAGCAGCAGGGATTTGTTCCATCGATTAACTACCACAAGTGTCCAGGACTACAAATGTGTATTTACCGTAAGTCAGAAGCATTTCGGAGTATAATGTTGAGAAGGCTAGCTAGCATCACAATAATCAGTTGCATTCATCATCCTAGAATACCTTCACTATATCATCGTTCTGCTTTAAAATTTCTAATTGTTCTCCACCATTTTTAGAATAAAGTCCAGATTCCTTAGCCTGGAATTGCAGGCCCCTATTTATTCAACAGAAATGTACTAACTTCCTGCTCTGAAGCAGGCAGGTACTAAGGATAACAAGATGAACAACAAAGGGAGCCTTCCCTTGAAGAGCTCACATCCCGGTGAAGAGGTCTCAGAAGCAACTGCCAGAGATGCAGCCGACAGAAAGTCAAGGGAAGGCTCAAGTTTCAGGCTACTCAACGCAGCCTCGGAAGACTGGCTGGTTCTCAGAAGAAGAGTTAGAGCTGGTTTTCCATTTTACAAATACCACTTTGGCAGCCATAGAGAGAATGAATCAGAGCCTCATGTCCCACTCTTTTTGCCAAACTGGCCCATTTCTGACCTTTAGAAACCCTAATTTCGCCTACCGCAACAGCTTCCAGTCACAGCCCAGCACACACCCCTCGGCTCCCCTGGGGCCTTCGGGGGAGTCCACCCAAACCCCAGGAGAGCCCCTGTCTGCTGACGTCCCTGCAGTAGCCTGGCACTACGGTGTGCTCTCCAGGCACTAAGGGCCTCCCTCATATTGTCAATGACACCATCGGTCAGGGTTATAAAATCCTTGGTGACAAAGGCTGTGGCAGATTCCTCTGAATCTCCCATCATATCCAGCACAGTTCTTCTTCCACAATACGCCTTCACAAGGCACAGTGCATAACTGCTGCTTATCAGCTGGATTCTATTTTATCAAAACAATACTGTGTGTTTAAGTCCCTAAGTAGATAGCATGTAACAAAGAACAGAGGTTTTAAAAGTAACAGTTTCTCAAATTTAAAAACAGAAGTAGTATTTCCAAAAAAAACCCCTAAAATCCCTGCATGTTTTTTTCATATTATTTAACTACTTGTAATACATACAGAAATCAAAACCGCAGGCCTGGCAGCAAGAATACCAACCAGAAAACCAAGTCATAATCCATGATCAGAATCCTAGGCTGTAATAAGAAAGCAGGCAAACACAAGCCCATCTCTCTCTCTTACACACACACACACACACACACACACTTATTCACAACTGTTGCCTCTCCAGGTCAAAGCCTAAGAGATTAAAACAAGCCTGTCCACTTGGAAACAGAGGCCAGATAGACCTACTTATTATTTAATATTTAAACAAAAGAGAAAAATCAAGAATGGCAAAACCATTATTAATGTATGTCCAAGAACACCTTCCTAACTGAAAGTTGGCAATCGAATTATGCACATCTCTATATCTCCTGGGATTTACAGTTTTGTCATCAAAAATGTCCATTACAGTCAACTACATAGAAGTTGACTAATCTGATGTCCTGATACAGACTTCTCCCTGTTGCCTACCTTTTGATTATTTCACTCTTTACTTCCATCAAACAGAGGTAAACCTGAAGAACATCTACCTATATTTTGTTTAATGTGTCAAAGATATTAACATAAAACCCAGTGTCCTAACAAACGTAGTTATTTCATTAATTGTCAAAGTTTCATGAGGTCTTTACTTCAATTAAAGCGCTGTCCCTTTCATGTGTCATTTTTAAGAAACTGATTTGCTTTACAACATTTTGTTAAATGTTAACAAAATATATATATATTTTTTTTTTTAAACATCTTTATTGAAGTATAATTGCCTTACAATGGTGTGTTAGCTTCTGCTTTATAACAAAGTGAATCAGTTATACATATACAATATGTTCCCATTTCTCTTCCCTTTTGCATCTCCCTCCCTCCCACCCTCCCCATCCCACCCCTCTAGGTGGTCACAAAGCACCGAGCTGATCTCCCTGTGCTATGCGGCTGCTTCCCACTAGCTATCTGTTTTACATTTGGTAGTGTATATATGTCCATGACACTCTCTTACCCTGTCACATCTCACCCCACCCCCTCCCCATATCCTCAAGTCCATTCTCTAGTAGGTCTGTGTCTTTATTCCCGTCTTGCCACTAGGTTCTTCATGGCCTTTTTTTTTTTTTTTTTCCCTTAGATTCCGTATATATGTGTTAGCATACAGTATTTGTTTTCCTCTTTCTGACTTACTTCACTCTGTATGACAGACTCTAGGTCCATCCACCTCACTACAGATAACTCCATTTCATTTCTTTTTATGGCTGAGTAATATTCCATTGTATATATGTGCCACATCTTCTTTATCCATTCATCTGTCGATGGACACTTAGGTTGCTTCCATGTCCTGGCTATTGTAAATAGAGCTGCAATGAACATTTTGGTACATGACTCTTTTTGACCTATGGTTTTCTCAGGGTATATGCCCAGTAGTGGGATTGCTGGGTCGTATGGTAGTTAACAAAATATATTTTAAATACAACTTGTGGATTAGTCCACCATCTAGGTGAAATTTCTCAAATAATCATTTCTTCTGTTATAGCACTGAATGAAAACGTAAGAGTCCTACAACCCTACAAGTTTAGAACTTCATTGTTTCTGTTTCCTTCTTCAGTGATGTTATCAAGGAGATTCTCACAAACATAAATAATAACAGTGGAAGAAAAGCATTTGAATATGATATGGAGAATACAACTTAACCCACTTGCACCAAGCACGGTCTTCGTAATGTCTCACTTAACGCTCTCAGCCTCACTTACCTAAAATATCAAATACAACTGGAGGACATGACTTCCAAAGTCCCTTCCAGTCTCAAACATCCGCCAAATTCTAATTTCCTCTGAAATAAACAAGTCACGCTGCATAAATTGGAGCAGTTCCCTCTGAGCCAGGGACCCTGGGCTGCTGCAGGTCAGTCCCCGCCCCCGAGCAGAGCCTCCCTAGCATGCCTGAGCCATTCCTAAGATCCCTTCATGAAAGTCTTCACGGAATAAAACACTACTGAGAAACAGTCAGTGGCCAATTAATCTGAAATCTAAAATACCAAGAAGTGAAAGTTTTGATTTGCTTAGAATGACATTTCAAGTACACAGTTGACCTCACAAAAAAAACTAAGTTAATGCTACTGGGTTTGTTACTGTTTCTGAACTATTTAAAGATGATGTGATGCTCTAAGATTCCAATTTATAATTATTTACCTCCTCAAGGTACAAGGGAACTATCATGTGTTTAAACTTAATGGGAAAAACCATATAAAATAAATGACATTCTCAGTTTCATAACTTATCCCCTTTTAACCTTTCCCATATAGATATTTCTCTTACATTAAAAAAATCAATCATTTTGTGAATGCATATTAGAGCATCATTTCATGAAGTACTTTATACAGTTTGTCCTATTATAAATCAACATTGAAAAATGTGTGAGCTATAAGCCCATTACTAACTCACACATTTGTAAATGACTATATGAATGTAATTTATTTAATAAGCCTGAGAATTTGTTGTCTCAAAGAAAAACTCATATGTCCTCTTATAGAAAATACTCCCTGTGGCTTCTTACTGTGAATCTGTAAATCAATAAGCAAACGGCACACACCACTGGACTATCTTCCTAAAAGATTATTATGATTATCAAATATTATTACAAAGTCATAATTATCAGCAAAAAATGCTGTACCCAAAGGGGGAAAATATGGTGAGTAACAACAAAAATTATGAATTCTAGCCCTGACTCTGTCACCGTCCAGCAAATGCAAGCTTAGGAAACCCACTCAATGTCGTCCCTTTACCGTCTGTCCAGTGAAGAAAAGCCTGCCCATTCCTCAAGCAAACCGTTACAAGGAAAAGAAAGCTCATGCAAACCTCTTCTGCCATATTTTCATCTAGCTATACAGTTAAAACAGCAGATTTCAGTGTATACACTGAACAAATTACTTTAGAATAAATAACAAAATGTTAGCAATGTAAATACTGATTCTAAATTATGACACAACTGTATTATTAATTTTCTCTCTGTAATAGAAAGGCTTTTAAATACTAGTTTTAACTGCATGCTTAATTTTCACCTGAAAATCCAAAAGAAAAAGGAAAAAAGATCTTCATGTTTCCTTGTTGCCATGATTTTTAGGGTTTCCAAATTCTGTTTATATGTCCTCTTCCAGCAAAATGAGTGTCAATATGCTTTACTGACATCTTACACTTACAGTTTTGTAATTTTTTAAAATTAATTATTTATTTATTTATTTATTTTTGGCTGCGTTGGGTCTTCGTTGCTGCACGCAGGCTTTCTCTAGTTGCAGTGCATGGGCTTCTCATTGCGGTAGCTTCTCCTGTTGCATAGCACGGGCTCTAGAGCGCAGGCTTCAGTAGTTGTGGCTCACGGGTTTAGTTGCTCTGCTGCATGTGGGATCTTCCCAGACCAGGGCTCGAACCCGTGTCCCCTGCACTGGCAGGCGGATTCTTAACCACTGTGCCTCCGGGGAAGCCCTGTAATTTTTAAAAAGTTCCCACAGGCACCTTCTCAAAACATCACAGTGGAGTGAGGGGGGGAATAATTTTCAGGTTACAGGTGAGAAAATTCCAAAGAGGCAAGTTATATGACTTATCCAAGATTATACAAAGAGAAAATAATAGAACTCAGATTTCCTGACTCCTATAAATCAGTTATTAAGTTCAGCCTATCGTGTGTCTCTTCACTCTCACACACACACACACACACACACACACACACACACACAGCCCTGAGTAACTGTGGCTTCTTCCTGGAAATCGAAAGACTGCAGAAATCTGCATACAAACAAAATTTTCTCAAGCTCTGTAAAGCCACAGTTCACAGCTAGGGTTTCATGGGCTGGAATGCAATCCTCAAGACCACAGAAAAATTGTGTTTAGCTCAAAACCCAACCACATCCTGGAAAGTTCTGAGCCAGCCTCGGGTCCCCAAATCCCTTGCTTTTCCTAAATGAACACTTCTGCCATTATAGGAGTCTTCCTTATGCATCCTGCTTTACCAAGGATAATCCTTCTGGCCAGGATAATCCTTTTTGAAAACAGTATTTATAATACCCCTTTACTGTTCAAGAACCTTTATAAAATTCCCTGTCACTTAACTGTTAGACAAAATTTAAATTCACCTCAAGTATTCAAGGCTTGCTAGGCAAATGAATAAAGCAAACATAAAGAGGCCCATCCTGAAGAGTATCTATTTCCGTTTTGAAAAATCATGTATTTCACACTTAAAAAATATTTGACATAAAGAAAAAGATCATTTTTTACTATAATCCATTTTGATCTAAAAACTACACGAGGATACACTTCCAAATAATGTTTTCATTTAACAAATCGCAATAGAATGCATAAAACGCAAGGTCCTATATTAGATTGGGTGACAAAAAAAATGTAAAAATTAACTTATTTCCTTCTCTCAAAGAGCTTAAAATATAACAGATAAGAATTAAGGACGAACTTCTATGAAATTGCAACAAATTATGATATTGACCATATTCCATATCAAACAATATTCCCAATTTTCTAAGGTTTTTTTAATGTAAAAAAAGGAGGGGTTAGGTATCAAATGATATCAAATGCTTTTCTGCTCTAGTAAGCTTATCATACAAGTTTTCTTACTGAACCAAACAAGGTAATGAATCATATAACTAGACCTTTTCTATTAAACCACATTTATATGCTCAGATAAACCTTCCTTGATTAATGAATGACTGACTCTTCAACTGTTCTGTTAGTCTTAATTTTATTACAGAGTGTACACCAATATTCAGAAGTGTTTTCCAAACTCTGTTCTTTAAAACACCAGATTCCCTTAAGTTGTTATTGGTATTCCACAACCAAAACAGAGAGACAGAGAGAGATCCATCATCAAAGGTATCTGCAAAATACTGGGCTAAACAAATACTGGGCTAGACTTCTCGGGGACCCTAATATGCTAAAAAGAGCACTGTGACTCTCCATAATGGTACCCTATACAGATTTTTCCAAAACTGTCTAGCCACAAAACTCTTCCACAGAACTTCCATTAATCTCTTGGAGAACTCTGGTAATCTGTTAAACACAGCTCGGTTGACATTTTACTTAAATGTCTGGTCCAATTTTTGGTATTAAGAATATACTAACTCAAGAGCATGAATCAGAAGATTCCCATTCATTTAATTTTATGAAATGAAAATATAAAAACTGGGCTTAGAAGTCTGTTGTGAAGACAGCTCATATAACTTCAGTTCTTCATGGTTACTGGTCTGCTAATGATTACAGCGAGTCAGTTTTTTAAAACTGTCCTTTATTGTCTTCAGTGCTTTTCTCTTTTTCATTCAATTCTACTTTGGAATTCTTATTCTTAACCTTCTGTGTTTTCTATTGTGTTTTCCTTATAAATCTTGGCCTACCTTTTTATTTTTAACCTTTCTATGTTTCTTTGTTCTAAGCATCTTTTGAAAGCAGGACACAGTCGAGGATTATTTTTTAGGTTGAGTCCGTCTTTTAAAACAGAAATTTAATACATTTAACACATTTAACACGTTAAAGACATTTAATGTAAACTGTTTCACTGGTATTTGTCTTTTATAGTCTTGTTTTTTGTTTCCTTCCTGTTTATTTTTTCATCTCTTGCCGTATGAACCATGTTTGCTTGCTTTAATCCTGTCCAGCTACTTAGAAAACAAACATATATCCCCTCCTATTTTAAATTCTACTAATGGTGACTTCCAAGTTTTTTTAAGTCCTCCATTAACCAGTTTTTGGCTGATTATCAAGGGAAAAGTGAAATCCATCTTATGATACACAATCCGATCCAGGTTAGCCAAGGGCTGATCACGCCATTACTTTTCCCCTAATGCTCCGTATCTCCAAATCCTCAGATTATACATTTTATAGCCATAGCCTATCTAAGTTATTCCTGGCATTTTGTACTATTTCCAATCTTGAATAACACCCGTTTAGTCCTGCTTTTACATCTAATTTGCTCCAGTAATCATTCCCAATGCTTTCGTACAAAGATGGCCCCTTCCCAAACTCTTAGTTTTGACTTTTCTCCTATAGTACATCTTTAAGTATTTTTTCTAAAGGTCACACATGCAACATATTTTCTCTACCCCTTGAAAATCTGAAACCATCACTCCCTTTTAATCACACGTGAACAATAATTTGGCTATGTATACACTGTTTTAGCCACAACACCATGCTTTGTTCTCTGCAGTTAACTGGTCCGTTACTTCCAGTATTTTGTGATACTAAAGAGAACACGTTAATCCCTTCCAATTTCTTGGATGAAGATCCAAGTTCCAGTGACTTACTTTTATCAATTATTGGTTAATGTATTTACTTCTACTTAATCTACTACCTGCCTGAAATAAATCAAGCTAGCAATCTGAATCACCACCATAAAGGGTGTGATTAGAAAATTATTTTATCTGTTTCTTTCATTTCCACACAAAATACATCTTTTGCTCTATGATCAATGAGCAATTCTGCTTATTTGCTTGCTCAGGTTTCCTTGAACGGCAAGTCCCTTGATTATTTAAATCAATAATTATGCATTTTCATCTGGCACATAGCCTGCTTCTTACATACTGATGATTTATGAATCAACAGCTCCAGAATCTCATTTCCAACCCTACCGGCTGGATCTCTCTGCCTGATTAGCCAAACCAGAAACGTCTAAAATCTTGACCACTTCAAATCCATTCTACTCTGTATTCCCTCCTCAGTGAATGGCACTGCCACCCAGTCATATATTTCCTAGGCCATCCCAGACCCTTTGACTCCCTCACCTGCACGAGTCCCCAACTCCCATTAATTCTACCTCCCAAACCCTCTCTCTGCTTCTCCCGGACTCTCATGATCCTCGCAGCTATTACAACCAATTAATTGTTCTTCCTGACTTTGGTAATGTAATTCCTACTCTCCACACCCACCATAATGATCAATCTCAAACAAAAACCTCAATATGTCTCACTCCTGCCTAAAACCCTTTAAGGAATGAAACTTTTCTTAGCCTTACTGGCTTGCATATAAATCCTATACTCTGGCCTTAATGAACCATTGACACTTCTTCCAAATGCCAGGCTCTTTCACGCCTGTGTGCCTCTGACACACTGTACCATCCTAGCTGAAACACCCTTCCCAGCTAGCCTGCCTGCCTGGCCAACCTTGCTTCATACTCAGGCGAACCTTTAGAAAATACCCCTTTAAGTAATTTGTCCCAGGGCACTTTAATGACTCCATTATCTGTGCATCTGAGGTCCAATACCAACACAAGCAATTACTATTTAAGGGCAGAATCTGTCTCTTTTTTTTTTTTTTTTTTAATCTCCATTACATATGAAAGTCCAATAAACACTTGCTAAATAATCAAATTTAGAAAACAAGAATTTATAAAGAACACAGGTCTAACAATCAGGACCTAACTAGTTCAAATTCACATGAGCATCTACTGACACTTTTGAATGATTAAGGACAAGTTATTGCTCTGCTCTGAAGAAAAGCTCACAATGAGCACACAGTCTGCGGTGACACAGCAAGGCCCCAAATCCTTCTCCCTGAGGGACAAATACGGGGAGTTTTCTACCGGAAACAAGTGCCCGAAAGAATGAAGTATTACTACTTCTCAAAAGGGTTAAAGTGGAATACAAATAAAAGATGGTATTATTTCTTCTGCTTATCGTTACAGAAGAATTTCCTATGAGGATAAAAAAAACAAGTGATCCTTACTCACCCCTTTCAAAGAAATTTGTCCAAAAACGCTTTTGACAGACTTTCCATTTGTTTTGGTTAACTGTGGGCACAGGATGCTGCTACAAACACAATAAATGTCCCTTATCATTCTGCCATGTCATTCAGTTACCCACACAGCAACAACGAAAGCCTGGCAAAAGCACATGATCACTAGGCCAACCATTCAGCTGTAACACCAGAAAAAAGCATGGTAGCCAAACTATAACCATCCACGGCAGAAGACTGACATACGTAAAGAGCTAAGATAAATAGCTTGGACCCATCTTCCAAACCTGATTATAAAAAGCATTCCTTGTACTAAATAATTCATAGTAGTGAATTCTATCATAACAAAGCTGATAAGACCCCATGGAATACAAGCCAGTACTTGGGAACACTTTAATGAGTATGAATTATGTATAGTAAGGTCATTTGTTTTAACAGCCTTTTGTCTGTAACAAGCACTCACTAACCAAAAAATCATCACAAAAAAATAAAAAACTTATTTAAATAAAGGAAAAATTTAATAGATGTTTCTGAATTAACACAAATTTTACATTTTGTCTTTATTTTAAAAAAGCTTATAAACTGCTGTTTCTTCATTTGTTTATTAGCACATGTGCTCTACCAAAGACACTGCTCTATATTCTGATTATTCCTGAACTTGCAAAACCCTCGTTTCTTTCCAGGCTAGTTTACAGTAAACTATGAAGTGGTTTTAAAAGATGTCCTATCACTTCCTTCCTTTGATGTTCCTAAACACCAGGCAAGGAAAGGAGCCCTACAGCCCAGTGGTAAAGGCAGGACTCCCAGCCGGGTCTCCCCACATCCCTGCCAGGGAACTTCTCCACTGACCCACACCCAGGGCCCCACGACATTCTCACGACCTGAGTTAGTCATAACAACAGAGTCTATCTAAGGGACAATTAGGTTAGTAGGACACAATCAGCGTCTAGCAAAACAAACTGAATGTGTTACCCTACTTCTATGAAAACTCCTGCCTTGCCCCCTCCTGCCTACCCTTGCCCCTCAAAAACAGAAAGAAGAAGAATAATTAGACCTCTTGGCTGCTTGACCTCCTTTTTACTGTGCACAGACTTCTAATGCAATGAAAGTTAACAGAAAATTAAGAAAGAAGGGAGAAAAAGCAAAGCAGGAAAAGCCACTGACTCATAGTCACACAAAACTGTCCTAGCTTTTAATAAAAAGATTTCTCAACAAACTTAAGTAAATCATGGCTATACTTTATGTTTTAAAATTTACCTTCTGAGGAACTAAATTCGATCGCTGTTACAGTCTTCTTCACACCACAGAACCGAACAAGTCTTTGAATGGATTCTGTGGCGTTGAGCAAGGCAGCTGCTGGGCAGACTCTCTCAGCAAACTCTGCCCAGTCATGTCCCTCCTGCCTGCACCGCGGTGCAGTCCCCCCTGCTCTTCTCAACACGCACGACAAATCATGCCAAACCTTTACATTCACTAGAAACAAATGTACTTTCTCTGGCACACTTATCACGTGAAACTATGATTTTATGAAGATACTATCCAAAGAATAAGGATGCCTATTGTAAATTAATAGTGGCAATAACAAACATGTTATGCTGAGGAAGCTACCTAGGACTGCACGTGAGACTTTAAACATAAAGGACTCATGGAAAAAACTGAACATCTAATTAGTAGTGATTACAGACTTACACTCAAAATGGAATTATATAATTGACATCTACTTCAGTTTTGTTTTCAGAAACCTTCTGACTCTGCAAAAGTCCATTCCTCTGACTAAAGAACTGATAAAATCTTAGAAAAATGGCAAACAGTAAGAGGCTTTAAAAGCACAGATTTATTAAGGATGGAAACAGCCTTATTTGGGTCTTCACAAGAAACACCTTACATGTCATACTTACAGCTAAAGTCGGGCAGCAACACAGAAGTTAACTTTTAATTTCTCCCAGGATTCACGGAGTATTTACTTACCTTTTAGTGAAACTGCCCTTGTACGTGAAGAAGGCTGGACAGGCCCTGACACACCTTCCCCAGACATGCTCACCTGCTTCCACCTTCCACGCTGATGACCCCAGAGCTGCTCCCCAGCCGGACTGCTCTGCGGTGTTCAAGCCACATGCAACCACCAGCTACCTACTAGACAGGCCATGCGGGCATCCCACAGGCATCCAAGCTCCACGTGAGACATTCCCCACCCCTGCCCCACCAAGAAGCCATGTTTGTTCTTAACTCGGGTAGTTCTGACGAATGCACATTGAATGAGGACGGAGGAAGCGTTCTGTACTCTCGGCGTAAACAGCAGGACTCTGAACTCTACGCTGATCTGGTTAATATTTCTTCTCCTTTGTTCTTCAGCATTAGGCACTATGATAACTTTATCTAAAACTAAGGCAAAACCTGTATTTCCTTGTATCTTAGAGTATTTCCACTTTCCCTTCCCAAGCCAACAGGAGGGATCTGCGCCCTTCTGACAGTCACTGATTTGATGGTGCCCCGCGTGGGAGGACATCTTGGCACCGCAGTGACAAGGGCAGACCAGCGGTAAGCGTATTTTGTATAGAGCTCTGAGAAGGCCTCCAAAACCATACGAGACAAAGTTTGTCCTCCTGACCCCCATGATCACACTCCTTCTGCTTATGAAGGAGGACAGAGACAGTCACAACTGCAAAAGAATTAGAAAACGTAACAGAGAGATGAATAAACTCTTCACGCTTAGTCAAAGACATCTAAACCCCTGCCTTCAATGAGGCAGCAAACACCAGGACACAAATAAAACATCCTAAGAATCTGCAAGAAAGTGAAGTCTCTAATGTCTTTATTTCATCCCATTTCAATAAAGAGCCACAGCTACTCAAAGGTGGGGGACAGGGGTAGGGAGAAAAAAGTGCTGGAACTGGAGATAAAGGACAATATCACCTACCCAGACCCTCTGCCGTGACTGTGGCCCATCCCAGACGCCCGTCCGCTTGCTTTCTTATCTTCTCCAAAACTCATTCAGCCACTGTTTGACCACAGCCAACGTGTCTCCCAGTTGCTGGGAATACAAACAGCACTGAGGCAATTCCGATCCATCAAGTTATTCGTAGGCGAGACATAAAGAAACAGACTTTGCAATATCAGGAAACAAGTATTCCGCCGGACGCCGTGGCACGGACTGCCAGGACAAGAGCTGACGGGAAGGATGCCCAGGCAGCCTGGCAGCCAGGCCAGCCCTGCAGAGAAAACACCCAGGTGCGTCTGAAGGAACTGTGCGAGCTGGCCGGGCAGAGGACGGGGACGTCCCGACTGATGCAGGGAGAGCGGGGCCACCACAAGCAGGGCAGGATCACAGGAGCTAAGGACGCAGCAGAGGAAGCACCAACGCCCAAACCGCAGTTAGGAGACTAAGGGATTGGAAATTATTCAAGACAATAGTTGAAGGATTTTAAACAAGGGAAAAACCTACCTAGAAACAGGTAGAAGGTGTTGGAGGTGTTTCTTTAAAAAATGAATCAATAGGTAGATAGACAAACAAATAAATTTAACTTAATCCTAAAATTTTAAAAGGGGAGAAAAGTTAGAGGACGCTAAAGGGGGAATCTATTTTTTAAAAAAAAGAAAGAAAGAAATAGCACTTCTTCTTGGTAATCTTACTTTTTCTTGGTAATTTTAAAGTATAGTATAGGATCACTTAAGTCTGGATTTTCAAATATAAACTAAATTTCTTCATACATCTCATAAACCAAACTCAACTTAATACATTTTTTTAACAAATATATCTGAGGTCCCCTTTATAATAACCTTGATTCTATTTTGATGCTAGTTCCTGACCTGCCATTAACTAAGAAGCAAATAAAGAAGTATCAAAGCACTAGAGCTTTTACCCCTATTAAAAACAAAACTTGAAACCATAAAGGTACAAGTAACTCTTTATAATCACATCACAGGAGAGGAAAGGGTCAATCTTCTGAGCACAGTACTCAAGACCTTTGATAAGGTGGTACCTTCCCAGGTTAATTGCCTATGTGCTTCTTCTTGAGTTCATGAATATACAATGTATTTCTGGTCCATCTGGCTTGCCCTTTAAATGTTTTTTAAAATAATTATTGACATTTTGATTGTTCTTTTAAACTTCTAGCAATGAAAAATATGAAAAGATACTAAATAAAACGTATCTGTTTTGAAGTGGAACAACTTTTTACTATGTCAGCATTTGATGAACACAAATCAAATGATAATTTTCCATCAATTCGAATTAGTAATTATTCCTAAGAAGGGAATAACTTAGTTCAACATTTTCTCCATGAGGGGATTATTAGAACATCATAATGGAATTCATTTGGCAAATATATACAGTAAGCACCTTCTATGGGCAGAGAGAGGTTCCTTCCCCTTTACAGAAAAGCCAAACCACTTACCTTGAACTAGGAATGGGCTAGCCTCTAAGGAAGGGAAACATAAGGATACCTAGTGAACATCTTAGTAATCAGGTTCAAATCAATGTCATCTGACTCCTGGTCCTGTTTTAATGTACATCCTAATTGGAGGAGCTCAGTTCTTACTTCGTTCCTTGTTGCCCAAGCCTCTAATTTATACCTAATCACCCAACTGGTCTCTGTCCTGACTCCACACCCCTCCCCATCCCCACCAACGTCATGTCTGGCATACTCCTGTTTTCTCCCAATCCTGGTTCCCATCTCACTCCACTCTGAGATCTTTCAAAAATTCAGAGTTCAGACACCTTTACCCATTTCACAGGGTAAACCTCCCTCACACCACGCCCTGTGGGCCCCTGTGTCTGCCACTCACCCTATACTTCCCTGAAATCAACTGCTCACCTGTCCTGGACGTTCCCTCACTACTAGAATCTACCCAGACCTTCTGCCCCACACAGGCTCTGGGATGCAGCCATCTGCCATTCCCTGAACGGCCAGTTCTGACAAGAACGGTCCCAGGCCCTGCAGGAAACACAAATATGTACAGGACGTGATTCACACCTTCCAGAAGCATATATTCCAGGGAGGAAGCTAAGACAAGTACAACTACAGGGAGAGTCGATAAGCACTAAAGGCCTAAAGAAGCAGAAGAAAGATTTCTTTGTACTTTTTGTACAACATTTGAGCAGAGTCTTAAAGGATAAAGATGATATTTAATCACTGAGATTGAACAGCTGAAGTATAAAAAAATGGACATTAAAAGCAGCTAGAAAAGCATAAAGATAAAGCAGAGAGGCCAGAAAGGGTACAGAATTTATCGAAAAATGTTAAGTTGTCAGATGGGACCAACATCTGGGGGAGAATAAAGACGTGAATCTGGAAAGGCAGGTCAGGGTTGAGGCTGAAGACAGAGGTCCCGATACAGAGCTGTTAAAAACGGGGGAGCCAGGAGTGAGCATACAGATAATACTGCTCACGCCTGTCTCCCACCTTCTGCAATTAATCAAAACGGAGTTTTAAAAGCATAAAGACAGATCTTTGTTTAGATTATTTGTCTACTCACTGTGGGCTACTTCCCAATACCCCCAAATTTCTTTCTTCCACCTGTGCACTGGTGGGACCCAGGAGGAGAGTGGGGAGAACAGTAAAGGAACAAATGGGGAAAGGAGGGGCATAACGGGAAGAGACGCAGACTCATCCTTACAGCCGCTGCAGGTCTCCAGGGAGCAAATGGCCTGCCCCTCTGCTTGCACGCAGGTGTGCCTTCCAAATTCAGAGAAAGCTGGCCTTGATTCGAAACTAAGTTTAACATCAAACGCTGTGCAGCCGATTGGATCATCTTCCCAACGGTCTCAAAATGCATATGCAAATACCCCACAAACTTCACAGTGAAGAAAAATGGATGTTCTTTTGGGTCTTAACTCTGGAAACACTGCCATTCAGAGGCTGACAACCCAGCTCGTGCACAAAAAAGGCCTAGGAACTGCAGCGCGCCCTGCAGGGACCACACCCCGGGAGACAGGGTGCCCTGGCAACCTGAGCACATCGTCGCAGCCCAGGCTCCTTTTTATTCACTGAACCATTAATCACACTCCCGGTGATCTCTCTCCTAAGCCAGACACTCAACTCTTAAACTGAGTTCTGTGGATATTAATTTAACTCACCCTAAGACCCTGTGCTTGGCCTTTGAAAATATACAAAAATGAACCTGGACTCGATCCAGGACTTCAAAACCTTCTTTGTCAAGCTGTCTCTTCTTACATTATTTATGATCTACATATGTGTATATATATATATATTTTTTTTTAAGGTGGGTGTAGAAATGGTGATAAACAAAAAGGGCCTGAATTTATTGATACACTCCAAATTAATTAAAGAAAAAGGTAAACAAAAAATCACTGATAGAAAGTAGTTTTAAAATGGCCACGTAGGCTTGCTTAAGTAAAGAACATAACTTACATGTTAAGGCCTGTATCTGGGACAAGGAGGGCAGCTAGGAAGGACTGGAGAACCAGCCCCTTGTTATCGATGGAAAAAGGAACAGGTTAGTCATCACGCTGTCATCACGCTGTTCCCGAACACTTTCCAGCTCGGCCAGATAAGCAGGACAGGAGAGCCTGGCAAAGTCAAGCCCAGGAGTGAGAGAGAGAACTGCAGGTAGAGCTCGGGCCTTGGGGCCTGGAGGCAAAATCTCTGCTGCCAAGCTAAGGGCTTTGCCCTTAAGCAAAATGCAAACCATCTCGGGGGTAAGGAAGTGGTAAGCTTTCACACCCAGCTGAGAAAAATACCCTAAAAATGCCAAAAATGGTGAGAACAGCACACAGCATAAGCAGTACACTCAAGAGGGACCGTTTGGTTGGGGCAGAACTAAAATTAACACTTAGATGTACTATTTTCTTTCGCTAGTTTGAAGTTGCATTTTCTCTTCTATTATTACTCAATTCTTATTTACAGTTATATGTATTTATCTAATTTATTTTAATTGATTTATAACACTGATTTCAGTAATACCTGGCCACCAGCTGAGCTGAGACATTGGCTACATATGCCAGAAGGGTCTGATTACTAAGCGTGAACTACTCCAAGGGCCGCACACCCTCAGCGAGAAATGATGGTAGCAGTAGGGATGGACTTCCATCGTAAATAATTTTTTAAATGAAAAAATCTTTTTTAAAAAGGCCATGTGGCATTTCTTACTGTTGCCTGAGGAACACCTCCATTAAAATCACTTGCACTACATCAGAGACCAGCAGCTTTCCAATCTGTGTATAACAACCATCTGGGGTACTTGCTTTTAAATGCCAGTGCTTGTACGTATCAAATCAGTGTCTCTGACACAGGCATTCTAAGGACCATAGTTTGAGAAACACAGTAATAAGACAAATGCTTTGAAATTACAGCCTACCACGGTGATGGCAAGAAGGTCACCATGTATTCTTGAACAGCTATACAAGTTTTCTAAAAATTATTTTCAATGTACAAATAGATATAACTATTTCAAGGAATCGTAAGATAAATCCTTTAGGATTGATTTGATTAATCTCTAATAACTGCTTTGTAAGATAGGATTTTCACTGAAACAGGGAACACATATAATAAACAAATGAGAACCAACTTAAGAGAGAGGCATGGCTACAGAGAAAAAGGAAACAGCCCATCATGATCTCTGAATCACGGCAAAAGAAGAAATTAACGGGAGAAACTGGTCATTGGGGTTGCCAAACATTTCAGTCATACATACTGTGCAAGAAGCCACAAGGACACGTAAGTTATTGTCAATACAGCAAAATGACAAACAACAATGAAGCCTGGCCCTCATGAATCAAGGTACCTAATATAATGAAATGTGTATTTATGAAATACTGACCAAACAACCCTGTGATCACCCAGGAGCTTTCTGGCCTTTACTATCTATCTACCACCTCTAACTAAGGACTCTTTCCTAGCACTGGCCTCCATAACGGGAATTTCTTCTTCTTTGATCCTATTTCATAGTAAGGATATAGCAACATACCCTACCGTTCCTCGTTCTAGAGGCAACAGAAATACTTCCCCACTACACAGCTGGGCTCTCGAATATTTGCTGACTTGAATCAAGGCCCTGATATGGGCAATCAGAGGTGCAATGTCACTCTATCCTCAAGTCTTTTTTGAGCACGTATTGTGAATGCAACAAGACTGCTAATTCAAGCAAGTGAAAACAAAACACCACGCCTACTACCAAGAGCATGACAAAGGTAACACACAAGGCAATATGGACTATTCAGGAATCTAGTGGAATGTGGATTAGCAAATTCACATCCTTGAGTTTCAGTTTATTCTCACATTAAATGAAAAGGCCAGTTTAGACAATTTATAAGTTTCCTTCCAGTTCTGAAAGTATTTGATTTAGTGAATTATGGACTTAAGGTCTCCTAAGGGAAACTACAAAATAATGGTGAATGGAAAATGTGATTTTGGAACAGCTGTTCTGTGGTAGTATAAAATACAAACTGCAGATGACCTATGTACAGGATAACCTGGGTACCTTTATCTCTCAGGCACAATCTCTGTACAACCTTAAAATATTCTGTTCAGAACAGAAAGACCATTAATCTAAAAATCTCTTGTGTGGTGAAGAATCTGGGGGGGAAAAAAAAAAAGTACAGATTTTGCTTGTTAAATTTTAAGTGTAAGTGAATAGAAGTAAAGATGAGGTCATCAGGTGACCCTAATCCAGTTAAGACTGGTGTGCTCTTAAGAAGAGGAGGAGACACAGGAAGAAGGCCACCTGACACAGGCAGAGACTGGAGTGGCGCACCTATCAGCCAAGGAGCGTCCAGGACCGCCGCCCACACAGAGGCTGAGAGAAAGGCATGGGGCATGTTCTCCCAGGAGCCTGCACGGGGAGCACAGCCCTGGGGCCAATTTGATTCCTGACTTCTGACCTTCAGAACTGTGAGCGTAAACTTCTGTTGTTTTAAGCCACCCAGTTTGTGGTAATTTGTTGGGGAAGCCCTGGGAAACCAATACAGGAGGTGCTAAGTACCAAACCCAGAGCATCCATCACCTGGACCGTAGCAGTCAAGGGCGCCCAGAATAGCAGCGCCATCGTGAGCAGTGGCTGTGTAGCCCCAGGCTGGTGGCTTTCTGATCAGGAAAGAGGCAGCAACTCCCTTGGCGGCCCGGTATTGGGAAACTTTGCTAGACGCTCAGACTCCCTCCCAGCCACCAAATACTGTTAAACATGGTGTAATAAATTCCTTCCTACTTAAAAGGGAGAGGGAGAGAACGATGAGAATGATTAGAGAAGAGCAGTGGGAGAAGCACCTAATAAAATACAACTCTTCATCAACAGCTGATACTTTGAACACTCTAGGTCACAAAATGACAAAGTGAAGTTGAAAACAATATGCCATTCAACAACCAAAATATTTATCAAATGTAGAAACTTCATTAAAACTTTAGTTCAGGTGTATATTAAAAATGTTTTTAAAAATGCCATTTTTCACTGAATACCTCACCTGCTACTATGCTATTCTAAATGTGTCTAAATACCAAAGACTGTTTAAAAAAAAAAAACACACACACACAAAAGAAGTGAATTTGTACGTTACCATAAAAAATTGAGAATAAACATCAATTTATTCCTATAAAATCAATCCAACAATAAACATTCTTCTTGTATAATGTCTTTCAATTTACCTGTATTTGTTAAATAACAAACCATGCTTAGAAGTAAACTATTTGAAATAAGGACAAGCTATTTGGCTGAAATAAATTACCTATTGTCCAGTTCTGGGTATCTTTATGACAGTATGCAAACATATCCCATTATTTTACTATAGGGTTCAACAGTTAGATATAAAAGGCAATGGAATACTGGCAACTTCTTACATTTTAGAGGTATAACAATTTTTCATAAACATGTCTAACTGTTCCATTTTTCCAATCATAATATAATAGAGGATATGTGGCTTTGCTATGGTTACAACCACAAAAAAATTAGAGTAATTTGCCAGTTAAATATGAGAATATGAGAAAACTATCTTAACAATAAAAAAAACAGAACTGGAAGCACACTAGAAAGAATATTCTAATTTTTTCCATTTTTGAATCAGTATTTAAGTATCTTTCTGCAACTCTCACTTTTTTTGTTGTCCAAAATATAACCCCCAAGGCTCTTGTGGCTTTTTCTACCTGAGGAACTAAGGATGACTGTTCTTTCCCCGCAAAGTTCAGTAAAAACATTAACTCGTGCTGGGAACAATTAAATTATAAATATGGAAATTGCAGGGCAAAAGGGAAGAATGACTAAGGCAGAGAAAGTAGAAATGGCAGCAGAGCTGGGTAGGAGCCTCTTCAGATAAAGCTGGGCAGCAGGGCCTGCATCAGAAGAAACTGAGAAGACATGTGTTTCCCACCACAAAATGTCCTAAGAATAGAGAAAGAGGTGAAATGAAACTAACACTCACTGAGCCTACTACCCTACTTCTACAAAGACGTTGTCATTTACTCCTCAAAGCAATGTGACCTAATAAGCTGAGAAAACTACAGTCTGAACAAATCAAGTAACTCAAGCAAGGTCAGAGGGTAGGAGAGGAGCCTGGGCCTTAGTCTTTTTCACATCACGGTAAACACAGAAAATGATATTTGTGCAGCAAGGTCACACAAAGAGAAGAGGCTGGTAGCAGCCGGTGGCAACTAGCCCTGAAGCTCCAAAGCCCCAGGCCCCGCCCCGAGGTGTCAATATTTCGGCCCACCCAGAACCCACTCCTGGCTAGGACTGGGAAGTCCTACTGTGTAAGCTCAAAACTGTTGCCTCTTCCATCCCACTCAGCCGCTTCTCAGCAGCTGCAACCAGGTCAGCCACAGCCAACTCTACTGAGAGCAAAGAGGCAGGGACCCCGCAAGTACCCCCAGGCCACAAACGCCGTGACTATAGCCTCTCCTTACAAATGCAGGCCCTTTTTAGAATTTTTTTTTTTTTTACTGGAAAAAAAAAGTCTTTTATAAAAGACTTAGTCAATAAATAAATAAATAAAAAGCTAAATAAAATGATTAAATTAGAACGCCAAAAAAAAAAGACTTTGTCAATTTTTCTAACAGGAAAAAAAAATCTGTGCACCCTCTTGCTCATGCCAGAAATTCTCTCTCACAGTGGCAAAAGCAGTCACTCCAGTCGACTTAGAACGAAAACTACTAGTTAAAGAAACACAGCAAAGCACATTCCTTCTAGGGCTATCAGTCAATCAAGCAAAGAAAAATGTCTGACATCAGAGTCCATCTTGGCTTAGCAACAAGAAGGAAGCCGGAGAGAGGGCAAATCCACTCGACATCACAGGATGGGTGTGGGATCCCCCCAAGGCAAAGAATGACAGAAATCCCTGAAAACGTGAATAAATCTGAAAGAGGCTGATATATTTATGAGGCCTCTGAGATTAAACACAAAATTTGGCAATGAATAACTGGGCGTTATTCTGAGAGGACTGGGGAAGATCAAGAGACCGTCACAAGGGATCAAAGGACCAGAAAAGGCGAACACAGTGCCGTGGAAAATCCCTGTCAGCCCAAACATCCATCCTAGAATCAGGTTTAGGCCCTTGGTACTACCTTCTAGGGCAGAGCTGGGCCTCCAGCCCGACTGTATGAAGAAAGTTTTACTGGAACACAGGCACACCCACCTGTTCAGGTATGTCCATGGCTACAGTGGCAGTAGCTGTCACAGAGCCCATACAGCTCACAAAGCCAGAAATATTTACTCTCTCATCCTTCAGAGACAAAGTCTGCGAACCCCTGTTCTCTACAAAAGCAACCTGGTGTGAAAAAACTGCCTTTAACAACTTCCACTGATTATCAATAGAAGACCAATGGCAAGGTTTACAGAAAGGTCTATTTCCGTTAAGTAACAGAAAACATATACATTTCTAAAATTTGATAGACCAATTAAATAACTTCCATTCAGTTACACACTATTCCGATTAACACTTTGGATAGCTATTAGCGAACAGCTCATTGTATCGGCTCATTATATACATAGTATGACAGCTGTTATTTTAACAAAGGTTAAAAAAGAGAAGTTACCCTGCTCAAAAAAAAATAAGGAATGCTTCAAGACCATCTATCTGTCCTTCTCATTCCCACTGCTCACTAAAAACCATGAAATATATTCTCTAAGTGTTTTCCTTATTCTGTAAAGATATATAATACACAGGGATAATCAAACTATTAATCACCAAAAGAGGAATCAGCAGTTTAGAGGTTTTATAACTCTAAGAATGAATGGTTCTACATTAGTTCTATGTATAAGTTCAAAATTTCTCAACTGCCGTTCTATCCTGCAAATAAATATATTTGATTACAATTATATAAATTCCCTATAAAATTGAAGGGAGGAAGAAATGAATTGAAACATTCGAAAGTATGAAGAAATGTTTCTTAAAACATCTTGCTATACATTTATAGAAATGCTGATAAAGTAATTGCTGGTAAGGCAATTCAGAGCAAACATTAATCACACATGTCATTTCCAAAACACCCTTAGTATTATGCTAAGTTTGCTGCCATGTTTTATGAATGATGTAGTAAAACACCTACCCACATAACTCTTGAGCAAATATTTGAAGGGACAAATATATTAATTTGAATGAAAACAGGAATGTGGACAGAGTATTGCTTTATGCAGCTGCCCTGCACATTTTTTAAATACCAAAGCCTGTTTTAAAAAAAAAATCAAACAAAACCTGAAAGGAATTTTGGGGACCTATTACCTAATTAAGCAACTTCTTTTCCAAAACTGCATTAAGTAATCGTTATTCTCTCCTCTCCAGATGCCTTGAACGGTGGCTACGTTAGTAATACTGGAAAGATACTAAAATATCAGACAGTTCCAAAGAAAACAGCTTTTGGCTCTAGAAACACCGTAAAACTCTCTAATGATTTCTCTGACTACATACTTAAGTTAAAAAAAAAAAAAAAGAAATCTACATTTCAGTAAATGCACAAGAGTCGGGAAGAAAACACTTAAATGTCTGCAATAAACCAGAGCCTCACACTGCCAACTGCAACCACCAGAAAGATGAAGGGAGTGGAGTATGAGATCAGATACTCCTGCCCACAGACTACACCCGCGTTCTGGTCATGTGGAAACTACAAAACTGAGTTTTATTATCCGGGTAGGTTAACACCCGAGGCCTCAAACCTCCCCTCCCCACCAGCACGCGGCCATCATACCAGGCGTGCTTTCCTCATTCCTGGAGTAAGTGCTGCTTTAGGGGCTGGAAAAGCGCTCTTGAAACTGTCCAGCCAGGAGAACGTGTGAGTGGGAAAGGGCGTGGAGGGCGCTGCAGGTGTGACCCGAGTCAACGACCCCGAGCAGCACAGCAGTGCAAACTAGGAAATGAGTCTGCACTCCAGGGACGGTCGTTACTTTTTTAACTGAAAAAAAAATTTTTTCAACTGTCGGAAGAGTCCCAAGTAATTGTAAAAACGCTTAAGGATTGGGATTCTGACATTTCTTGGTTTTCATTTTCAGATAATTTCAAAGAACAAGGAGGGGGCTTGTGAGAGAAACGCGTAAAATGAGGAAGGGGCTTGTGAGAACCCCTCCCCCTCTCCATTAGTCACACCAACCGGTGAGTCCAAAGCGCGGCTGAACCTTGAAAGGAGACGAGCACCACGGGGTCCTAGGAACCTGCCGCTGCGCCCTCCTCATTTTACGCCTGTTTCTCTCACAACCTCCCCTTATCTTGCCCGTTTACCCCACACGCCCACCCCCATCTCACAAGCCCCCTCCTCGTTTAACGCGTTTCTCTCACAAACCCCCTCCTCGTTTTACGCGTTTCTCTCACAAGCCCCCTCCTCATTTGGCGCGTTTCCCTCACAAGCCCCCTCTCCTCATTTTGCGTGTTTACCTCTCAACCTCCCCTTATCTTGCCCGTTTACCCCACACGCCGCCCCCCTCCCTTGAGCCCCCGGGGCCGGGGGAAGTGCCCGCCCTCCAGCGGGAGCAGGGCCGTCCTCACCGCGCATTGGCTGCGGAGGCCGTCAGTCTGAAGGGGGCGGGGCCTCCCGCACGAGAGCCGAATCTCAGGACCGCTCATCTTGCAAGGTCCCGGGCTGCCCCAGACCCCGGGAAAGCAACCAGCTTCCACTAGGGGTGCCTTAGCCTTTTAGTTTCGCCGCCCTCCTCCCGCCGTCCCCATAGTTTCTACCCCTTTGACGCCTCCGAGACGCAAAGTTTTTCAAAGCTCCAACATCTCTCCCCCACCCCAGCAAGCTCCCACCTACTCCAGGGCCAAGCGGAGGATGCTGCGGTTTTAGGAGTGAAGCAACCTGTGGACTGGATCTCCTCGACGATAGCGAGGGATCCCTTCCTCTGGAAATGAAATTGCTTACGCTTTATGTTAACCGTTTTGGGGGCACTGGCCTTCATCAAGCGTTACAGCCAAGAATACTCGGCATCAATTCAGCAAGAGTTGCCACAAAGAATTAGCAGAGTTAACTGTATCTCTTGTCTAACTATTCACCCTTTCAGTGTTTGTCTGATAGTCCCAAACGTACCATAAACCTTTTGAGTGAAAGTACTATGCCATTCTCCGACCACACCCGGAGCAGCTCAAGCTCCTGCACAGACCTGACGGGTCTCACACACACATTCTGTACTTTATTCTGTAATGCAACCTGGCGAGACACACTGCTGTAGCCTGCTGGGAGTGTGCATACTCCTTGAAACTGCAAATTCCTCGGAGAAGGAATTAGAAATAGTGGTTCTAATTATAACGGGTACACAATGCTCTACAAACCATGGGCATCTGATCGTTTCAACTGCATCCTTACGATCAGTAGCCTCAAAGGAGGGGAAAAATCATTTCACTTCTGCAATATGTTTCTGACTTTCAATTCCATCACCAACAATGCTCAAGGATGGAAACATATCTTACTGTAAAATAAGTATATTTTTAGTATCTATCCCTAACAAGGACTGCAGCTGTGCAAGAACAAGATTCACCTGTGTGAAACATCATCTCCCAAGGCCTACAGTATATAGGAAAGAGGTAACAGGGATTCTTAAATCTCACTGTAGGATCCTTCCTCTAGGTTGTGTTCGCTTCCTGACCCTGTCCTGGGGCAATGTGGTCTTCTTACTTTTCTCCTTTCTCCTCTGCGCTCCCCCTCGCCTCTATGGCTTTGGCCTCAATGTTCAATGTCTTTATTTCTTTTCCATTGCCACTATCACCACCAATGTTCGCTACTGCCTTGCAATCCCTCTCTCTGACGTTTCCTAGTCCTGACAGAGTCCCAGTAAAGCTCCCTCTCCAACAGGTCGGTCACCCTCCCCGCACTGCTCAAGGCCGGTCTGCAAGGCTCCCACCACCCACCTCTCCTCAGAAGTTCGCTCTGCCCAGTCCGCCTGAGGCTGACGGCTGACAGCTGGACCCAACCAATCCGCGTGGAATAAATAACCGCCGCCGCCAATGAGCGTGCGGCGGGAGGCGGAACTTCGCCAAGTTCCTCGGGTCCCCAAACCGAGACCTGTTGCGCCGCAGCCGTGGCCGCGGAGTTTCTTAGTTACGGCGGCGGCCTCGGACGCCCGAGCCGCACGGGGCACAAGGCTCTCGCCACCGCCCACGACCGGACCAAAGCCCCCGCCCGCTCGGCCGCGCGCCCCGCACAGCCTCCTCTCCCCCTGGCGGGGTCCCGAGGCCGCCGCGCGCGAGCCTGACCTCCCCTCCCGCCTGGCTCCCGCAGGCGGCCCCAGCCGGCGGGGCCCCGACCCGCGCGCCAGAGACACCGGCGGCGACTCACCAAGAAGCGGGGAGCTCTCCGTTCTCCGGCCGGCGAGGGACCCGGGGCGGGCGGGCGGCTCGGCCAGGCGGCGCCGCGCACAGGCCCGCTGGGCCGGGGGCTGTGGCTGCTAGGCCCGGAGCGCTGGCCACCTCCCGCCGCGCCGCCCCCGCGGACGCTGCAGGCACGGGGACCCACCCTGTGCACAGCGAGGCGCGTCCGGAGCGCGAGCTTAGCGGTGGCCCATCCTCCCAAGACTCCCGCTCCTCCTCCCGCGGCCGCTGCTGTCAGGAGTATAAACATCCCGGCATCCCCGAGGAGGGGGCGGGGCGTGCGTCGGCACCGCCCCCACGCCGAGCCCCGCCCCCGAGCCCTGCTCTGGCAGTACGATGCACCCGCTGGCCGCACGATGCATCTGCTGTCCAGTGGCCTCCGCGGAGGGACCCCTCCACTTCCGCGCTGGAGCCCGGGAGGGTCTGGGGGAGCCCTCCTGTGGTCAGACCGAACCCTATTCCCTTCTTTCCGGCCAACTTCCCTCCAAGCCGGGGGTCGGCTGCTTTTTGAGAACTTTATGTTTAGATGCCCTATTTGCAAGCGGTCAGCTGAATTGGTGACAACGCTTTCTTCTTCTGGATCATAGCGTTTTGATCCCATCGTCTTTTCCTAGGTGATGTAACTGCCTCTGCGCTTGAGAAACTTACATTAAAGTAAGAGACCCAGCTTAGAGGACAGTGGCTTTTAGGACATTCCTGAAAGCGGAACTACCTGATTGGTCCTAAGAGTCTTTGGGGGGTGGAGGGACATTTGTTATATCCCAGAACCCTAGTACATGGAACTGCAGAAGGAATGCTTTGAACTCAGCCGCTTCGCTACTTCAATAACCGGACACGCATTACCGGAGGACACGGCTAGAAGGCAGTATAGAGTCAACCACACCTTGATTGTAATCTCAGCTCGGGGGTTATTAACTCTTGAGTATTATGTTATTTCATCTGTCCCAAGTCTCAGTCTCTTTATCTGTAAAAGGAGAATAGTAATAATACCTATCTCTAGAACTAGGCTAGAATTAAATGAGATACAGCAAAATGCTGAAGCACAAGAGCCTGGCATAGAAGTGCTCATTGAGGAGTTGCTATTACTCCTAGGTCCGTTCACTAGTTTGGCTTCCCAACCAAAGGGAGTTGAGCTAAGAATGAGTAGATTATAGCTCAAATGCTTGAAATGTTAAAGCTATGGAATTAAGATTTGGAAAGTTTATTTTTAGAAAGAAAGTAATTCAAAATCTCAATAGTAGATGTTGACTTCAGTGGTTAATAAAGTGTTAATAAACCTGCTAGACACTGTTCTAAGGAATAAAGATACAACCCTTACCAAGACACAAAGTCCCTGCTCTCATGGACCTTATATTGTAGAAAAGGTAATAATAATATAATAAGCCAATAAATGCATACTATGTCAAACGGTGATTCATTAAAAAATAAAGCAGGGGATGAATTGAGAGCCATTGGAGGGTGACCAAATCGACTTGGGTTTGCAGAGAATAGCTCTGCTGAAACTAGTCAAACAGTTAAAAGACTATTATTATAACAATCAGGCAAAAGATATTGATGACTTAAATTGTCGTGCTAACAGTGGAGGTGATAAGAATGGTCAGATCCCAGATATATTTCTGGGATATATATATTTCCCAGATATATTAAGATACAGCCAATAAGATTTAACAATGAACTGAACTTGGGGTAGGAAAGTGGGCAAGAATGAAGCCAATGATTTGGCATTTGAACCAGGTTGCTCTGTCAAGTCCCACCAAATCAAAATCAATCAAGTAAGGACAGTGTCACTTGAGTTATACACAGGCACACCTGGCAGGAAAAATAACCAGATATTCCCAGGATGAAGACATTTCAACCTGGTTAAGGTTTCTAAAAACTATCTTTTGTACCACCTTTTAGACATGTACATAGGTCGATAGGTAGATAGATAATCAATAAAACAGCCCTAATTAAATGAACTACACATTCGGATACGGACCAGACATTTCATTGGTATGAGGAAGACACATATCCCTCATGAACAGTGACTGATAGGGAAATGGATCAAAACAGAGCTCATGAAGCCCTAGAAGTATCCTATCATGGCTAAATGATGCCCAGAGTGTTGAAAACATCCCTATGTGTCCTGTTTCTTCACCTTAAAAGACTACAAAGCTACAGCTAGATAGTGTACAGTGTTTCAGAAGTTGTGAAGACTCTCCAAATCCAATGCACTTTCTATCTATGACTTTTCATCACCTCTGTGCTGATAGGGGAGGTTGTCCCCTTGCCCTGGGCCCCTGGCCTAGAGCAAATGCTCATGGAAAAGCAGAGAGTTCTGGCCAAAGAGGCTCCTCTGGTCCCAGGGATCATTAGAGCAGAGTCCAGCTTTAACTGCTTTTCTGTTCATCTCCCCACCAAGCTTGCTTCAAAAATGCTTGCCTGGCTCCCTGAAATGCACTAATTACAGTCCTTTATACGTGCTACTTAGTGTTTATCCCTAATTACCATGCAATACTTACCATTAACTATCAGATTAACTTCACCGTAAATGGTACTTGACACTTAAAACATTTCAGTTTACACCCTGTCTACATGTTCTGTTATTCATGTAGCTTTGCTGGCCCACACAATGAAAAATACAAAGTAGAGGTAGTACTGATTATCAAAACCATTTTTTATCTGTAGGTTAACCCAGACCTGATATACCATAGCAGATTCAGGGTCAATGCAACTTCTCTGTAAGGAGAGAAGCTTGCTAAAAAAAAATGTTTTCCTGATGAAGGATGATGAAGTCATATTAAAAATAATTCTCCTTTGAAAGAGATCCTAGCCAGTGGGATAGACCAGAAAGGTCTAGCCTTCTTGACTCATACATAGTGCTGGCAACAGGTGTACTTAAAAAGCTGCTAGTGATCCTGGCAGCCGCTGAATTTGGCAGCTGACTGGTGATGAGGCTTAGTCAAGCTGTTGAAATGTCTGGACTAACCTGGGCCAAGAGGAAGAGGTCAAAGTGCAGACTGCAGACAACCCCAGGGAGATCACTTTCCTCGGGGCCTGGCTGTGGTCACTGTACAGTGGCAGAAAATAAATCTCTACCGTGCTGTGAAAACACTCACGGAAAATATTTGAAAGCTACTTTTTCACTTTCCTGGCCTCTTGCATGTGATTATTAACGGATCGTGCAGATGAACTTCCCTTTAAAGCAATAAAATCTGCCTTAATGTTATCCTGCCATCAAACACCTAGAATTCAAAATCACAGAAAGACAACTCTGCTATGTCCCATTTATCTAGTTCTGTACTTTGAGAATACAGTTCATGGTTTATTTTAGCAGCATACTGACGGCGGCTTTTTCCCAGCTATTTTTGTAGTAGTTTTAAAACTGAGGAATCATTTCAACACTGTATATGTGTGTGTGTGTGTGTGTGTGTGTGTGTGTGTATACACACATATATATGTTAGATATATATATTTAACATAGGGAAATGTAATGTTTTATTTTAATTTTTAAAATATTTTTCTTTTATTTATTTATTTATTTTTGGCTGCGTTGGGTCTTCGTTGCTGCCTGCGGGCTTTCTCTAGTTGCGGCGAGCGGGGTCTACTCTTCGTTGCGGTGCGGGGGCTTCTCACTGCGGTGGCCTCTCCCGTTGCAGAGCACGGGCTCTAGGCGCACGGGCTGCAGTAGTTGTGGCACGAGGGCTCAGTAGTTGTGGCTCGCGGGCTCTAGAGCGTAGGCTCAGTAGTTGTGGTGCGCAGGCTTAGTTGCTCCGCGGCATGTGGGATCTTCCCGGACCAGGGTTCGAACCGTTGTCCCCTGCATTGGCAGGCGGATTCTTAACCACTGCGCCACCAGGGAAGTCCCTAATATTTTATATTGGTTGCAAAACAAGAAAGAAACAGCACAACTGGTTTATGTTTGTATCATGATTTCCTCTGGACAGAATTCAACTGAATCTCTGCTTTTTGACTCTTACTACAAAAGCCAGAGGGCCAATATGCAGTAGGCAAAGAGTCAAAGCAATGAAGGAAATATACTCAGGAATGATTTTCCTTTTCACACTGGTTCATCCCATCCTTGATGTGGGACCAAACTGAGGCCATTTCCCAGGGCGCCCTTTCCTCCACCTTGGTGGCAATTTCACTGATCTATGCTAACAGAAAACCCTGTTAAAGATAAATCTAAAGAATGCAGGTTTCTCTGGAAAATTTTGTGTGCATGTGTCTACCCTGAAAGGGGGATGCTACAAATACCCTGTGATTTCACAGAGTTGAATGGGAATATCTCAGAGTCCTGTCTAATTTCTATCACCCTCTACCTCTTCTGTGCTCTCACTTCTGCCTTGGGATGCACCAAATTCATTCAGGTCTGAGCAGTTGAAACAGTTGTCTATTTCCTACGTAGGAAAGAAAATGGAAAATAATGTTTTTCTTCTTGCTTTTAATATTTCACATAGATAAATTGAGAGGCTGCTCTTAGACTACAGATCCAAAAGGGCACCCCTAACAAAGTCAATACAAGAAGTGAAAAGTTGCATCGAATGTTGTTTTCCTCTTTCTAACCCTCTTTGCTCACACTTGAGCCTTTATTGCTTAAAATATACATCTCTTCGATCTTTTGTTTTCAGCTGTTCTACTTAAGGGTGGAAGTGCATTTAAAAATACCTCAGTAATGATTTCTTCGGCAGTTCAATTGCACAGTTAATGTTCAATCTATTTGGAAATACAGGATGTGAGTAAAGCCAGATTTAGAATCATGCCGTGTCAAACTCAAAGATATACCGAAAGCAGGCTCTGTCTTTATGACAATAAGCCTAGTTAATCATAAACACCCTCAACACTCTCCATAATTCTACCATTGAATTCACCATCAGGTAAAATTCAAATTATGGAGACGCTTTATTTCTTCTTTTTTATAATTAATTTTTATTGGAGTATAGTTGCTTTACAATGTTGTGTTAGTTTCTGCTGTACAGCAAAGTGAATCAGCTATATGTATACATATATCCCTTCTTTTTTTGGATTTCCTTCCCATTTAGGTCATCACAGAGCACCGAGTAGAGTTCCCTGTGCTACACAGTAAGTTCTCATTAGTTATCTCTTTTATGCCTAGTAGTGTGTATATGTCAATCCCAATCTCCCAGTTCATTCCACCCTCGCTTCCCCCCCTTATGGTTACCATAAGTGTGTTCTCTATGTCTCTATGTCTGTGTCTCTATATCTGCTTTGCAAATAAGTTCATCTGTATCATTTTTCCAGATTCCTCATATAAGCGATAGTATACGATATTTGTTTTTCTCTCTCTGACTTACTTCGCTCTGTATGACAGACTCTAGGTCCATCCACGTCTCAACAAATGGCACAATTTCGTTCAAGATGTGGTACATATATACAGACATCTTATTTCTTTAATCACTGTCATATCAGCTTTTCTATGGAAAAGTTAGCGTTATGTAGAGTAAGAGGCGCCTGGGACAACACTTCCTAGAACAAAACAGTCATTTCCGAAGCTTGAAAATTGGGGGGCAAAAATCAGAAATATGCTTAAAAACTTGTTGAAGTTCCGATCCTTAAAATTCAGGGCAAGAACCTTTAAATTCATAAGCCATTCAAGTACTGGGTGAGGCAAACCAATATTTATCTATAGATTTATGGGATAATTCCTTCTTTGAAAGAGTAGAAGACAAACAGTAGACTGTCACCCATGGAAACCGCAAACAGTCCTAAATGGACAATTTTGTTACATTTGCCCATTAGTGTTATTTATTGCTATATAACTAATAGGTTTATTTAATCTGCAGAACTTTTAAATTATTTATATAAATATCTACTTATTTTATATTATTATTATTTTTAAAACATAAATTACTTTTAAAGTTGCTCATATATATATATATATATATATAAATAACTTTTAAAAATTATTTAAGAATTTATAAATATACACACACATAATGTATAGTTTGGGCAACCAAAGTATGCAACTTTAAAAATTCTGTTTTGTTTTTGTCTTTTCCTCGCTCATATTGAAAGGTAAAGACAATCACTTTTTTCTGAAGACAAGTAAATAATAAAAATATTACTTCTTCATGTTCTAAATTACATGAAATTAATACTTCCATCAGGCCTATATCTTGTAACTCCAGTCTAAATAGTTAGGTACGTTTTACAGTTTTACAATAGGAAGTTTGTAGAACTGTCAGAATATAAACTAGAAATGACTGGAACAAAACATGAAAATTAGTCGTGTCATGTCAATGATTGGTTAGTTTTAATTTCCTATGTAAAATTTTCAATATACATTCCTGTAATTACTACATTACCAAGCCTTTATTACTAATACCTAGCTAGTGAGTTTATGGACAATTACACTACCTTGAAATCTAAATATGTAGAGAGATTATATTAAGTCAGAACAATCATATCATCTGAATCTTTGCTGCTGATTTTTTAGCCCCTGAAGGCTAGAATCTACTTTTATTACTTTCAGAATCTAATATTTTAATTTTTTTTATGGATAATCTATATATTTTCCTGTTTCATGATTCTTTAAATTTATGTGTGTACAAAACTATACAAAAATCAAAACCAATACCTTCCTCTGTTCCTTAACATATACTGAGATAAATGAGCTGCTGGATTAGGAGATCTTCACACCTTTGATGGGGCAGCAGCTCCTGGACCAGTTCTGGGACCAGTGTAGCTGTGGGATGGAACTTCATCTGTGTTTTGCCCCTGGGGTTCTACCTGGGATGCTGGAGTGTGACGTGAAGCAAAGAAAAGGTGGTGGGGCTGAGGTGGGGAACAGAGGTACCAACTGTAAAAAAGCACATGGAGGTTTTCCAGGCATCACATCCCAGGGTAGCAAAAGGAGGATGGCCCTCATGCACTAACAGGCTTGCTATTCTCCTTTACTAGGAAAGCAGAGTAATAACCTGCCTTAAAGTAAAACATGAGAAACTTACAAAACTTGGGACTTTCCTGGTGGTCCAGTGGCTAAGACTCCGCACTCCCAATGCAGGAGGCCCGGGTTCAATCCCTGGTCAGGGAACTAGATCCCACATGCCACAACTAAGACCCGGCACAGCCAAATAAATTAAAAAAAAAAAAAAAAAAGAGTCTGTAAACTTGCAAAGTAGGCTCTCAAATATCCTTCTCTAGTGAAAATAAAAAATGGAATTTAGCTCATCTTTCTGGCCTGTCCAAAAGCAGGAAGATGGGCTAGGTTCACATAAGCTTACCTGTTAGCTTACCTAAATCACAAAAGCTCACACACAAGCCAATTGGCAATCCAGCTCCAGAAATACATGGAAGTAAGTCAAGTTGATCCTTCCTTCACTCTCATTGCCCTTGGTACAGAGTTTGGTCCTCCTTTATCATCACGGATTAACTATAAATTGTTAGTTTTGTAGGTTTAAGATTATTCAGTGTTAGTGCATGTTACTGTGGTTTGTTTTTTTTTCAATCTAAATCTTGTAATTAATATGTAGGCTTGCATTCGTTTGGTTTCTAAATGGTTTCTGATCTTTGAAATCACTGTCAAAGTATACGTGCTTTTGGAAATGAGTTACACGTTAAGCCTAGTTAATGAGCCCTTGTGGGGATGAGGAGACAGTTTGGAGGGAACCAAGGATAAGAAGCTCTGAGAGGGAATCCCATTGGCATGGGCAGTCCAGGAGTGCTTCTCTGAGGAGGTGACACAAAGTGAGATCCGGACAGAAAGGAGGCAACAAGGCTCAGCCCCTACATGAAGGTCCAAAGGCAGCTATGTCTGGTTTTTCTTCCTTCCACGTTGGAAGAAAGGAATGCAGAAGCTCATGGGCCTGGGATTACAAGTCAGTAGTTTCATTTTTATTAACTCATCAATATCAAATTACTATTGATGTAATAAATAAAGTTTCCATCCGTGAAAAGGAAAATTGGAAGTTTCCCACCAAGAAAGCCTCAGAATTATGCCCATTCTTGGGGAAGAGGATGTCATTTTCTTTTCTGCCCTTTTTCTTGCTTTCTTTCCTCTCTCCTTTCCTTATCCTCCCCTCTACAGTCTTCTTTCCTCCTTCCCTTCTTTCTTTCTTATTCCTTCCTTCTTTTCTTCCCCAGACATATTTACTGAGTATCTCCCATGAACTAAGACTCTTTTGGAATCTGCAAATACAGCATTTCACTGTTTCTAAGACACCTTTTTTGTGTTTTTAACATTTAACATCTGTGAAGTTGGAATGCTTCTCATATTCAGTGGTGTCTTAGAATCAATGAACTATGATACAAAGGTACAGAACATTAAATCTCTGTTTTTAAAAAACACAAAATATTTTAATCAAAATCTAAGTATAAAATAAAAATTAAAAGTAAATTGTATACAAGGATTAGGGAAGAAAGTACCAAACCAAATCTTTCTACTTATTCCTTTGCAAGTTCTATTTAGAATTATTTACTTTATAACTCAGTGTTAGCTATTTTATTGTTTTAATTTTAGAAATCTGAAAATAGTGGAAAAATAATTTTGACTAGACCTCAAAAAGCATATTTGGTAATTGGTTGTTATGAATAAAGCATCTATCACCACCAAGTGGTTTTGTAGCTTAATTGCAGGAAGGAGTTAAAAAAAAAAAAAAAAAAAAAGATACAGTTGCCAAGCAGATTCTTCTAGGTGATAGCAAATAGGGGTACTGAGACTCCACATTTCCAATAGAGGAACTGAGAAAGAATAATAAATGCCCAGAACAGGTGAGAATACCAAATACTTGTGACTCCAGCAAGTTCAACGAATGTGGTTATGTACAGGTCCCACATCCCTAGCTCTTACATGCATTGCTTCCCTGAAACTATTGAAAAAAGTATCAGAAAGTCAATGCATAAGTGGTATTATTACAAAAATAACTGAGAACAGTCTTATTTTTAGGAAAATGATTGGTACCTTCAATAATCTGACTCTTGCTGATAACACTTTATTTGCTCAAACTGTGTTCACCACAGTGAACTCATATGAGAATATTTAGGAATATTTTAAATATTCAAGGAAATCACAGCAACACTCGACATTTGTCAGACATCTTATGAGCTACTAGCCTGAGGCAGTTCACTGTTTGGATATTACATCGAGTTCCATTCTTTTTGATGACATCATATCTTTGTGAAGCTGAGTTTTGGGAGATTGCTGAGATTAAAAAACAAGTATCATGAAAAAAATCAATGTAGAACCAAAAATGACATGGTGGGGGGGTGTCCAATCTGCTTCTGAGGCTTAAGAAGCTGTGCATCTTATTAGTAATTGTGATTATTTAAGAATGAAATAAAAGTATTATTTGCTCTTTCAAATTATACATATAATTTTTTTCAAATGGCTACTAAGTTGTTAGGACATAAATACTAAATTGTTAAGATTTAATTACTTGGTGAACTGAATCGGCAGGTGGTGTTTGTTTGATTTTTGTTGGGTTTTGGGGTTTGGGGATTTGGGGTTTTGGTTTGGTTTTTTTTTTGTTTGCCAAGGGGCTTGTGAAAAAAACATGCTGATACACTTAAGGGCACCACCACGAACTGAGAAGGTTTGGAAATCTCTGTTTATGGTGTATCTATCTGATTGCAGCCTCAGAGCTGAGAATTAGTGCTGTTGACAATCTGGATTTTAATATGCCTGAATTTGCTTCATCTCCAGGTAAATTCATCTATTTATTCAGCCAATATTTATTGAAAATTCACTATAAAGTACAAAGTACCGTGAGGCATACACTGATGAATGATTCAAGACTTCCCTTCGGAGCATCCTTTATATCTTCCTACACAAATATACTTCCTACAAAATTAAATCTTCACTTATAAGATCTTTCTTCTGTGCAACACACAGAAATGCCATATCCCTGAAGAAAGAATGAGAAGAACTAGTAATTCCACCATGTTACCATTTTCTACTTCCCCAAATGATGCAGATTTATCAGTAATTCAAGAAAATGTCCTGAGTTGAATTGAAAGCTGTCTGAGCAACAGCCTCAGACAGTAGCAGGATGACTTCTGTGCTAAGGACCAGAAGGCAGACTCGCCCTTCACTAGCATGACCCCTGTCCTTCACCTTTAAGGGAGACCCCACCAGATGTGCTGGGAAAACAGGAAGAAGAATTTTAACTTCAGAAACAATTTTATCCGACAGGATAAACACTCTTCGGAAAGCTGTACTAGTTTATTTTTTCTTTTTCTTTTTTTAAACTGAATAAGATGCTAGTATTTTAAACAGGGAGACTCCAAGGACCAGAGCAAAGTGATGAAAATTTAATACCAGAAAATTCTAAAGTGGTGATCTAAAGAATTAGTATAAATTTCCTCTCATGCCTATGCCACCGCCATAACATGCCAAGGGGGCACTGAAGCAATTCAGACCCTCAAATAGTTCAAAGTTCCTTGCTAGAAGTTCTGCATGATTCCCAAATTTATTATGATTTCTTTTAATGAAACAGATTTGGACTTAGAGAAAAATGCAGAAAAATGACAGTTCAAACATTCTTTCCTATTTTCTCCACTCTTCCATAACTAAGCTTTGAATTATTGAATTGTCAAGAAGATGACAAAAGGAGGGAGGGGAGAGGAAAAAGAAAGAGAAGGAGAAGGAAGGGGGGAGGAGGAAGAGGAGGTGGGGGAGAGGGAGAAGAAGAGGAGGGGGAAGAGGAAGAGGAATTTGTAAGTGTAGAGACAGGGCCTTTAAAGAGGAGATTAATTTGAAATAAGGCTGTGACAGAGAAAACAAACATGGTTACCACAGGGGAAAGGGGGGATGGATGCTTTAGGAGTTTGGGATTACCATATACACACGACTATATATAAAATAGATAACCAACAAGGACCTACTGTACGGCATACGGAACTCTGCTCAATATTTTGTGATAACCTATAAGGGAAAAGAATCTGAATATATATAACTGAATCACTTTGCTGTACACCTGAAACTAACACAACATTGTAAATCAACTCTACTTCAATTTAAAAAAAAAGGCTGTGAGGGTGGGCTTTAATCCAATCTGACTTGTGTCCTTATAAAAAGAAGAAATGTGGACCCACAAAGGGAGACACCTGGGGTGTGTGTGCACAGAGGGAAAAGACCATGTGGAAGCCCATCTGCAAGCCAAGGAGAGAGGCCTCCAAGGAAACCAACACTGCCACCCTGCCGACATCTTGATCTTGGACTTCCAGCCTCCAGGGCTCTGAGAAAATAAATTTTTGTTGTTTAATCCATCCAGTCTGTGATATTTTATTACGGCAGCCATAGCCAACTAATTTGGCATCTTAGAATGTAACAGGGGCATATCTGAAGTCTTACAATATTATTGAATCATTTTTCAGTCTGTTATAGAAGCCTTATAAAAAAAATAGAGGAGATTCAGTTTTCCTTCTTAAGGAACCAAAATGAAGCATGGTTTTTTAAGAGTTATTATAAAAATTGTCAGTATTCTTCACTGACAAGAATGCTGAATAGAATTTTGGAAGAGAAATAATAATTATTCTGAGTTTGCTTTTGTTTTAAAACTCTATGAAAAAACTGTGGTATGTGATTTTTCTGAAATCATTTAATAAGTATAGTGTTTTTTGAGATATACCCAATTTACAGTGAAGGTTAATCATTAAATTTGAGCTTAGCTGGCCTTTTACCTATGTCTAGTTAAATTTTATGGTAAGTCTGATAGCTCTTTTCAATTTCATAGCTTTCTCTGGATTTATATTTGCACAACATGTCCTAGTTCATATAAAGCTGATCAGTTTTGGTGGTATTCTCCCACGAAAATGAGATACTCACCAAAAAACGAAGCATTTTTAGAGCTCTTTGTCTGTGGAGTCCTTATACATATCTCAATAAAAAGAATTAAAATAGTAATGTTTGTATTTGGTGATCGACAAAAATATAAATGAAGTCCTTAAAAATGTCAAGGTCGGGCTTCCCTGGTGGCGCAGTGGTTGAGAATCTGCCTGCCAATGCAGGGGACACGGGTTCGAGCCCTGGTCTGGGAAGATCCCACATGCCGCGGAGCAACTGGGCCCGTGAGCCCCAACTACTGAGCCTGCGCGTCTGGAGCCTGTGCTCCGCAACAAGAGAGGCCGCGATAGTGAGAGGCCCGCGCACCACGATGAAGAGTGGCCCCCGCTCGCCGCAACTAGAGAAAGCCCTCGCACAGAAACGAAGACCCAACACAGCCAAAAATAAACATAATAAATAAATAATAAATAAAAATTAAAAAAAAAATGTCAAGGTCACATTAAGATATTATGAAGCATTAAGAGTTCCACAGGAAGAAAATAAATGCTTTCTCATATCTCTAACCAAATATTTGGTTCTTAATGTGAGCTTAGTAAAGTCTTGAGTCAAATATTATAATCCCCGCAGATTTTATGTTAATATTTTTCTACTGAGAATTCACCAGAGACCACGATGCTTAGTAACAACTTTCTCTGTTCATGTAAATTCTATATTTGACAGGTGGCCTAAAACTTAGGCTGTCCCTCTGAATCATTCATCAGGAAGGACTGTAAACAAGCAGGAAGAGTTAACTTGGTGAGGTTTTCCTTTTAATATCTTTGAGAATTACAGTATGTCCAAGAGTGCTCATACTAATTTTGCTCTTATTAAAATCAGCTCTGCTCTTTTTTCTTTTTTAACTAAACTAGGTTTCTTTCTCCTAGACCTCCCTCTCAGCCATTCATCATCATGACAGCGTGATCAGAAGTGGGAGAACAGATCACACACGCTCCCCTGAGGCAGGTGGTAACACAGCTCATTAATATGGCAAGTAGGACAGATTGGAGAGTAATGTGCTTTCCTCGTTCCCCAAGTCAGTCAGCTGATGCTCACTGTCTTCTCGGAGTGCCAGATGACAACCACGTAAGAGAAATGCTTTGCAAAGTCATGAAAAGAGCAATCTGAGGCAATATCGTATACCGGGGATGGCATTATTACACACTCCTTATCAAACTGGCACCCTACATAACAGATTAGAGCTAGGGTTGCCAATTTCAATGGAAACAACTGAGATTAACTGCTATTACTATTTAACCGATGAACTTGATGTCCAACACTTACATTTCTAGAATCATAAACTGAGTTTCAGTTATGCACAAGGGTGTATACCATCTTTGTAGCAAAATTTTCAGATCCTGCTCTCCCATTTACAGACATGTCTTATAAGTTCCATGCATATGTGTGAGTTGCCAGGAAAACAAAAACTGTTAGGATTTGATCAGGATGTCCTATTGCATAAAAATATCCAGAAATGCAATTCTTAGCCATTATTTTGCCTCGTCAAATTCAGCAGCATTATTCTACCTGTAATTTACAAAATTCTCTTTAGAGTAGCACACGTGCCATTACCTTTACTATTAAGAATTTGTAAGAGTCATGTGTCAATATTTCAAAGGCAAACCCCTCAGCTCATGAATCATCTATACCCATATTTGGGACTCACACCAGGCAAATCAAAGAGTAGGAATGCAAAATTAAGTGTAATGTTAAAATTTGACAGATCTTAGAGATGGGCACATGTATATTCATTCTTTGCTTGAAACTTGTCATCATAAAAATAAAAAATTTAGGAAGGTATTTTGACCAGAAGAATATTGAAGTTACTTCATTATTTTTATTATCCATGATTTTTACTTCTGTTTTAGTCAGTTCTGGCTGCTCAAACAAAGTACCACAGAAATTCATAAACCACGGAAATTTATTTCTCACACTTCCGGAGGCTGGAAGCCTGAGATCAGGGTGCCAGGGAGGTCAGGTTCTGGCGAGAGCCCTCTTCCAGGTGGCAGACAAACAACTTCGTGTTGCATCCTCACATTGATTAGAAAGAGAGATTCTGGGTTCTCCATCCCCTTATGAGAGCACCAATCATCTCACGGCTCCTCCTCCAGGACCTCATCCAAATCTAATTACCTTCCCAAGACCCCACCTCTAAAGACCATCACATTGGGGATTGGGCTTCAACATATGGGTGTTGGCGGGGACACAGACATTCAGCCCATATCAACTTCCCATTGTACATTCTATCTCCTACTCATAAGGAAAATATAATTCAGTTTTCATTATGTGTTTAAATTTTTTAATGCAGCATTACATTTACCTTTTAATTGATTATACCAAAAACATTAGTTTTTGTCAAAGTGTTGAATACACATACATGATTTTTTAAAAAACAAAGAGTTCACGGGAATTCCCTGGCGGTCAGTGGTTAAGACTCCGTGCTTCCACTGCAGGGGGCACGGGTTTGATCCCTGGTCAGGGAACTAAGATCCTACATGCCGTGCGGCCAAAAAAAAAAAAATCCAAGAGTTCAAAAAGGTTTAAAATAAAAAGCCACAGAGCGCTGCCCTACTTCTTTCTTCTCCCAGTCCTGTCCTGCAGACACAACCACTTTTATATATTTCTACTTTTGCTCTTTTTGTAGTTACTGCCATAATTCTAAATAATATATGCTGATATGGACCTGTTTTAGGGTCTATCTATCAGCTTTCTGCTCTGACAAACCAGAATTTAGATAAATTAATTCCACCAGCTCTTCCCTATGAAGTTTTATAGCAATTATTTATTCATCTATTTATTTATTTACTCAACAATGGCTTATTATTTTCCTATACCAGGGAGCTTTTTTAAGGGCCTGGATACACCAGCTAATAAAAGAGACAAAATAAATCCCATTCTTGAGACAGAAAATAAACACCATAATTAAGTAAATTATACATAGTATGTTAGAAGGTGATCAGAGCTGTAGAAGAAAGGTAACTTGGTAAAACAGAAAGGGTGAGACTGGGAGGTCTAAGGGCAGGGTGGTCTTGAAGGTAGGAAGACTTAGCCATGCAGACATCTGGGGGAAGAGTGCTCAGGACCAGAGCTTGTCCCTCACGTTGGATGAAGGATGAGAGACCAGTGAGTGGGGTCAGAATAGAAGAGGAGGTCACAGCTGGGTGGGGAGAACGGCAGATCCTGAAGGGCCTTAGACTTTTACAATGAGTCACCTTCGAAGTCTTTGCACGGTTTTGAGCACAGACATAACAGGATCTTTCTTATACCTTGAAAGGAATTCTCTGGCTGCTAACTTTGAATATTCTGTACAGGGACAAAGAATGAAGCAGGGAGACCAGCTGGGAAGCTATTTTAGTAATTTAGGGCAGAGACTGCGCTAGCTGGGATGAGGCTGTGAGCAGGAAAGGCATTAAGGAGTCATTTTCTGTACATATTTTGAAAGGAGAGCCAACAGAATTTTCGGATGAATTGGATTCAGGTTGTAAGAACAAGAGACGAATAAAGAATGCAATAATTTTAGTGCCTGTTTAAATTATTCTTATAACTTTAAATAATAGACTTTTACGTATCGTTTCATCAATGTAGTAGACATCTGTCATCATCTCCAGCGAGCTTTAAAATATATTTGGCGAAAAACCAATGTTCTGATTCCTTCCCCTCTACTCTAAGAGCTAAACTCAGTCCCATTTCCCTTGTGTCTATGACAGAAGCACATGGCCTAGTTTCAGCCAATCAGATGCACCTGTTCATAGTCTCATTTACAGGTGAACAACATGAGGGAAAAGAAACAGGCTCTCCTGAGCTTCCAAGTGTGCAGTGTGTGGATGGCAGAGGGTGACCGCTGATGGCAATGGTAGTGTTTGTTTCCCAGAGTCGCGTGAGCGAGTTCCTGGCACAGTCGTGTCGTTGGTTGGCGAGCAGAGGCAGTTCCTTCCACTGTTGAGTGGGAGCACCAAGGGTTTTATCATCAGACCAGCTCTGCAACATGCTTTTGGATATTACTTTTAAAAACAGCTCTGCGCCTATTGTTGTTCTTTATTTTCAGCTTTCCCAAAACTAAACTCTTATTGTTAGCTTTCCAGTATAATTTTAGTGATCTCCTTTCTGCTTAGTAAAGTCAGAGTCACCTTGCATTGCTTGCATCTGACACCCTTGATGAATGCCAGCAACTAGAGATGTTATTTTTTCACTCCCCATTTTGTAAGATGAGGATACTGGTACCCGTGTCCTTCCCATCAGCTGAACGTGCCACCTTCTACCTTCCCACTGCAGTCACCTAAACTTGAACTTGTAGAGAATCAAGTTGGTACTTTAACCATAACTAAATCTTTTGTCTATAAGTTAATTCTAGAGGTTATGTCAAATGAAACTTAAACTTTATGGTTTAACCATGTACATCTTGTTTATTTCAAATCCAATTAGTGTAGCATAACTATCCTATGTACCTTTTTAATTTATCCTGGATTGTCTTGTTGCCTTTGTTTGCTTCTTATACGGTCAGCATTTATTTCCTTCTTCAGATCACCAGTATATTAAAGCTAGGAATATGATCAGATCCCTGGATGCTGTATTTTTTTCCTAGGAACTTCAAAAGTTCTCCATCCTCTGGTTCCAATCAGGATTAATTGAGCCTGCTGTAAAGCTGTTTTTCAGACTTTCTTTCATCACTTTCCTTTGCTATAGTCATTTATTCTTGCCTTCCCTGTCCTCTCCTCAACTTTTTAATTCCCTTATTTTTAGGAGTACATACTCAAATAATTCCCTAAGAAAGGCCGTGTGGGAGATAATTTTCTAAATTCTTACATGTCTGAAAAGATGTTTTTATTTTGCCCTTCTAACTGGTTGACTTTTTTTCCTGGATACAGGAATATGGATTATAAATAATTTTTCTTTGAGATTTTGAAGGCATGATTCAATTACCTTTTTAACATCTATGGTCTGATGCCCTGTAATTCTCATTCTTTTGAGTGTGACTTTTTTTCCCTCTAACAATGATTCTATGACATATCCCATTTTACTGAAGGGACAAAAAGAACTGCAGAAACTTAAGTTGAGAAAAGGAACTCCCTAAGATGGCACAAATAGAAAAGCCAGAGCCAGAATTCAAATCTGGGAAGGCTGACTCTCAAGCCTGCATTCTTGTTTTTTTCTTTTTGAAGTATAGTTGATTTACAACGATTCAGGTGTACAGCAATGTGATTCAGTTATACATATACACATCTATATTATTTTTCAGTTTCTTTTCCATCCTAGGTTATTACAAGATATTGAATATACTTCCCTCTGCTGTACGGTAGGTCTTTGATGTTTATCTATTTTATATAAAGTAGTGTGAATCTAAATAAACATATGGTTACCAAAGGGGAAAGGGGGGGAGGGATAAATTAGGAGCTTGGGATGAACAGAAGCCTGCATTCTTAACCACTATGTAATGCTGTTTCTCATATGCCATACAGTCTAGAAATTACTGGTGGTTCAAACCTGTGTGAGGACCTTGACAGGAGAGAGAGCATATCATGTTTTCAGGGCTGCAACTCAGAGAAGTCCAGTATGGCTGCAGAGACGGGTCAGGAAACAGGGCACTGGCCGGAAGGTGGAGGGATTTAAAAGACGTAGGAAGTGTTTTGAACTGCATCATGGGGCCGAGGAGAAGCCACTGAAAGGATTTAAGCTGGAAACTCACTCGTTATGATTGGCAAATAACAGTAATGACACCTCGCATCAAAATTCTCCCTGACCTCTGTGCTGCCGGCTCCAGTGAGTACTTTTCTGTCCTCAGTTTACTTAACCTTTTAGCAGCACTTCCTCTTTCTCCAGCACTGTCAGTTCTGGCTTCTGCAATACCTGACTCTCCTGGTTTTCTCCTGCCTCTGACTGTCCCTTCTCAGTCTCCTTCGCTGCCTCTTTCTTCATTATTCTGTCGCTTCATGTAACAGTTCCTCAGACTCATTTCTGCATCCATTTCTCTAACTCTATTCCCCATCTTCCATTTTTAGGGCTATAAATATGAGTCCCACATTTATCTGATTAGCCCAAACTCCTCCACTGTGCTCCAGACTGATATGGACAAGTGCCTACTCAAATCTCTAGTTGAATGTGGTGGAGGCATGACACAATTAATATACCCCAAGTGAAATTTCTGACTGCCTCCTTAAGCGAATTCCTTTCCCCACCTCCCATAATTCTCAGCTACTCGCTTTCCCTTACCCCGCACATTCAAGCCATCAGAAATTCTTGTCAGTTAAACCTACGAGATATTTCAAGAATTCGTCCACCTCTCATCACTGCTTTTACCTCGGCCCCAAACTCCATCATGTCCCATCTAGACCACGGCTAAAGCCCCCTTCATTAGTCTCTTGGATTCCACGAGTGATCCCGCAATCCATTTTCCACACAGCAGCCAAAGCACCCTTGAAAAGGGTGAGTGATGGTGTGTGACTTCCCCACCTCTGAATCTCTTCAATGGCTTCCCTTTTCATTTGGAAGAAAATTCAAACTTTTCCCCATGGACTACCAGGTCCTTAGGATCACACTGTTAATATTTGGGAGAGCTAAATTCAGTATTTTTACAAGATGGCTTTGGCTAATTAGAGAAAAAAAAGATTGAAAGTGTCCAAGAGTGAGTACAGGGAAATCAATAAGTCAAGGTCTTGCAAAACTCCAGGCTACCTATGATGATGTCCCGACCAGAGCATTAACAGTGGGATGGAGAGCAAAAAGGGACACAAATGGATTTACTTTTAATGATATAAATATACCATTATGAAAAAACACCTACAATGAAAGGTTAAATAAAAGAAAAGAAAATTGTAGAACAATATATATGGGCTAATCCCACTGTGGTATTGAATTTGCGGTAACTGTGAGTCATCCAAGTGGATATCAATTAGCCAGTTGATTATGTGGGTCTGAATATGTAGGTGATAATTATTTTTGAAACATAGGTGTAAAACGGTAAATGAGGCCAGGAGGGTGGATATCACTGCTAAGGAGAAAAGAGGTGCAGGATTAGGATAATGCCAATGAAGTATGCTAGAATTTTTGAGCAAAGTTTGTGTTTCTGATTCACTTCAATATTTTCCACCTACAGGGACTACCCTAATCGTTTTAATACTCACCAGTTTGGAAGGAAAAAAATAAAAGGGCCATATTGTTTTAATTCGTAGTTCTTTGATTATTTGTAAAATTATATGTATATTTTCCATCTTTATCAATAATTGATACACATTTTCACCATAAATCATTTGTTCTTGTCCTGATTTTTAAATTGTTAGATAATTGCTAGATAAATTGTTTTATGAGCAAAAAGTGAAATAGACACGAGTGTGAGTACCCCCAGTGAAGATACATTCAATCTTAGAAAAATTAATATTTAGATTTAGATTTACTGATCTAAAAGTTAACACATTCCACTGACAAGATAAATGCGAAATGATGACTGGGATGAATATGAAGTGTAAAATTACACGTTTGTAAAGGACAGGCCGACTCTCTCTGAAACTTCCCGACCATGTCTCTTAACTGAAAAATACAGCTGTGCTGTTTTGAAATGAGGAAATTTGACTAAATACACAACTGGAATCCTTGTAATGTCAAAAATCTGTGATCCACTCACAACATAATGTGATCCCATCACCGCATACAACCATACACTCTATGATAAGGGAGAACTGGGGAGCCTGTGTGCATTCATTATATTTCAAAGGCATGCCTTGTACTGTATTTTGTTCTTTGTAGGCTAGGAATTGTTGTATTTGATACTGTGTGTAATGAAATATTTCATATTACATAACACATAAGAGTTACTTGAAAAATATTAAATAACTCTTCCTCAACATGTCCCATTTTGTAAACAAGGAGGAAAACTGAGAACTAGAAGACTAAGACCTTTCACAGGGTCACAGGGTCCCTCAGATAACTGGACGGCGGTAGGTTGATAAAGATGACCACGTGTTCAATCTGAAGATATGGAAGAAGTTTGGGGCAAAACATTGAGCCCAAAGTCACATTCTAAGAGTAGCTACACAGTCATGTAAAATCGTACAATAGTCATTTTTTTCTTTTTTGTTTCCCCCCCTTTCAACCACAGGCAACCTTGGCCTCAAGGTAGCTTAAAGGTGAAAGCAAACAGAAATTCAATAGTCAGGTTTTCAATTTCAAAAGTAGATCTTTGAAGTCTGTGTCAGAAAACCCGGCAAAGCCAGATTTTCCAGCTCAAAAGCAAGGTGAGTAAGCCATGGAGGGAGGCAAATCTTTATGAGGAAGTGATTCATCACCTCACAAAAAGGTGGTCAGTTCAGAATTCGGGGCAGGAGCCTGGAGATAAAGGAAAAGGGGGACGTGGATTGGAGGTGAGGGCTCTGGGGATCAGGGATTCTGAAGTGCCTTCCGCCCTGTGGTCAGAAATCCTGAAAGTGGTGTCATTAGAGACACTGGACAGATTTTGTGTCCTGAGCACAGGGGTTTATTCCTACCAGAGCCTGGAGCTCTGGGAAGAGAGGATGTCAAAGTCCATGCGGACATGGGACAGACCCAGGAAAGTGTGAACAGTGCTCTGGCAGGTCTGGCAGGAGAGAAGATGATGAGGTGACCACACATAGGACACCTCACACATGCCACAAACAGCCCCACCTGAACTGCAGTGCTCGGGGGAGGAACTAGGGCTAAGAGGCCAGTGAGGGGAGACACCAGAATCTGGATAAGGAGGTAGGGTTGCCAGAAGAAATACAGGACTCCACTCAAATTTTAATTTCAGATGAACAACACATAATATTTTAGTATGTCTCATGCAATACTCAGACTAAAAAAGAAATTGTTCTTTATTCGAAATTCAAAGTTAGCTGGGCATCCATATTTATATTTACTAAGTCTGGTAACTCTGGTGTAAAATTATTTGCCAGGCTGATATATTATTAGCACTCAAAGTTCAGGGAGAGCTAAACATTGGTGGTTGAAAAAAAATCACTGTGTCTGGGGCTTCCCTGGTGGCGCAGTGGTTGAGAATCTGCCTGCTAATGCAGGGGACACGGGTTCGAGCCCTGGTCTGGGAAGATCCCACATGCCGCGGAGCAACTAGGCCTAGGCCCGTGAGCCACAACTACTGAGCCTGCACGTCTGGAACCTGTGCTCCGCAACAGGAGAGGCCGCGATAGTGAGAGGCCCGCGCACCGCGATGAAGAGTGGCCCCCACTTGCCGCAACTAGAGAAAGCCCTCGCACAGAAACGAAGACCCAACACAGCCAAAAATAAAATAAATAAATAATTTTTTAAAAAAATCACTGTGTCTGTACTGGATTGGTCAGTGGTTCATGTTTTGAATTACAATTCCTGCTCACCAGTAAATTTATCATTTACCTTCTCTGTGTTTCCAAACATTTAAATTTTGGGAATTGTATTTTTCTGCCCCTAATGACAGTAAGAGTCCGGGCTTCACAAAATGACAAGTGCGATTGAGGTGTAAGTTCATATTCACCATTAGGAAAAACAGAGAACTACCTAATTTCACTGCCTGACCTTTCTGAATTACAAAAACATAAAATCATCTTTAAAATATTTTATGAGATTTAGACTCCTAACCCAACTAGTTACTAATTACCCAGAAAATACCTGACCTAGGGGGTCACTGTTATTACTGAAAGAGGCTTAAAATTCATAACAAAAATATTACATAATCCACGTTTTACGTGTAGAAATCTGAGACGTTGAACGGTCCCTCGCCAGCAGATTCAGTTCTGCTTCGCGTTCTCGTCATTTTTAAAACGTAGTTTAAAGACTGCTAGAGAAACCAGTTGGAAAGCAAGGTTTCCTTCTCAACATTCCATTAGGTTTATAATATACAATAAACCTCGGGACTACCACTTTTCACGAGCCCTGCAAATTAGCCTGTCTACATCTAGGTCGGAAACCAAGCCAAAAATTGAATGTGAAAAGAAGTTGAAATGGTCTCTGTTTAATCTGTAATTTCTGCCATCCATACCACCTCTAGGACTAAAGAATGACAGAGGTTTTCGTGCTGACCGGTTCAGTGCTTCGCACCACAAGGAATCTGACGGTCAGGAGTGAGCCCTGACCAGCAACTCAGAAGCCATCCTTCCTTGGCAGTGTGCCACAGCTCACCCTTGATTGAGTCTTTTGTAGTTTGTACTCTCCGTGAAGGCGCGTGAAAATGTTGCATTCGGAGCTGCTTGGACACAGGGCCCAATTTATTATTTGGAGAGTTCACTTTATTCTTAAAACAATAATTACTTACGGAAACACTTAACTTTCTGTATTTTGATTCCACTCCACCATCCACTGTAAGACACTCTGCATTTTAAGACAGTTTTGGGGGCGCAAACAAGAAAGCAGTATTCATTGTATATATAATATAATGTACATAATATATAATTAATAGCCAGTATTAAATGTAGGCATTAATTGTAAATTTATTTAAATTTCAGAAAACTAAATTTATGCGTTCATTCGCCCGATATTTATTGGGTTCCTACTTTTGCCAAGTACTATTTAAACAAGACAGACTTATAGTCTAGTAAATAAAAAAGGTATGTCTTAGAATGGAAGAAATACAGTATCTTTAGTGAATTGTTTAGAATTAGTAACCTTAATTGATTAGGCCTTAGTAGAAAGGAAGATACTTGGGAAACATTAAAGAAATCTTGACCCCCATTGGCAAATAGGCTGACTTATTATCTGTTCGTGAAACACCTATCATTGGCATTGAATTTGAATATTACATATACTTTTGGCTGGTTAATAAGTGTGGTTACCTATCAGTCACCATATTTATTCACCATTTTATCAAAATTTTTACGTGCAGGTTTTTTGTTTGTCACTCAAAATAACTGACTCTCTTGTTTTCAGAAATCTAGACTGAGCCATCTGAGTATATAGTTTTGGATGGCAACTTTCCATTAGAAATTTCAGAGAGAATTGAAGATGACATATTAGTCCCTACTTTAAAAGTACTCAGTATCTTCATTGCTTTTCTTGGAATTATCTCAGGTAGCTTCGTATAGAAAGGGAAATACACAAAAACGGTTTGTGCGTTTTGAGTCAGTCCCTTAAATATTATCGTCACCTCTTCTATTAACTTCCATTTGCCTGCCAGTTTCCTCATTTGAAAGGACTTTCAAGTTGCTGATTTTGTAAGAAATGAAGAATAGTCATTGCCAGTACTACCCTTTATTCTACATTTAGTGTTTCTAATCACATCAGACATGTTTTCAGTATCTAGAGAGGATGCCTGCTCCCTACAGCTATCACGAGCCATTAACTTTAATTAAAATTTACAAGTCTAATGTTGTTACATCTGCTAAATGCATTAACTTCCATGTTAATTATGAAAATGTTAATGTTGCATTAAAATAATGTTCCCTTTTGACAGTTCATCTATACTTTAATTATTTATTTTGTTGGGGAATATGTTCTAAAAACTGAAAAGAGAGCAGACTAGGAAGTCGAATTAGAAAAATGATACACAGTAGCAACACCTCTAAGAGAAGACTCTCTGGTTCAGATGAAGATGGCTGAAGCATACTCCTAAGCTTTACCCTGTATTTAAAGGAAATATGTCCTCTTGTCTTACATCTAAAATATTTTTTAGAATAATGCTTTCCTGTTTTGCAGCTAGTTTACAGTGAAAGCACTAATATTCATGCCCAATCCCTCAACTCCCAAGAGTTTATAAGGCTACACATTCCTTTATCCATATAAATCATTTAAAGAGAAAACTTCAGTTTTAAAAAAAAACAGCCTTCTGTGTTTTCTATCTAAATGTTTATTTTTTCTTTAAAACAGATTCATTTCAAGAAGCTATCCAAGTATACTTCTGGACAAATAAAAATAACGAAAGGAAATTCTCAAAGATCTACATGGATCATTGCAGTGAGCTGCTGAGTATGAATATTATTAAACATCTCACATTTCATTGAAAGGGGTTAGGCTATAATAACACTAATATTTAATAACAGCATTTTCTTGTCATGGGTGCACTTGCTGGATATATCCTTTAAATATGTAAGTCTATGTACAAGAGTTAATTTTCAAATGGGATGCATCCTCTAAAACAGGAATATACTGGCGATTGAACAAAATCTTAGTCCAGTTTATAGGTCACAGAGACCTTGCCTATGCTTTTAATCACTGTGTCCCCAGTGGCCAGAACCATGCCTAGGGTATGGTAGACCCTCAATAAATATTTGACAGTTGCTTGAATGGCTCTTTAAATTTCTTTTTTTATTTTATGAAATACTATTGTATTTCACTTTTTTTCTTTGGGAGCTTTTCTATGTGACTGTATAACTTGTTTAAGTAAACGTATAAGTTTGTACGTCTCCCTTTCTTTAGCCATTCCTCTGTTGATGGGCACTTGGGTTGCTTCCATATCTTGGCAATTGTAAATAATGCTGCTATGAACCCTGGGATGCATGTATCTTTGAAAAGTGTTTTTGTTTTCTCCGACGTAAATACCCAAAAGTGGAATTGCTGGATCATACAGTAGTTCTATTTTTAATTTTTCTAAGGAAACTCCATACTATTTTCCATACTGGCTGCACCAATTTACATTCCCACCAATAGTGTACGAGGGTTCCCTTTTCTCACCAGCACTTGTTATTTGCTGTCTTTTTTGATGACAGCCATTCTGACAGGTGTGAAATGATATCTCATTGTGCTTTCAATTGCATTTCCCTGATGATTAGTGTTGTTGAGCATTTTTTCATGTGTCTGCTGGATATCTGCATATCTTGAAAATATGTCTATTCAGATCCCCTGCCCATTTTTCAATCAGATTGTTTTTTGATACTGAGTTGCGTGAGTTCTTTGTATATTTTCAATATTAATCCTTTATTGGATATATCATTTGCAAATGTCTTCTCTCATTCAGTAGGCAGACTTTTAGTTTTGTTGATGGTTTTCTTCTCTGTGCAAAACATTTTTAGTTTGAAGTAGTCTTGTTTGTTTATTTTTGCTTTTGTTTCCCTTGCCTGAGGAGAAAGATCCTGGACTTGGATGTATATTTCCTTCACCCAGTTAGGGAAGTTTTTAGTTAAAAGCCCCCTACTTTTATTGTATTACTGTCAATTTCTCCCTTTATGTCTGTTAATATTTGCTTTATGTATTTACGTGATCCTATGTTGGGTGCATATACATTTATAAATGTTACGTCCCCTTGCTGGATTGATCTCTTTATCATTATGTAATATGCTTTTGTGTCTTTTGTTACAGTCTTTGTTTTAAAGTCTATTTTGTCTGATATAAGTATTTCAAACCCAGCTTTCTTCTCATTTCCTTTTCATGGAATATCTTTTTCCATCCTATCCCTTTCAGTCTGTGTCTTTAGATCTGAAATGAGCCTCTTGTAGGCAGATTATAGACGGGTCTTGTTTTTTATCCACTCAGGCACCCATTATCTTTTGATTAGAGCATTTAGTCCACTTACATTTAAAGTTATTTTTGATAGGTATACATTTATTGCCATTTTGTTGTTTTCTGGCTGTTTTTGTAGCTCTTCTCCATTCTTCTCTGTTCCCTTCTCTTGTTCTTTTCCCTTGTGATTTGACAACTTTAGTGTTATGTTTGCTTTCCTTTCTCTTTATTTTTTGTGTATCTTATAGGTTTTTGGTCTATGGTTACTGTGAGATTCATATATGACAACCCTCATATATATTAGTCTACTTTAAGTTGATGATTGCTAAAAGTTCAAGCACATTCTAAAAGCACTACATTTTTGTTCCCCCTTTCACATTTTGTTATTGAAGTCATATTTTACATCTTTTTATTTTGTATATTGCTTAACTAATTATTTCAGACATAGGTGATTTTACTACTTTTATCTTTTAACCTTTATTCTAGCTTTATAGGTGATTGATCCACTGCCTTCACTACATTTTTGCCTTTATACCAGTGAGATTTTTTTCTTTCATAATTTTCTTGTTTCTAGTTATGGTCTTTCCTTTTTCATTAAAAGAAGTCCCTTTAACATTTCTTATAAGGCCAATTTCACAGTGATGAGCTCCCTTTCATCAAGCTTTTCCTTGTCTGGGAAACTCTTTTTCTCTCTTTCAAATCTGAATGATAACCTTACCAGGTATAATACCCTTGGTTTTAAGATTTTTTCCTTTCAGCATATTGAAAATATCATGCCAGATCCTTCTGACCTTTCTGTTAAAAAATCAGTTGATAATCTTATGGGGGCTCCCTTGTATGTAACTTGTAGTTATTTTTCTCTTGCTGCTTTTAAGATTCTCTCTTTAACTTTTGACATTTTAATTATAATGTCTCTTGGTGTGGATCTCTTTGAGTTCATCTTGTTTAGGACTCTGTGTGCTTCCTGGACACAGGTTTCAGGAAAACTGAAAACTTAAGAAAGTTTTCAGCCATTATTTCTTCAAATAGGTTTCTCTATCTTTCTCTCTTTCTCTCTTTCTTCTACTTCTGGGACCCCTATAACATGAATGTAAGTATGCTTGATTTTGTCCCAGAGGGCCCTTAAACTATCCTCATTTTTTTAAATTTATTTATTTATTTAACATCTTTATTGGAGTATAATTGCTTTACAATGGTGTGTTAGTTTCTGCTTTATAATGAAGTGAATCAGTTATACATATACATATATTCCCATATCTCTTCCCTCTTGCGTCTCCCTCCCTCCCACCCTCCCTTTCCCACCCTTCTAGCTGGTCACAAAGCACTGAGCTGATCTCCCTGTGCTATGCAACTGTTTCCCACTAGCTATCTATTTTACGTTTGGTAGTATATATATGTCCATGCCACTCTCTCACTTTGTCCCAGCTTACCCTTCCCCCTCCCCGTGACCTCAAGTCCATTCTCTAGTAGGTCTGCGTCTTTATTCCCATCTTGCCCCTAGGTTCTTCATGATCATTTTTTTTTATTTTTATTTTTTAGATTCCATATATATGTGTTAGCATACGGTATTTGCTTTTCTATCTCTGACTTACTTCACTCTGTATGACAGACTCTAGGTCCATCCACCTCACTACAAATAACTCAATTTTGTTTCTTTTTATGGCTGAGAAATATTCCATTGTATATATGTGCCACATCTTCTTTATCCATTCATCTGTCGATGGACATTTAGGTTGCTTCCATGTCCTGGCTATTGTAAATAGAGCTGCAATGAACATTGTGGTACATGACTCTTTTTGAATTATGGTTTTCTCAGGGTATATGCCCAATAGTGGGATTGCTGGGTCATATGGTAGTTCTATTTTTAATTTTTTAAGGAATCTCCATACTGTTCTCCATAGTGACTGTATCAATTTACATTCCCACCAACAGTGCAAGAGGGTTCCCTTTTCTCCACACCCTCTCCAGCATTTATTGTTAGTAGATTTTTTGATGATGGCCATTCTGACTGGTGTGAGATGATATCGCATTGTAGTTTTGATTTGCATTTCTCTAATGATTAATGATGTTGAGCATTCTTTCACGTGTTTGCTGGCAATCTGTATATCTTCTTTTGATAAATGTCTATTTAGGTCGTCTGCCCATTTTTGGATTGGGTTGTTTGTTTTTTTGATATTGAGCTGCATGAGCTGCTTGTAAATTTTGGAGATTAATCCTTTGTCAGTTGCTTCATTTGCAAATATTTTCTCCCATTCTGAGGGTTGTCTTTTGGTCTTGTTTATGGTTTCCTTTGCTGTGCAAAAGCTTTTAAGTCTCACTAGGTCCCATTTGTTTCTTTTTGTTTTTATTTCCATTTCTCTAGGAGGTGGGTCAAAAAGGATCTTGCTGTCTCATTTTTAAATATTTTTTTCTTTTTTCTGTTCTGATTGGGTGATTTCCACTACTATGTCTTGTAGATCACTGATCTGTTCTTCTGCATCCTCTAATCTGCTGTTGATTCCCTCTAGTGTATTTTTCATTTTAGTTATTGTATTCTTTAATTTTAATTTTTTAAAATATTATCTATCTCTTTGTTGACATTCTCACTGAGTACATCCATTCTTCTATCAAGAGCATCTTTATGACGATTACTTTGAACTGTTTATCTGATAAGTTGCTTATCTCTGTTTCATTCAGTTCTCTTCCTGAGGTTTTACTTGTTCTTTCATTTGGAAGGTATTCCTTGGTCTCCTCATTTTGCCTAATTCTCTGTGTTTGCTTCTATGTATTAGGTAGATAAACTGCGTCTCCCAGTCTTGAGAGAGTGGCTCATGTAGAAGGTGTCCTGTGGAGCCCAATGTCACAATCCCTCCTGGGTCACCAGAGCCAGGTGCTCCAGGGGTGTCCCCTGTGTGGGCTGCGTGCACCCTCCTGCTGGGGTTGGGCCATGATATCTGTGGGCACAATGGTGGGGGGAGGGGGGGCGCTGGATTCTGGCCCAGCTAGCTGAGATGTTCAGCTGTGACTGTTGTGGGCACACTGATATGCACGGCTGGCCCCCGGCATGGCTGGCTGAGGCCCAGACACAACTGTTGAATGCTGGTGTGCGGGGCTGGCCCCCTGGAGTGGAAGCCACTTTGGAGGGGACCAGTGCTGGCCAAGGCTACCCGCTGGGTGGGGCGGGACAGGAGCTGCTTTGGAGAGCCAGCCAGGGTGGGTGGGTCCTCACAACAGTGTTAGGTTGACAAAGAGTGACAGATATAGCACCCACCCCACCCAACTGGCTGGGTGGAAGGAGAGTAAAAAACAAAATGGTGCCCAATAGAGTGGCCATCCCCAGAGGAAGTTCCCCTGTCTCCCTGCGCCTCTGGCACATGCCCTAAAACTAATCAGTGAACCTCCTTCTCCTTCGATCCAGGTGCTTTTTGAGCTGCTGCCTCTGTACTGGGACTCAGAGCAAGTGAGTCTGAGCACGAGCCCTTCAGGAGCAGAGCCTTGGTTTCCCACAGCCCTCTGCCTCTCCCAGACACGAGCCCTGCTGGTTTTCAAAGCCAAACGTTATGGGAGCTCCTCTTCCAGTGCAGACCCCCAGGCTGGGGAGCCCGACGTGGGGCTCTGACCCCTTGCTCCTCAGGTGACCCCTGTGGTTGTGACATCCCTCCTGCTGTGGGTTGCTGTGCTGGGGTGGGTTCTGACCAGACTGCATCTCTGCCTCTCCTACCCCTCTCAGTGTGACCTTTCCTTTGTGTCCTCAGCTGTAGACAATCTGTTCTGGGAGGCCGCAGGTTGTTCTCGGCAATAGCTGTTCTACATGCACTTGTAGTTTTGGTGTGTCCATCAGAGGAGGGGATCTCAGGGTCTTTCTGCTCCACCATCTCTATCCAGAACCTCAGTCTTAAACTAGTTTTAAAAGTAACAAGCACTCTAAATACCTAAAAGAATGCGGACCCTCAATTTTTCTTGAATTGCTGAGTAATGAATCCTTCGTTCATGTAGTTTCTCTCTCTGAGAAAACTTTCGTTGCCAGAAGTCTCAGTGGGAATTACAGGGCTCTCTCCAGTTCTCCAAAACTTTAGTTCACTGTATCTGAGATGCATAGCTGGGCTGTACGGCAGTTGTTGAAAAGACTAAAACTCTTGCATTTACCTCTTTATGTTTATATATTTAGTTCATATAACTACAGTTATATAGTTTATATAACTACAGTTATAGTTTAAAAAAATGTTTCACACACATTATCTCTAACTGTGTCAAATATTGCTCCGAAAAGGATCTGAGCAATTTACTGAAAACATACGCCAAAATTAAAACATCTGGACGAACGGTGAAAACAATGGAATGGCTGGTGAAGGGCGAAGAGAAAAGAACACAACTAGAGAAGCCGCAGGTCCTCACTGAGTTGGAATTTGGCCCCAAGCTTCTGAGATGACAAAGCGAAATTTACCATGATCAATTATGTGGTTCTCAATGTCCAGAGGAGAAAACACATAGATACTCCAGCGTTAACAAAGCTGTTCCTAACCTCCAGGCTTTGCTTTAGAAGAAATAGACGAGTGTAGCTGCTCTCGTTGAACCAGGGTCCTTGGCAGGTCTCACTCTTGGCCACAGGACTCCTGGGGCACTGAGGGGGCAGTGGTGCTATCTGCCAGTTAGGAGCTCGGACCCTGAGTCTGGTGAGCTCCTCCACCACTGACGAGATTTGGCATCAGGCAAGCTTCCTGACCTCTCTCGGTGTTAGTTTTCACATTATAACATAAGAAGAGGCATACAACCCGTCTCTTCCTTGAAACAGTCCAGCCCAGAGCCTGCCACACGGTAATACCCAATAAATATCTGTCAAATATGTGAGTAAATGAAAGAAAAAGGACACGAATGAACTTATTTACAAAACAGAAACAGACTCACAGATCTCGAAAATCAAACTTATGGATACCAGAGGGGAAATGTAGGGGGAAGTGATCAATTAGGACACTGGGATTAACAGACACACACTACTATATATAAAATAGATAAATAAGGACCTACTGTATAGCACAGGGAACTCTACTCAATGTTCTGTAATAACCTATATGAAAAAGAATCTGAAAAAGAATGGATATATGTATTATATACGTATAACTGAATCACTTTGCTGTACACCTTGCTGAATCACTTTGCTTTGTTGTGTGAAACTAACACAACATTGTAAACCAACTATACCCCAATAAATTTTTTTTAAAAAATATAAAAGAGAACCAAAAAAAAAGGAAAGACAGAAACATGAGTGCTAATGTAGATGTTTTTGTAGATCGGATGGCAAGCAGTTTTGTTTGTATTTGTCTGAGAGTTTCCATTTTGTGAAGTAGTAGTCACAGTTTTCTGCTGAAAAGAAGGGAGATTTTGAGGCGGGAGGCATGATATAGCCCACTAGAGGGGGAGAGACCATGCCGACCCCCAACACTTGGTGTTCAGGGCCCATTAGGGCAGGTGACCATGAACTCGTACCATCCCAGTTCTTCCTGCTGTGCTCAGCGGCCAGGGGCCAAGCACGGGAGGGGGGATCAGGGCTGGGGTACTGCTGGATGGAAGCTCAGAAGGCACACACAGGCAAGGGAATCAACAATCTGGGCAAGGGCTTCCCTGGTGGCGCAGTGGTTGAGAATCTGCCTGCCAATGCAGGGGACACGGGTTTGAGCCCTGGTCTGGGAAGATCCCACATGCCGCGGAGCGGCTAGGCCCGTGCGCCACAACTACTGAGCCTGCGCGTCTGGAGCCCGTGCTCTGCAACACGAGAGGCCGCGATAGTGAGAGGCCCGTGCACCGCGATGAAGAGTGGCCCCCGCTCGCCGCAACTAGAGAAAGCCCTCGCACAGAAACGAAGACCCAACACAGCCAGAAATTAAAAAAAAAAAAAAAAAAAAAAAAATCTGGGCCAGAAAAAAATGAGGATTAAAATGAGCACTTACCTCATCAAGTTGTGAGGGTCAAATGCATTAATACGGTAAAGGACTTAGTGTCTGCCATAGAGTAAATGCTCAGGAAAAGTTTGCTATCATTATTATTAATAAAAATCTAAGCTAAAGAGAGAGGGAAGGGAAATCAGGAAACAGCACATAATGAGAAGAAAAGCTAAGGGAGAGGCCTCATTATATAAGGAGCAGTTGTAGTGGGAATAATTGAGAAAAGTATCTGGAAAGATAGGAGATTCTGGTTAAAGAATGTGATTTCCGAGTCATTAAATTAAATTGTGGGATAGGGTTGACGAGAACCAAGTTTAACACTGTGGATCTCAAAGTCACTTTGCCTAAGAATCACCTGGGAAGAGTGTTAAAATGCAGATTTGCTGGACTTTTCCTCCAAAAATGTGATTCTGTAGAACTGGACAGTTGGCCTATTTTATCAAGCCTCCTAAACCATCCTGGTACAGCCAGTCCCTGGACCATACTTTGAGAAGTCTGGGCTAGACCACGACATGGCGCAGAGAGGAGGTGACTGGAGATGAGGAGACCAAGGGCCGAGAAGCCTGGGTGTGGGTGACGCATTCAGATGGTTGCTGACGTCACTCAGGATGGAGACCAGACAGGGTGGAGAAGAGGACGGTGAGCCAGAGGATAGAGTCATCACTGGATGGGGGGACATACAGGGAGAGGTGAGGGACACAACATTCTTGGGGACGGAGAGGAGCTGGGTGAGGGCAGGGGGATTAACCTGATGGCAACAGTCTTATCGGAGCAGGAGTGTTTCAAAAAGATGAGAAAGTCAGGGTCTGCTGTTAGCTTTCAAAAGCAAGTTAGTCACTAAGAGAACACGTAAGGGAATATTCCTAACATAAGAGAATAAAAGGCTTCCATGGAAGAAGGCTGCTGGGAAAGCCACGTACCAGGGGAGGAATTGGTTTTGGTTAAAGAGTAGGATATAGGCTGTGAAGAAATTCAGGATACGGGAGAGTCATTAAATCATGGAGAAAGTTCCAGAGGATACCATGAAAGGAGGTGGGGAGTGCAAACCTAGATTAGAGAACAGGGAGCACAGAGTGTTATGAGACTGGAGACCTGGAAGAAGGAAGTTGGCCAGAGGGGTTGACATTTGGGCAAACATAGAGGAAATAGCACATGAGGCACAGAGTAATATAATCCCAACAGATTCAAGGAAACAAGCATCTTTCCTCCTGACTAAGTACCTTGGTGGCTGGGGGAGAGATTTTAAAAAGGAAAGATGGCCAACCGTTTTTTAAACATTTTTTCTCAGATGTCTGTCTCACACATGATGTGTGAAGTTCCCAGATTTTCTCAGTTCATGGTGTCCTTAGTGACTCAGAATTTTTCATGGCAGTCTGAGCACAAACGAAGTACTTAACAGTTCTGTTTATTAAGTAATCAGGTCCAAACCATTTACGAAGTAATTGTGTCCCAACACCTTAATAGCTGTTTGGAAAAACACTGCATGTAAGTTGAAATAAAAAGTAATTTTTATATCATTCTTTAATAATAATTTACTGATGGGATGTGCATATCTATTGGTCACAGAGAACATCTCAAACTTTATTAACTATCAGGTTCGACACCACCACCCTCATTTCCTGTTCCACACTGATTTTCACATAGTGCTTTTTTTTTTTTTTAATCAGAGAAAACACCCAAAACCAAACTTTGTGTAGGTAAGACATCATCAAAAGAAAGGTAGCTCGATCCAGAAACTGGTAAAGACCTCAAGCTATGATTTTGTGCAGGATCTGATAGATGTCTCTGTGTTTGCCTTGAAATTTTTAAATATCCCACTGTACCACTGTGAGTTTGAGGTGCTGTCCCAGGGTAACTTGGTGCACAGTTTGGGAACTACAGTTTTATGCTAAAGAATTGGGATAGTATTCATATTATGGGGAGTGATCCAGGGATTTAAAGGCGGTGAGTAATGTAGTCTTAGAAATATCAGTGTGGGAGGAGACTGGAGAAAAGCACGAATAGAGGAGACAAGTTCATAGGTGGCGGCAGCAGTGCAGGAAATGTACTAAAAGCTAAAGCAGAGCCGTGGCAGAGGCTATGGAGAGGAGGGTGGTGGTGTGGAGGGAAAGAGCCACGGTGGCTTTGTAACTTGGCTCCTCCATCCTTTGACAATCCGCCCGTCTAAAACAGTCATGGCCCCTGTCCTTGAACCTGGGTTCTGCGGCTACTTGAACAATAGAATATGGTGGCAGGGACAGTGCCAGCTTCTGCACGCAGGCCTTAAGATCCCGACGGCTCCCCTTCTGTCCATGGGGTGCTTGCTCTCAGGACTCACTTCCTTTCTCGTGGGTGCTCATTCCCCCTACGATGAGGAAGCTAACGGGCAGGGACGCCCACATGGAGAACGCGGGTCTCTGGCCCCAGGCCCAGCTGAGCTCAGCCACAGCCAACACTGACTTGTCAACCACCTGAGCGGTTGAGCCATCTTGAAGTCCATCCTCCGGCCCCTGGTCCAGCCACCCCAGCTGATGCTGCAGAGGGTGCAGACGAGCTGGGCCCTCTGAGCCCTCACTTCTTTACAGATTCATGAGCGAAAGAAATTCATGAGTGGCTTGTTTTAAGCCACTAGGTTATGGGATGGCCTGTTACATATCAAGAGAAAACTGACATATAAGCTAATATTTATTTCAGATGTTTTATGTGCCCAATACTGTTTGAAGTGCTTTTTTCTGTCCTCCATTTACTTTTCTTCTCTTTTCTTTTTTTTATTGGAGTATAGTTGCTTCACGCTGCTGTGTCAGTTTCTGCTGTACAGCAAAGTGAATCAGCCACATGTATACATATATTCCCTCTTTTATGGATTTCCTTCCCATTTAGGTCACCACAGAGCACCGAGTAGAATTCCCTGTGCTATACAGTAGATTCTCATTAGTTATCTATTTTATATATGGTATTGTATCTATGTCAATCCCAATCTCCCAATTCATCCCACCAACACCCGCCCCCCGCCTTTCCCCCTTGGTATCCATATGTTTGTTCTCTACATCTGTGCCTCTATTTCTGTTTTGCAAATAAGATCATCTATACCATTTTTCTAGATTCCACATATATGCATTAACATACGATATTTCTTTTTCTCTTTCTGACATACATCACTCTGTATAAGTCTCTAGGTCCACCCACGTCTCTGCAAATAACTCAATTTCGTTCCTTTTTATGGCTGAGTAATATTCCATTGCCTATATGTACCACATCTTCTTCATCCATTCCTCTGTCGATGGAAATTTAGGTTGCTTCCATGACCTGGCTATTGTAGATAGTGCTGCAATGAACATAGGGGTGCATGTATCTTTTTGAATTATGGCTTTCTCTGGGTATATGCCCAGGAGTGGGATTGCTTATGTGAGGGTTTCACTTCATCTTCTTAACAAATATTATGGATATCTCTGTTTGATTTATGAGAAAACTGAAGCCTAGCACATTCTCCCAAGGTCATGCAACTAATTAGTGATGAATAGGAGACAGGAAGGCTGCAGGTGAGAACCCCAAAGACAGGGACTCCCTGGCAAGTGCAGGGTGTCCATGGTGTCATTGCCCGATGTAATACATATAAGAACACAGGAATGTGTAGGAAATATAGAAAAAGGGTAAAGCAGGTTTGGAAGGAAAATGGTATTTGTAAGTTTGGACATTTAGGTGAGGACGCCTAAGATCATTTGACTTGTGTGAGTCTAGGGTTCAAAGGAGGACTCAGAGCAGGAGACAGAAACTTGGAAACTACTAAAAGATAAATGATCCTACAAACCTTAACAGCTGATGAAATCACACAGGAAAAGAATGCAGATTTAGAGACTAAGAAGAGGATGACACCCTGATTGTGATAAGATTTATGATTTGAAGAAAGAAAAGAAAAGAAAATGCAGAGAGGCAAGAAGAAAACAATAAAAAGTGGAGAAATTCAAGGGAGAAGATAGTTTCAAAAAAAGGAGAGATTGGCCAATATTTTCAAGCTCTACAGGAAAGACAAGTGAACAAATGCCTGGCAAAGGAGTGAACTTAGCGACGGAGCTTTGAGTGTCATGGCGGGGCTGGAAGATGGACCCCAGAGGACGAGAGATGAATGAGAAGGGACAAATTGCAAACAGTGAGGAATGTCTTGTGAGACATTTCTTGGCTTGAAAAGGACGGAAATGACTTATGTAAAAAGCTATCTATGGGCTCATGTACCTAAAACATCCAGGAATATTTCTGGCTTCAGCCACTGCTGGACTCAGCCACACTGGTGACATCACCAGGATCCAGTTTTTCTCCATTCCCGGGCCCGTCTTCCATGTTTGCTCCCTTCTCAGCTGGCCTCTCCTTTTGTTGGCAGACAGCCTGTTGCAGCTCCAGGACTATGTATTTCCAGGTTTCAAGCCCTTGGGGAAAAAAAATCTACTTTCTCAATAACTCAAACAAAACTCCTTGGGTCTAATTGATTCTAATTGGCCCAACTTGGGTCATGTGTCCATCTCTGAATCCATCAGTATTGCCTGTGAGATTGGTTAGATGAGGTTGAGATCACAAAGAGGCAGGAGGGCCTGGTTCCTCAGAGGGCTGTCAGGTACTAGTTACCCAAAGCCGCAAGAAGGGATGCTAGCAGCAAAAACAAGTCAGTCAACACAGCAGCTATGAACTGCCATCGTAGGAAGCTGGGCTGCAGAGGCAAGAAAAAAGAGAGCCTGGAGGTTCCTCAGGAAACTAAAAATAGAATCACTATATGATCCAGCAATCCCACTCCTGGGCATATACCTGGACAAAACTATAATTCAAAAAGATACACACACCCCTATGTTCATAGCAGCACTATCCACAATATCCAAGACATGGAAACAACCTAAATGTCCATTGACAGATGGATGAAGAAGATGTGGTACATATATACAATGGAATACTACTCAGCCATAAAAAAGAATGAAATAATGCCATTTGCAACAACATGGATGCAACTAGAGATTATCATACTAAGTGAAGTAAGTCAGAAAGAGAAAGACAAACACCATATGATACCACTTACATGTGGAATCTAAAATATGACACAAATGAACCCACCTACGAAACAGAAACAGAATCAGGGACTGGTGTTTGCCAAGGGGGAGGGGGTTGGGGGAGGGGTGGAGTGGGAGTTTGGGATTAGCAGATGCAAACTATTACATATAGAATGGATAAATAACAAGGTATTACTGTACAGCACAGAGAACTATACTCAATATCCTATGATAAACCATAATGGAACAGAACATATTAAAAAAGAATGCATATATATGTATAACTGAATCACTTTGCTGCACAGCAGAAATTAACACAACATTGTAAATCAACTATACTTCAGTTAAAAAAATATTGATCAGGGCTTCCCTGGCAGTGCAGTGGTTAAGAATCCATCTGCCAATGCAGGGGACGTGGGTTCGAGCTCTGGTCCGGAAAGATCCCACATGCCGCAGAGCAACTAAGCCCATGCACCACAACTACTGAGCCCACGTGCCACAACTACTGAAGCCCGCGTGCCTAGAGACTGTGCTCTGCAACAAGAGAAGCCACTGCAAGGAGAAGCCTGTGCACCGCAACGAAGAGTAGCCGCCTCTCGCCACAACTAGAGAAAGCCTGCACGCAGCACCGAAGACCCAATGCAGCCAAAAATAAAAATAAATTAATTATATATGTATAACTGAGTCACTTTGCTGTACCGCAGAAATTAACACAACACTGTAAATCAACTGTACTTCAGTTTAAAAAATATCGATAAAAAAAAAGAGAGAGAGAGAGAACTGTAGTTAGAGTGGGGTCCAATGAGAGTTTTAGGAGAAAGAAACAGCTGAAACAGAGAGGCTGACGATGTCAGGAGGGAAATGGATGAAATAAACCACTGAGGAGCGAGGGAGTTGGCGGCATCAAGAGAACAGCTGGCCGGATTCGCTTTGAGCTGAAGAAGGGATGTCTCCTCCCCTAAGACCAGACAGAGGGTGGGTACCGACATAAAGAGGCCTTTAGATGGAGGAGAAGCAAGTTTAGGAATTGATGCCTCCTGACTTCTGTCTTAGCTGTGATTTAGGAAGGAAGCATTCGTGCAGAGAATGAGAAGGAGGAGTTAGCGGGGGAGGAATGGGTCAGTTTCTGTGGGACAACGGGAGAGTTTAGACACGCAGACAAATTGCTGGATGACAACATTACATCTTAAAAGAACATCATCCCCAACTTAATTTTCTGTACTATTAATGTCATCAGGAATATCAGCGAATAAAACAGAACATAAACATCAGCTCATAGAGTGGAAACTTGGGATAAAGTTATGCTAAAACGTGGAGATATTTTTATTCACTTGTTGGCTAGCACAGAGATTATCATAGTGAGAGATCTTTGTTGGGAAAATTGATTACAAAATTCCTTTGGGATTCTGAGACCTCGAGTGTCCTCCATGTGGGTGGAGCTGATCTCCTGAGTACAAGGACAGGAGCATTTCTTTGTTTCTTGAAGAGTGAGAAGAAAATGAGAAGGAAACAAAACCGCAAAGAAGACAGCAAACTAAGAAAAGACTGCATTCTTTTTTATGTGACCTTCAAACCTTTAGTGAAATTTCTAAACTTTTTAAATGATTGGTAAAAGCAGTTTTTGTTTTGTTTTCATGCATGTTCATGAAGGACTGTGTTTCCAAGCTGGGGTGATGTGAGCAGAATTGGGGCAGGGCTGTGAACATGAAAGCAGGGATCCTGGAGATGCCCGGCTGGATCCCTGGGAGTGCCAGGAAGGCTCTGGAATTGCTTGGCCTGTTAAATTGAACTTCTCTCAGAGGGAATATTCACCAGTGAACATATGTATTTTTCTGGTCATCCTCTTACATTTATTAAAGTAATAGCAGAAAAGAGAAGTCATATGGGTAAAATAAAATGTAAACCAGATTTTATTTACCATGACACATAACCATTTAGTTCATAGAAATTATTATTGGGACTCGACTCTATTGGCAAAACGTCTCTATAACGTTCAGCTCTGTGTTTTTTCATTCAAATCTCTGTGGCTTTTTCTTTCAGGGACTGGCTGTACGCTATCCAACAAGAGAATATTGGTTGTAATCGCTGAACATCAGTCTACTACATCAGGCACTCCTTTCAGATGTGTGTTGCCTTGAGGTTATGTACAACAAAATAGTAAATATATTGGTGTAAGATGGGGAGATTATTGTGATCATTCCATGAATAATTTTGTTCATTTGAGAAAAAAATAATGCTGTTTCGCTGGTGCTATTTCCAGCTTTGGACTCTGGGAGGTCTAGGATATTACCATCAAAATTCACTACAGTGTAATTTCATCCTCCTAGTAACCTGTGAGGAAGCAGGGAAGGGTGTTGGCCTTATTCTTAGGGTTCCAGAGATAGAATAAGGGTCCAGGACCAGGGTCATGTGTCCAGTCATTTAGAGCTTCTCAAGCCAGGTATTCTGCAAATAGAAGTGCGCTGAGAAATCTGGATCCCTGCAGCCTTCAGGCAACAGGAAATACTCACTACAACTCCACTCCTTATGACAGATGCACACACAGACACACACACACATGCACACAAGCAGGGAGCAGCTACTACTATGTACCAAAAATTAGCATTTTTTACTGTGCTTTGACAGGAAAATGTGATAGAGGGCATTAGAATCTGACTCTGAGTGTAGAGCTGTTCACCCCACTGCCTCTTCAAGAAAACCATGGGATTCTTTTCCTATAAGTTCATTTCTTATGAAAGGAGTGAAGCTTTATCCATATGTTTTCTTCATTCAATGCCTTCAGTATTTATTTAGCTATTTAGCTGTACAATGTGCTAGCCACTTTTCTGGGCCAAGGTGATACTTCAAATCTCGATGGTGACAAAGAATCAGCAGTCACTGGTGGGAAGATAACAGTGAATCTGTTTCCAAGTCCATTAGCATCTGTCGAGTCAAAGAAAGAGTCCCACTTATCATTCCTGACCTGACACCAAATCTTACAAATCACCTATGGCAGATAGTGGCTATAGACTGAATGTCTGTGTCCCCCCAAAAGTCATATGTTGAAAACTTAATGCCCAGTGTGATTTTAGTAATAAGGTTTTGGGGAGATAATGGTAGGGAATGGAGCCTTTGGGGGATGACTAGGGCATGAGGGCAGAGCCCTTATCAAAGAGGTCTGAGAAAGGTCCCTTGTCCCTTCCTCCATGTGAGGTTACAGCCCATGTGAGGTTATGGCCATCTAGGAAGTGGGCCTTCACCAGACACTGAATCTGCTAGCACCTTGATCTTGGACTTCTCAGCCTGCAGAACTCTGAGAAATACTTTCTGTGGATTATAAGCCACCCAGTCTGTGGGGTTTTATTAGAGCAGCCTGAATTAGTGAACACAAATTCCTCCATTCCAGTATATCAGACCCTCACATGTGTCCTTGTCACTTCTCTTACCCAGAGGTGGAGTCTGTTTCTCTACCCCCTCGAATCTGGGCTCCATTTGTGACTTGCTAGGACCAACAGAAGGTGGCAGAAGGGATGCAGCCAGATTCCAGAGCCCAGATCTTCAAAGGCCTCATAATCTCTATCTCGAGCCTCTTGGAGTGCTCCCCTAGGCTACCATGGCATAGAGAATTCCAGGACAGGAAACTACTTGGAGGAAGGGGCCCAACGGTCCCAGCTGAGAACAGAAAACGGAAGGAGTAGCGTGAAGGATCCCAGGTGAAGCCAGCTAACCCATAGATTTGTGAGAAATTATTGTCACTGCTTTAAGTCACTGTCTTTGGGGGTGTTTGTTACGCAGCAGTAGGTAACTGAGAACTCTAGGGAGATGCCGGAGTATGTGTAGAGCTGCCAATCATTTTCTCAGTCAGATACTTGGAAGACATAAATAAGACAACGACATTTTTAGATTCTTTCTACATCGCAATGGGGTCTTAGATTTACTGGTCTTTTCTGAAAGCCACTTTCGAAGGTGCAATCAAATATTTTGCTTTTAGCAACAGTTCAATTGTGCAATTTTTTCCAAATGGGAAAAATGTAGATGACTGAGGATTGTGCTTTTTAGCAATGAAAAAGCTATTGGAAAAATGCACATAATTTCTGAAGGCCCAAGGAATGAATTCATCCCACTACCTTTTCCGTTTTTATGTTACCTTTTCCCTCCTTCCAGCGGAAAGGGTGCAAATAACGATGGATTCATTTTCCTTTAGATAAATTTGAGCTCGTTTAAGAATCATTTTACTTCACATGTCTTTAATGCAGAATAATATTTAAAGAATAATTTTCACGAATAGAATACAAGAAAGCACGTTTTTATGGAAATCTTTTTTCTTAGAGTGTAGCTGAAGGCAACCTCACTCCTGGGCTTTGTTAAGTTACGTACATTTAATTGCCTGGAGCAGGTCTTCTAAAGTCAAGTTTACTAAAATATGGGCCTTTGGGACCATATTTCTTGGAAACAAATTCTTTGCAAACATCTCATTTTATAATTTAATTGTCTCCGGACTCTGCTGAATGTGAATATTTTAAGAATGAAACCACTGATCTGAAAATAAATTGATATCAAATATACAATTCCTGCAAGTCCCCCCAAATTAAGGTAATTTTTTGCACATTTAAATGTTATGACCATTCCTAACTCCCCCCAACCCCTACCTCATGAGCCTTTTAGCTCTTAAAACTGTCTGGAAACCAAACCATACTTTAAATATTATTTTTATGGGAGAAAAATGAAAACACATTTCCCTTTTCTTTATGTGAGATGGGGCACCTTCGCATGACTCCTGCAGTCTGCCAGGGACCAGGAGTGGCCGGCTCGACTTCTGCATGGTCCCCTACATACACGAAGTGACAACAGTCAGTCAACCTTATTTTCTAACCCCAGAACTCCTCTTCAAAATGATCAATACTCCTGCCCTGATGGCAACTCCAGCTTAACTTTGCTCTTGTCAACAGCCTCTGCTGCTCTTTTTTTTTTTTTTTTAAGTCTCACATGAGCTTAAGTAGCTTCATTTTAACTCTTTCAGAGCAAGCCCAGACCTGTTTCTCTCCTCAAGAACAGGGTGGGAGCAGGGGTGGAGGGTACTTGTCAGAACAAATTACAATTTTTGGCAAGCATCTATGTCTCTTACCCACTTAGGAACTAGAATATTGCCTCGTAAAAGCAGTGCAGCCTTCTGTTATGACTTAATTATGAGGCCAAAATAAGGGCACCATTTTATAGGCTCTTTTAAGGTATATACATAAGATTTCCATCTTGGAACATAGCAAAAGAGATTACATTTTTCCTAGCTGCCCGTGGGCTTGTTCTGATAACACCAGCTCAGCAGATTGGCCCAGGACCCCAATCTCAAGGTCCCAGGGGAACTTACACTGCGCATTTTCTTTGTCTACTTTCTCCTCCCCATCAGTGAAAGGGTCATACACCTCAAGCCCGAGCCAGGAAATCACAGTTCCCACTCTTACAACACAACTGCATCAGGGTCCCAAGAGAGGGGTAATGATGATTAATCCCTGATGCTGTAGAAACTACAAGGCTGTCCAGCTATGAGAGACCCTCCTCGCACCCCATCCAAGCCACTCTCACACGACTAACACGTAGACTCTGTCTCACCTGGTCCCAGTGTCATTTGGAATTCCCGACCCCTACCCCGGCCTCTTACCTGAACTGTGCTGTATTGAGCTGGAAAACGGAGCAGATTGTATAATCATGAAGAAGGGACATTTGGGCGAGAACATGGGCTGGTTGACACATTTCTGTAGGTCAAGACTGAATTCTTCACTCCATTTTAGACCTCAGTGATTAATTTCTTTAGGATCAATAAACCTCTGGGAGAACTGGCTCATGCCGTCAAACCTTAAGTGAGAGGGATGTGAACCAGAGAATATATTTCATATTTTAAAATAATAAACATGGACTTCCCTGGTGGCACAGGGGTTAAGAATCCACCTGCCAATGCAGGGGACAGAGGTTCATGCCCTGGTCCGGGAAGATCCCACATGCCGCGGAGCAACTAAGCCCGTGCGCCACAACTACTGAGCCTGTGCTCTAGAGCCTGCGAGCCACAACTACTGAGACCACGTGCCGCAACTACTTAAGCCCGCGCGCCTAGAGCCCGTGCTCCACAACAAGAGAAGCCACTGCAAGGAGAAGCCCGCGCACCGCAACGAAGAGTAGCCCCCACTCGCCGCAACTAGAGAAAGCCCGCGCGCAGCAACAAAGACCCAGCGCAGCCAAAAATAAATACGTTTATATATATTAAAAAAAAAAGAACAGAAGCAATATTGTAACAAGTTCAATAAAGACTTTAAAAAAAATGGGTGTGAAGTGTTGAGGGATGAAAGGAGAGGAGGAATGCAAATAAAAAGCTTAGCCTAGTATTTAAGAAAAATAATAATAATAATAATAATAATAAACATTAGTTGGCATGCCCATAGGTGTTCAGTACAATTTTTTCCCCTTAAAGATGTTCTTTGAGGAGACAAAACATCTAAGTGGCTTTGTACGAATATGGGGTTCCGGGATGAGGGTGTATCCGTAGAATAAGCCTCTTTAAACCAATCAGCTGCTCCGTTTCTCAGGTCCTGCCACCAGTACGCATAATCAGTTCTGGCAACTTACTACCCTGGATTTTACCTAAGCTGCCTTACCAATTTTAGGATCACACCAAGAATTAATTTATTTAATATGCCCTGAACAAGAGGATGTATAGTCATCTACTACAGATGCCAATAACATTTTTTTCCACTTACATTTGCACTGGATCTCAAGCTACTTGGATTTTGGAGGAAGGGGCAGGGTGAACTTAAAACTGAATCTAGACCTTCAGGTAAGAATTTTACATTTCATTTTATAATTAATCCTATTCTTTTATCAGAGTGCTGAGAAAATCTGTGAGGAATATAGCAAACGGACAAAAACAAAATAAAATATATAACTATCATGTATTAATTACATGTTGCAGGCCAAAAATATGCTAAACAATTTATATGCATTGTTTATATACATTGTTTTACTTAATCCTTATAACAACCTGCAAAGTAGGTTTCATCAATGCTATTTTACAGCCAAGGAAACCAAGGCTCAGTGACCTCAGTGTTTATCCAGGGCCAGTCCACTCAAAGCCATGAGGTGGTAGAAGCAGGATTCAAGCCCACATCTTCCACCACACTGTACACTTTCAAGTTTCTACGTTACAAAATGACATCATTATTCTCTTTCTGTCCCTCTGAAGTTTGGTCTTGGAATCACCAAGGACATGACTTCCCATATTGATATATCACGGTCTACACGCTGGAGTAGCACAGAGTCAAGTGGTTCTTGAATGCAGAGGGGACCATATGCCTGGTTTCCCAAGGCATTTCATCAAGGTCTTTGGTTAAATTAGTGTCTGTTGTACCAGCTGGGAAATAATGAGCGAGACATTGATAAGAAGCAGAAATAATATTTATGTAAACATTACTTTGTGCCAGGCACTGTGTACTTTTCTGGCATTATCTTTTATTCATTCCAAGTATCCTATCCAAGGAGGTTTACTACCCATTTTACAGATAAAAACTGGGGCTCAGAGAGGCACAGTCATTTGTCCAAGGTCACACAAAGGGGGAGCTGGTGTTAGGTGGATTGGTACCTATAGATGTGGTCTGGCCGACCGACAGTGTTCTTAAATCTTAGGTTCTACTTGGTGGACTTTTTAGTATCAATTTTCGTGACATGGGCATGGAAAGGTCAACCTTCACAGGGCAGAGGAGACTTACTGTGACCCAGACTTACCAACAGACACAGTCATTTCAATAATAGCAACAAAGAAAAAAGATTTGGTAACGTAGCTGCTTCACTAGGGGTTAAACACAAATAGGAGAGATGGGCAGATGTGCAGGATGTATTAGTTTTCCATTGCTGCTCTAACAAATTCCTGCAAATTTGGTGGCTTGAAGCAATACAAATTTATCATCTTAAGTTCTGGATGTCAAAAGTCAGAAATGGGTCTCACTGAACCAAAACAAGATGTGTGTGCTTCTCCCAGAGGCTCCAGGGAAGAATCTGTTTCCTGTCTTCTTCCAAATTTAGAGGCAGCTTTCATGCCCTGGCTCACGACCTCGGTCTTCCCTCTTCAAAGTCAGCAACGACCAGTCAAGTCTCTCACTCCACCTCAGTCTGACACTGATATTTCTGCTTCCTTCTTCCACGTTTCAGGACTCTTGTGCTTACATTGGGTTCATCTGGATAATCCAGGATAACCCCCCTATTTTAAGGTCAGCTGATCGGCAACATGGATTCCATCTGCAACCTTAGTTCCCCTTTGTTCTGTAACCTAACATATTCCCAGGTTCCAGGGATTAGGATCTTTGGGGCACCATTGTTCTGTCTACCACCCAGGAGCACCATAGCAACACATGGTCCAGGGGCAGGACTCAAGGAGGTGTGGCATCGGGGAACTTTGTCAAGAGACTGCAGGACTTCAGGATCTACCGGAACTTTAGGGGCAGAGAATGCAAAACTGACAAGCACAAAGCAGGGTGTGAGGTTTAGAGGCTCGCATCAGACATAGGCGCTCGGCTTCCAAAATACTTGAGCCCAGAATTAGAGCCACACCAACAGCAAGGCTGGTGATGCTGAGCTGTCTCCATTTTCAGTGGGAAGGATGTAGATGTCTCCTGAAGATGTTTTGTCCCAGGGCCTGAAGGGAATCAGGTCTCACAAGTGCAGGTCAAGTAGCGAGCGTTTTGTCTCCTCATTTGGGGACTGTCAACTCTGTAGTAGAGTCACAATGACAGGTTGTAGAAGATTCCAGAGGCTGATGGGGGATGACTGGAGGGTAGGCACATTTCTAAATATATACACCTCTGGTCTCTACTTCCTTAATTTCCTCTGATGCCATTCAAATTACATCATGTGTTGTTTGTCAGCTAGTTTATTTTTTTTTAAATTTTAATTGAAGTACAGTTGATTTACAATGTTTCAGGTGTACAGCAAAGTGATTCAGTTAAACATATATACATATATATGTGTGTATATATATATATTCCTTTTCAGATTCTTTTCCATTATAGGTTATTATAAGATATTGAATATAGTTCCCAGTAGTAGACAGTAGGTCCTTGTTGTTTACCTATTTTATATATAGTAATGCCCACCTGTTAATCCCAAATCCCTAATTTATCCTCCCCTTTCCATTTTGATAACCATAAGTTTGTTTTCTGTCTGTGAGTCTATTTTTGTTTTGTAAATAAGTTCATTTGTATCATTTTTTTAGATGCCACGTATAAGTGATATCATATGGTACTTGTCTTTGTCCACTCATTGGGGTCACTTAGTATGATAATCTTTAAGTCCGTCCATGTTGCTGTAAATGACATTGTTTCATTCTTTTTTTATGGCTGAGTAATATTCCATTGTGTGTGTGTGTGTGTATATATATATATATATATATACACACACACACACACACACACACACACACCACATCTTTTTTTTTTTTTTTAATTTTATTTTAATTTTTATTTTTTTTAATCAGTTATCAATTTTATACACATCACTGTATACATATCAATCACTTTGCCCGATTCAGCACACAACCATCACCGCCCCACTGCAGTTTCCCCCTTTTGTGTGCATACGTTTGTTCTCTACATCTGTGTCTCCACTTGTGCCCTGCAAACCGGTTCATATGTACCATTTCTCTAGGTTCCACATACATGTGTGAATATACGAGATTTGTTTCTCACTTTCTGACTGACTTCACTCTTTATGACAGTCTCTAAATCCATCCACGTCTCAACAAATGACTCAATTTCGTTCCTTTTTATGGCTGAGGAATATTTCATTGTATATATGTACCACCACTTCCTTATCCATTGGTCTGTCGATGGGCATTTAGGTTGCTTCCATGACCGGGGTATTGGAAATACTGCTGCAGTGAACATTGGGGTGCATGTGTCTTTTGGAAGTACGCTTTTCTCTGGGTATATGCCCAGTAGTGGGATTGTTGGCTCATATGGTAGTTGTATTCTTCGTTTTTTAAGGAATCTCCGTACTGTTCTCCATAGTGACTGTATCGCTTTACATTCCCACCAACAGTGCAAGGGTGTTCCCTTTCTCCACACCCTCTCCAGCATTTATTCTTTCTAGATTTTTTGATGCTGGCCATTCTGACCGGTGTGAGATGATATCTCCTTGTAGTTTTGATTTGCCTTTCCGTAACGATTAATGATGGGGAGCATTCTTTCATGTGTTTGTGGGCAATCTGTCTATCTTCTTTGGGGAAATGTCTCTTTAGGTCTTCAGCCCATTTTCGGATGGCGTTGTTTGTTTTTTTGATATTGAGCTGCATGAGCTGCTTGTAAAGTTTGGAGATGAATCCTTTGTCCGTTGCTTCAGTTGCAAATATGTTCTCCCATTCTAAGGGTGGTCTTTTCATCTTTTTTATGGTTTCCCTGGCTGTGCAAAAGCTTTGAAGTTTCATTAGGCCTCCTTTGTTTATTTATGTTTTTATTTCCATTTCTCTAGGAGGTGGTCAAAAAGGATCTTGCTGTGATTTCTGTCATAGAGTGTTCTGCTTATGTTTTCCCCTAAGAGTCTGATAGTGTCTGTCCTTACGTTTAGGTATTTAATCGATTTTGAGTTTATTTTTGAGTATGGTGTTAGGGAGTGTTCTCATTTCATCCTTTTCCATGTACCTGTCCAGTTTTCCCAGCACCACTTATTGAAGAGGCTGTCTTTTCTCCACTCTATATTCTTTCCTTCTTTATCACACATAAGGTGACCATAAGTGCGTGTGTTTATCTCTGGGCTTTCCATCCTGTTCCATGGATCTATATTTCTGTTTCTGTGCCAGTACCATAATGTCTTTTTTTTTTTTTTTCAAACATCTTTATTGAAGTATAATTGCCTTACAATAGTGTGTTAGCATCTGCTTTATAACAAAGTGAATCTGTTATACATATACAATATGTTCCCTTTTCTCTTCCCTCTTGCATCTCCCTCCCTCCCACCCTCCCCATCCCACCCCTCTAGGTGGTCACAAAGCACCGAGCTGATCTCCCTGTGCTATGCGGCTGCTTCCCACTAGCTATCTATTTTACATTTGGTAGTGTATATATGTCCATGACACTCTCTTACCCTGTCACATCTCACCCCACCCCCTCCCCATATCCTCAAGTCCATTCTCTAGTAGGTCTGTGTCTTTATTCCCGTCTTGCCACTAGGTTCTTCATGGCCTTTTTTTTTTTTTTTTTTCCCTTAGATTCCATATATATGTGTTAGCATACTGTATTTGTTTTTCTCTACCACATCTTCTTTATCCATTCATCTGCCGATGGACATTTTTTTAAAGCTGTAGTGGGTACCAAGGATTAAAAGGGAAGTGTGGTTCACTGAAACCAAACACAGAGGTGTATCCTAATGGAAGTGAACACCAAACCCTAGTGGAATGAATGATAATTGAGACCCGCGGGAGTGGACAGCTGTGGGATCTTCCGTGCTGTGTGAGTCACTTTCTCGGGCTCTCGGAATCCCAGTCCAATGGGGTGACTGGCTGACCAAAAAGCTCTATCAGAAGTCTCCAGCAAATCTCAGCCAGAGATGATGATGGCCCCAGAACATCCAAGGAGAGACAAAGTCAAAAGAGCTACAATCTAAAAACAATTCCATGGCTTTCCCATCTCTAATATCATCTCTATCTTTGAAAAGGAAGGACAAGGAGAAAAGAAGGAGCTGAGAGTTTGGTGAGAGAAGAGATGGGAAAAAGAGAAATCATAAGAATTCAGTTCTTGGTGCATTATTCTCTTAAATTTAGTTTTACTCCTTTTGATATTTTACAAAGAGGGAAAAAATCATACCAAAGACTGTCTACTTACATAATATATATAACTTTCTATACTCTATAGACCCATTGGTGATTTTCCAAACCATTCAATGGGACAGCTACTTTCAATGAATGCATACCCTCCATGGGCCTCCATTCTCATCTGAAGATAACAGCAACACAAATAATAAATATTTGTGTAGTATTACATTTTACAGAGACCTATACCCTAAATTCTGTTCTAAAAATCTGTCTACCCTGAGCTAAAACCATAGTTTAATATATTAGTTTCTGACCTGGTGACCTCACAGAAGTCTTTTCCTTTTTCTCACATTTCCCAATCATAAAATGGGAAGAAGTTTAACACAACACATTTACATATTTGAAGACTACCATAAAAATACCTTAGTGTGTTCTATTTGAGATTGCAAAGTAAAATACTAATATTGAATGTGAAGTGTTGTTTTGGACCTTCTTCAAGGTTTATTGTCTTTAATAATTGTATCTATAAAATTTTAGCTTTTTTTCTTTTCATTATACAAAATAAAAATAATTTCTCTTGCCTTAACGGGTACTTTGCAAACAGATTCTAACTGAAAACTGAAAGAATTATCATTGCTATTTTCCTTAGTGGACAGTACATGATTTTATCCTTCAGACTTTTAAAATCCAGTCTATTTGCATGCAGTAATAAAAATGTGAAATATCTTACAGTTTTCATTTCACTATGCTATACAATGCAGTGTACTAGAATTGGGGTGGGGCTGTATAACAGAGCGAAAAGAGACTTGATTTTGGAGACCAGACATGGTTTGAATTCTGTCTTTACTATTAGCAAGTTACTTTACCTCTCTATGTTTTTTTTTTTAACATCTTTATTGGAGTATAATTGCTTTACAATGGTGTGTTAGTTTCTGCTTTATAACAAAGTGAATCAGCTACACATATACATATATCCCCATATCTCTTCCCTCTTGTTTCTCCCTCCCTCCCACCCTCCCTATCTCACCCCTCTAGGTGGTCACAAAGCACCGAGCTGATCTCCCTGTGCTATGCGGTTGCTTCCCACTAGCTATCTATTTTACATTTGGTAGTCTATATATGTCCATGCCACTCTCTCACTTTGTCCCAGCTTTCCCTTCCCCTTCCCCGTGTCCTCAAGTCCATTCCCTACATCTGCGTCTTTATTCCTGTCCTGCCCCTAGGTTCTTCATGACCTTTTTTTTTTTTAGGTTCCATATATATGTGTTAGCATACGGTATTTACTTTTCTCTTTCTGACTTACTTCACTCTGTATGACAGACTCTAGGTCCATCTACCTCACTACAAATAACTCAATTTCGTTTCTTTTTATGGCTGAGTAATATTCCATTGTATATATATATGCCACAACTTCTTCATCCATTCATCTGTCGATGTGTTTTAATTTCTGCATCAGTACAATAGATAAAATGATTCTGAACTCCAAGAATTTTTGTGAAGCTTAAATAAGAAAATAATAAAAATTTTAAATGCCTGAAAAAAATTAGTCATTCTATAAATTGTTAGACCTCTTTCTCTTACCCTCCCTTTAATTAAGCTTCACTGCTTGGGGTTGTCACAGGTGGGTGTGTTTCCAGAAGAATTTTACAGGAGAAAATGAAGCACAGTAATCAAAGTCTCCTGGATATTTCTATACACACATATGTCTACATATATGTGTACATTGATGTATATGTATAAACATTCAGCAAAATGTCTGGAAGATACACATCAATTGATAACGGGGGTTATTCTGGAAAGGATTTGGGATTAGAACAGCAGTCAAGAAAGCCTAGCGGGCTTCCCTGGTGGCGCAGTGGTTGAGAGTCTGCCTGCCAATGCAGGGGACACGGGTTCGAGCCCTGGTCTGGGAGGATCCCACATGCCGCGAAGCAACTGGGCCCGTGAGCCACAATTACTGAGCCTGCGCGTCTGGAGCCTGTGCTCCGCAACAAGAGAGGCCACGATAGTGAGAGGCCCGCGCACCGTGATGAAGAGTGGCCCCCGCTTGCCGCAACTGGAGAAAGCCCTCGCACAGAAACGAAGACCCAACACAGCCAAAAATAAATAAATAAATAAAATAAATTAAAAACGTCTGCTTTGCAAAAGACAACGTCACGAGAATCAGAACACAAGTCACAAGTTGGGAGAAAATATTTAACAAAAAAAAAAAAAAAAGAAAGACTAGCTTTTTGGGAAGTCTATTCAATATCTTGTAATAACCAATAATGGAAAAGAATCTGAAAAAGAATATATATATATATATATATATGAATCACTTTGCTGTACATCTGAAACTAACACAACATTACAATATTGTATATCAACTATATTTCAATAAAAATTTTTTTAAAAAGTATCTTAGAACCTCATGGCCAGAAACAAAGACCACATTGTTTTAAAGAGCCCTGCCTGTTCCTGGTTTGAAACCCACTCAGAATGCCTGAGACCCTGGTTTTCAAAGGTACTTTAGCAAGAACGTATTTGTTCCTCTGCACCTTAGCCCCAGGCGTGGACTCTGGTTGACAAGCAGAAACAGCATCACTGATCGGGGGGGTGGGGGGTGCCCACTGATAGTTTCTTCAACGTCACTGCATCTGACTCAGTCTATCCAGGCTACTCCAGAGCTGGCCTCGTGAGAAATGGCAGCGCCAGGCTGGAACCCAGTAATATAACTCCATGCTCCGTGTTGCCTCTTCCATGATTGCATTTTTGTTAGAGGTTTTTACATTCACCCAGCACTTATGCCATTCTTTGGAAGCCAAGGTTAGGCTTGCCTTCTCTCTTCTGAAAAATGTAATCCCATTTTTTTGTGTGTGCCAGAACCTGAGAGCACTTCGAAATTCTCCGTATTCAGCTCTCATTATTTACAGAGTAATGGTACTTAGCAATAGATGACACACAGAGGGGATTCTCCACACGGTGGCCATATAAAACCCACACTGACGTGGCACAAGGATAAAAAAGCTCAAGGCGACAGCAAGGAAAGCAAGGTTGTATCTAGTTTTGCATCTGTTACTATCTCTCTGATTCTGGGCTGGCTATTTAACTTGTCAAATTGTAAGTCAAATTATAAGTCCCCTCCAGTTCAGATTTTTTTAAATTTTATTATCTTTACTAACAGGTCTGGCATGCAGCTTTAAGACCGTAACGTGAAACTGGGTCAGAGAGATGGCTGAACTAGTGGCTTATGACCTAAGTCTCAAAAGTCTGGATCTCTGTTTTGTAATCTTTACATTGTTCAGGTGGCTATCATCAAAAAGATACAATTTACAGCTCACACACCAATGCCACAGACTTCTGTTTGACAGATAGCATTGCATCAAAATACATCAGAAGCAAAAACTCTTTTAACCATGGGAGAAATGAACAAAAACATAATTTTAATAGAAAAGCCACCCCTAATTGAGTGGGAGCTGCTCAACTGCAGGGTGGGGGGTTGGCTTTAGATGTTCTCCAAGGTTCCTCCCATCGGGGGAGCCGTCATTCTGGTTATGAGGTCAGCATTTCTGTGTCTTCACATGACAATCCCAGCCACCTCTGCACGTCCAGTGCCACAGAATGCATAAGGCAGAACTTCCAGACTCCTTTTGATTCAGGCACTACTTGCAGACAAAGCCATGCCCTCAGCTGCAGAATTTGGAACTTCAGACCGTGTCATGGATGGGATCGCTGATGAGCAGAGCTCATGGCTTTGAAGCACTGAACACATTTTTTTTTTTTATCTTTCCAGAGACGGTGTTTGTATGCTTGACTTAGCCGAAGTGCATCACGGGTGTTTTCCTTATTATCTCTCTTAGTATCTAGTTCCTTGCCACTTTCAGTGTCCTGGACTGGCTCCTACTTCCTGGCAGCCCTGAGCTTAAGCCTAGGTTAAAAGTTAGAGCAAAAGTGAACCAGTTTGGAAATGTGGTACGACTGCTTTCGGCTGAAGTGTTAAAATTGCCAGTAAATCAGAAAACAAAGAGAAGACAGAGCATTTGCCCAAAGCAGAATTTCACCAGCATGAATAATTTTCAGGGCTTAGGAGGTTATTAAACCTTTTCTTTACACATATTTCTAAGCTCCGTTGAGATCTCTCCCTGAATTCACAGATGTTTATAATATCTTGATGTGTCAAGCAATGTTCGGTTTCAGAGTCAAATTGTAAGTCCCCTCCAGCTCAGATTTTTTTAAATTTTATTATCTTTACTAACAGGTCTGGCATGCAGCTTTGAGACCATAACGTGAAACTGGGTCAGACAGATGGCTGAACTAGTGGCTTATGACCTAAGTCTCAAAATGTAGGCATGTGCTAAATATAATTACCAAAAGAATACATTCACGATTTTTTATTTAAGTTTTTATTTAAACAGTGATTGAGTCACCACTCTCCACCAGAGCCTCAAGTGGAAAAGTCTTAAACAGGCTCCACGTATATGCTGCTAGTTTAGTTTATAGTTTTCGTATCTTAAAATTTCTTATTTCATCTTTCATGGACTAGTGCCACTGTTCTTAAACTTTAGAATCCTAGGTACAAGCAACAGGTGATGCAGTCAGGATTACTTCAATGCGGTCAGGAAACTCAAGGCTTTTCTGTGCTTCTCATTCTCATCACCTCCTCTGAAGATGAAGAATCAGGACCAACCCCTCCCCACACCCACCCAAGGGTACAAAGAGACCCCAGCCCCCTTTGTAATCCAGGGGACCACTATTTGGATGGGTCCACCACATTTGAGAAAGAAAAGAGAGGATTGTCTCTTGCCTTGTGTAATCCTGAGTCATTTAGGTGGTTATCTTAGAAAAGATGCCAGATAGTGTCTTACAACCAGAAAGGATACAGTGTAGAAAACAGAGACATTGTAGAGAGACATGAGATCGCTGGTTACATTGACAAGAGCTAGACTTAGTTGGTAATGTCATTTCCAAATGGTTATTTTCAGGCACCTTTTGTTTCTTGAAGTCTTGTAGGGACCATTGGAGCAGAAATTATACCTAGTACCCATTTGACTTTTTTTTTTTTTTAACTGTGTTTTTTTTTAAAGCCCTTTATGGAGCTGAAAAAAAGAAAAAAAGAAAGAAAGAATACAACAAAAAGCTGGCGGGTGGTCTTGAAATGATGGAATCATATCTTTACTTGAACTACGCTTAGGTTTCTTGGCACGTTTAGGGCTGAACAGGTGGGTGAAATTCAGTACAAATAATCTGGGCTGGAAGAGGATGTGATCCTCAACCAAATGCTGGGAGGGACCTGAACATTTTTTTTCATCAGATCCTGAACCCATTTCAGCAGCCCTAGCTACACCTCTGAGGTTACACTTCCATGCTGTATAGAGAAAATATGCCAGAGTTTTCTTGTATAACTACAACCAAATCTGCAGTCTCCACTGGTCCCTACCAAAGGGTTACAGCTAAACATTTCCTACTGTAAAGAGTCACTGTCAGTTTTGTAGTCAGAAAACAGAGGAACACACAGAAACATCACAATCCATTCCTTCCTTGTACCTTATGATCTAAACACAGGCCCCAGTAGTTTGTGCCCAAAATAATCAGGGCAGAAACAGTCAATGAGTCCGATTAGAATTGCTCAGCAGATTTAATACACACTTCATTCTACATGTGTCTCCATTTTATTTTCTTTCTTTTATTAATCTTTTAACTATATCAGTGGAAGAAAATTGTTGAGTAACTTTTTTTCTGGAAGCAGAAAACAGGTCAGTTTAGGTAAGATTAATGCACATGTACTGAATTTCTAATGGGGGAAAAACAGAAATTAGGACATGAATGAAACTGAAGGCACACTATTATTATTGCTGCATGCCAGGTTGATTTGACACACCAGTAAACATGCTATTCAGTGTATCTATCGATGTAACAGAAAACAGCAAAGCTACTTTTTACCTTAAACATTTTTAAGCAGAAAGACTACTAAAAGGTGATAACCTGGACTAACCCAACTGTCTTTATTTCTGCTCCCAATGCTAAGCTGCTGAGAGCTTTGGGGTTCAGCCCCAGGACCCAGCTGATTTCATATCCATGATGGATAATCCTACTCCAGTGCACAGGACTCCTTGGCCAGCCCTCAGCTCATCTCCTGCATAATTCACCAGGTCAACTCTTTCAAACTGTTTCCCTTGTTAAACCCACAAACTCACTCTTTCAAGATATTACTTTGTAAACTAACACATTGATAAAGAGATTAAGTTCTCCCTTCCTAATACTCCCCTTTCCCTTTGGTTTTGGGGGATGAAATGTTCTTCTTTCCAAGCCAAAGCTTCCACCTTTGCTTTTGTATCATTTTTTTTAGATTCCACATGTAAGTGATATCATATGATATTTGTCTTTCTCTGGCTGACTTCACCCTGATACGTAAAGCAGACAAAGAATGCACACAAAAAAGAAGCTTATAGGCCAATATCACTGATGAACATATATGCAAAAATCCTCAACAAAATACTAGAAAACCGAATGCAACAATATATTAAAAGGATCCTACACTTTTGCTTTTAAACCAGTTTTTTAGAATCGCCATCAGGTCCTTGACTGGGCACTACTTACCTACAAATTTATGTTCAGGTCCTAAATCTTACCTACAAATCTACTCACATCTCTCCCATCTAAAGATATCCTCCATTCTCTTTAAACCACTGCAACCGGGATTGTGTACCTGCCAGCCACTAGGACTGACCCCTGACCTTGACAACGACAAACCCCAGTCGGTTCTCAGCCCCCATCACGCTTGCCCTGCCAGCAGCACTTCACACCATCACCCTTAGTCTGTTCAGCCCAAGAGGCCAAATCCAATTAACCAACTGCCAAATCTCAACCTGTTGACTCTTCCAGAGCGTTTGAAACCATTAACCAACCTGTCATTACTGAAACCACCCCCTCCTGTTTTTCTTGATATTTAATTCTCTTGGTTTGTCTAATAATTCTCCAAATATTTCTTTTCAGTCCTCTTGGTGGAGTCCCCTTCCTCTGTCCATCCCTGAAATGTAGACTTTCCGATCAAATAAACAAAAAACTATATGGAGAAAAAATAGCTTGAAGTGAGTCACTAAAACGTTTTCTTAGGTTAGTTAGAGAGTGAGTTATTTATTTCCATTTTACTACTGTATATGTTCTATTTTTCTCTAATTATCTTAACGAACTTTTATTTTCATCAAAATGATGCATACACATGCTTAAAAATTAAATGGCATAGAAATAGTTATAAGGAAAAACAATGCTTGTCTTCGATTCAACCACCCCACACTGAATCCTGCTTTCCAGAAAACAACTTTTAATCATTGCTGTTTTAAGACTTACATGCCGGGCTTCCCTGGTGGTGCAGTGGTTGAGAATCTGCCTGCCAATGCAGACGACACGGGTTCGAGCCCTGGTCTGGGAAGATCCCACATGCCGCGGAGCAACTAGGCCTGTGAGCCACAATTACTGAGCCTGCGCGCCTGGAGCCTGTGCTCCGCAACGGGAGAGGCCGCGACAGTGAGAGGCCCGCGCACCACGATGAAGAGTGACCCCCGCTCGCCGCAACTAGAGAAAGCCTTCGCACGGAAACGAAGACCCAACACAGCCATAAATAAATAAATAAATAAACCCAAAGTTTAAAAAAACACTTATAAAAAAAAAAAAAAAGACTTACATGCCTTTATGTCTTGAAACAATTATTCATAGGAATAGGATACAAGTCAGACTGCTTAACACGGAACTCCAAAACACAGTGATGTAAGGCACTGCTCTGGCCTCCCTGTGGAGGACATGGCCCTTTTCCACAAGCTTCATAGACATTCTGCCTCACCTGCAGTCCAGCCTAGGGAAGGCAGGGAGAGAGAGGAGGGGCGGCCAGGCTCCTTCTATTTCAAGGAACTGACCTAAAGGCTGCACACTACATTCCAGCATGGCTCCTTGTTGGCCATACCTAGCTTCAAGGAAAATGCAGTTGTTAGCTGGGTGTTCATGTACCAGATTCATTTTTATTGCATAAAAGAAAGGGAGAATGAACATTAAAAAAGCCACCAGCAGCCCCTGCCACATGTATGCAGCTCTTTGTGAACAATCAGCTTCAGATGTTACCTGTTGGCTTCCGCAATGTTGGATGAAGATCTAGTTCATCTATAACCCCTTCCCTTCTTCCTTCCCCTCCTTAATAGAGTTAGTTCACTAATATTGGTCCCTCTCTGTGTTATCTTTATCCCCTCTTTGTAAAATGACCATGTTGTCACCTGTATCCTTCCCTCCACTTCTCAGTGTTGTAAACAAATCTTACTCTTATATCATCAAGGTTCATAACATTTATATTTTTTGATGTACCCACATAAAGTCTTTGGTGTTTGCCTCTGGGTTCATTCTACAAGATGAAAAAACAGTTAATAGCAGTGACAACATTTGACGGTGTAAACATTAATCACTTGTGCTAAGTAGTGTGCTTTAACTCCACTCTCGTCTCTAAGACACCAAGATCATGAACACTCTCTAAAGAGGATCTTCCTAGAATCAAGTTCAAGTTGATTCTCCCTTCTTATGTCTTCACCATTTATTCAAAATCGTGTCATATTTTGCTTTGCTCTATTTCTGAGCTATGAATTTATTGCACAGTTTATCCTTCTGCTTCTGAATTTTTTTTCTTTGTCATCTTTCCTCCATCCCTAATATCTTCAGCTTCCTACTCCTTCTATCAATTGCTTGAACCTCACTTCATTCATCTTCATCTTCATTCATTCAGCCTCATTCATCATCATGAGATGTACCCTAGCTCATTTGCTTCATATCCAGACTATGATTTTCTTTTTTCTTTTTAAAGATTTTTTTGATATTGACCATTTTTAAAGTCTTTATTGATTTTTCTACAATATTGCTTCTGTTTTATGTTTTGGCTTTTTGGCCCCGAGGCATGTGGGATCTTAGCTTGCCGACCAGGGATCGAACCTGCACCCCCTGCATTGGAAGGGGAAGTCTTAACCACTGGACCACCAGGGAAGTCCCTTGTCAGCACTTTTAAAACTCAGTTTTCCTTCTACTTCCTCTGATATCTACCATGCTTTCTTTTCATTGTATGTTTAAACCTTTTTTTCTTTTACTATAATTTTAATGAGGTTTCAACCAAGAGATTAAATAGAGTGTGCTCGGTCTGGCGTTTTCTACTGGAAGTATACATTTTATGTCGAAAAATTTCAGCAGTTTGGTGCTCACTTTGGCAGCACATATGGTAAAATTGGAACGATACAGAGAAGGTTACCATGGCCCCTGCACAAGGATGACACACAAATTCGTGAAGTGTTCCATATTTTTTGCACCCCAATGTTCACGGCAGCACTATTCACAATAGCCAAGACATGGAAGCAACCTAAGTGTCCATCAACAGATGAATGGATAAAGAAGATGTGGCACATATATACAATGGAATATTACTCAGCCATAAAAAAGAATGAAATAATGTCATTTTCAGCAACATGGATGGACCTAGAGATTATCATACTTAGTGAAGTAAGTCAGAAAGAGAAAGACAAATATTATATGACATCACTTACACATGGAATCTAAAAAATAATACAAATGAATTTATTTACAAAACTAGAAACAGACTCACAGACAAAGAAAACAAACTTATGGTTACCGAAGGGGAAAGGGCGGAGGGAAGGACAAATTAGGAGTATTGTATTAGCATATACACACTACTATATTTAAAATAGATAAACAACAAGGACCTACCATATAGCACAGGGAACTATATTCAATATCTTGTAATAACCTATAATGGAAAAGAATCTGAAAAAATATATATAAATACATGTAATTGGATCACTTTGCTATACACCTGAAACTAAAACAATATTGTAAATCAACTATATGTCAATAAAAAAAATTTTTTTTATGAAAAAAAATTTTAACAATTTAATACTCTTTAGAGGTTTCCCCGAGCCTTTTCTCCTTCATCTGCCTGCTCAGCCTGGCTCTTCACCATCACAATTGAGATGTCTTCAATTTCTCCATACATATGATTCCTAAATTGCTGTATGTGGCCTTATTTAATAATTACCACACTCCTGTGCTCTAAGTACTATTGTTATCCCTACTTTATAAATGGGGAAGCTTAGGGACAGAGGAGTTAAATTACTTGCCCAATAACTCATAGCTAGGAAGCTACGGAGACAGAATTTAAACGTGCTCTTAACCACTCTGTATGGCTTCATCCTTTCAACTCAAACAATCTAATTTCTATGGTCAGTAAGGGTGAATAATTCATCTTAAATACCTCAAATATAAAAATTAGTTAACATACCACCATCTCCTCTGATTATGCATTCTTCTAGGACTACCAGTAATTTTGATTTACTGACAGCATATGTTTTGTTTTCATGACATTTAGCAGGAATATGCCATTAATCAGCCCTTTGTTTTTCCCAAATCTGAAAATTCATTCCAAAAGAGTTTCACAGAAACTCTTAATGACTGAAAATCATGGTTCTGCTACTATATAATGTTGAGAATAATAAATACTATACTTATGGGGATTAATTATTAAATCCAGCTAGGAATCACAGCCTTCCTAAGGCAAATAATTATAATTACACACAATAATGTTTAACATCTACGATGGGTACTGAAGTTGAGAGTGTGTTAATGCATGTCAAAATAGTCACAGAGATTCTATGCATCATAAGAAAATAATTCTGAGAATTTCTCTAAGAGAAGTAACTGTTGGTCAAACTAATGAGCATGAAATATTTACTACCAGAAATCTATATATCCTTCCTGATCTATCTTTTAGGACCCTGCATAGAAAGTCTCTTCCAACCCTAAAATTTTATATTCCTATCTACCCATACGCTGGTGGGTATGGTCAGGATGGGATCAGATAAAACAGTAAGACTGGCTTTGGGGTCAGACGATGTTGAGCTTAAGTTCCGGTTCAAGGTTCAGCTACCTATGAGCTGTGTGATCTTGGGCCAGTTATTTCCTCTCCCTTAGTTTCCTTATTGACATAATGAGGGAAATACTACCTATTTTAGGTAGGCAATTAGGAAAAGCCTCATAGGAGGTGATATTTTTTGCAGAGTCCTGCGTGACATAAAGGGTTGACATTTCTAAGAGGTGCACAAAATCTCAAGCTCATAAAGGGAAAAATATATATAATTTCTTTATACACTCTGGGAAACCATAACCTGTTTTGCAAGGAAAACAACAGACCTAGAGATAGTTTCCAAAACTAATAAAGAGCTCACATAAACCAGTAAGAAAGGGAGCAATCAAATACATTTAAAACGGGGTATAAAAAAGCAAGTTAGGAAAAAATACCTCTGGTCAATGAGCAGAAGAAAAAAAAATGTCCAACCTCTCTCTTAAAATCAAATATTATCAATTAAAAATCTAGGAGATATGATTTTTCACATATCAGAAATTTTTTAAAATAACAAAAAACTGATGTTGCCCAGTTCTGGAGAAGATGTAAAGATCACTCTCATGCAGGTTGTTACAATCTCATCAACATTTAAAATGACATATTTTTTGACCCAGTAACCCCACTTCTGGCAATTTGGCCTGTGGATTTACTTTCACAGCTTTCCAGCATGTACAAGGATATTTATTATAGAAATTATCAGTGATAGCCAAAAAAAAAGTAGCAACAATCAAAGCTTTACCAATAGAAATCTGACTAAAGTGTAGTATATACATATGATATAAAAATCTACAAGAATTAAAAAAAATAAGATAGATTTTTTTAGATCATCTAAATACTTAAAACAGGGACTCCCTTAAATCTATAATTAATTTAGGGGAATCTGACCCTTTTACAAAGCAGAATCTTTCTATTCAAAGCAAGGTTTTATTCTCTTTTCACTTGAAATTTCTTTAATGTCTCTCAGAAAATTTCTTCTCTATGTCTTGTACATTTTTTAATCAAGTGTATAATGTTTCAATCATTTTGTTGGCTGTTGGGAATGAGATTTCTTCTTCCATTATAATTTCTCAATGATTTTTTCATGACTCTAGCAGGGGTCAGCAAACAACCAATGTGGGCCAAGTCTGGGCTGCTGCTTGTTTTTTAAATAAAGTTCCATTGGAACACAGCCACGCCTGTGTTTATTTTTTGTCTACAGCTGCTTTTGCCCTACAACAGCAGAGGTGTGTAGTTGCAATACAGACGGTATGACCACAAGCCTAAAATATTTACTAGCTAGGCTCTTTACAGAAAAAAATTTGCCAACCCCTGACATACAGGAAAGTTATTTGATTTTATATGTTAATTGATAAGCAACTTCCCTACTGAATTTTCCTAATGTTTTTAATAATTTTCACTTTTCTTGGGTTTTCTAGGTTAAAAAATCACATCATGAGCAAGTAATGATACTACTGCCTCTTCTTTCCTTTATTTAATGTTTTTATTCTTTCTCTGTGGTAACTGATTTGGATTGACTTTCCAGAGAACTACCAAGTAATTCTGGTGGTAGCAGGCATCCTGGCTTTAATAGCAATGGTTTCTAATATTTCATTGAAAACTGTGACCCTGCATTTTAGCTTGAGATAGGTATTTTTATCATGGTGAGGAAATATCAAGCCATTCTTATTTTACTAGGGTTTTATACCAATCAGGCTTGACCATTTACGTTTATGAAAGAACCTTTCAAGAGTTATGATGTTTTAGAAAAATCGTAATCCATTCCTATAGCGCATTAGCAAATGTCCTAATGTGGTCGCCCCCGAGACCAGACATCAGCTCCTTCAGGTCCAGCTGTAGACAGCGGTCTCCCCATAGCCACCCCCTCCCCGGGCATCCACAGATCTGCTGATTGCACAGGACAAGGCATCAGCTCCTTGAGATTTATGAGGCCTCCCTCTGCCTTCTCCTTCCTACAGAGATGTTGATCTCTAATAAATACCTTACACCCCCAAACCCCCTCTCCACATTTGCCGCCAGAGTCCCCAACCTGCCCATCTAGGGAGTTACTGAAGGGCTGAATCTGAACTCCTTATCGTGCCCTACCTACACGCCACGTTACTCTGTCTCTAGATTCCTCTCTGCTTTCCTGCTTCCCTGAGCTCAGCCCACACACTGGCTTGCTCCTATTCCTGCGCTGCGCCGCCGTGTCATGTCCTGCAGGCTCCCCGGCCTGAGGACCACGCCCTCGCGCTCCCCTCTGTCTGGACGGACTCACGCCCTCAGCTCGCTCAGGCCACTGCCCAGCGGCCTCCTCCTCATCCCGCTGGATGTCAAATGGTCCACGCTCACCCCTCCCACCTCATACCAGCTCACCATTCTCACCCCCTTTACCCTGCTTACTTTCTTCAGAGCGGATCACAACCTGACATGTACATATTTGTTGATTTATTTATTGTGCCTCTCCCCAACTTTAATGAAAGCAGGCCTTTTCTATTTTACTCACTAAAACAGTCCCTGGGACAGAGTAGGTGCTCAATATACATCTGTTGAAGGCACAAGCAATTACCTAAAAATAAAATGATCTTATGCTACAGGTTCAGTGAGATCTTACACAAATTATTATAAAAATTGAACGTTGAAGAGTGTTGCAAACAATCCTATTTTGCTCTTGACATAGAGTATTCTTTTGGAGGTGTTTTCTTCATATATTTTACTGACTTCAATTTTCAGAGACCTAAAATTTGGGGTTTAAATTTTTCCACTATCATCTTTTTTCTATAACTAATGGGGAGCTAGTAAACTCCAAAGCATTCAAATATGATTGTAAAGCTCAATAACTTTACAAAACTTGACTTTTACCACCAAGATCAATCCCCTTTCTCTCTCTCAAGAAATAAACATAATAGCAGTTTAGTACAGATTCATCCAGACCTTTTTCTATATACTACTTGTATATACAGTTAAGTGATAATTTATGTGTATTGAATCATTCATTTCATAAGTGTATTAACTCATTTAATCCTTATGGAAGTCATATCCAGGAGGCATTATTTATTAAATAATAATGATATTCTATATCTCATAGGGTTATTTTGATGATTAAGAGTTCATGTGAGTGAGAACACTTAGCAGTGTGCTTCCTACAATGTAAGCACTTCTTAAGTGAGAGGGACGATTAGTCTACATTACATGTTCTCTAATATGAAGGCACTCATAATCACTGAGGTGGTAGGATCTGGGGAGACATCCAACACCTATATTCAATTCCTGAGATGCAAAGGCTTTTTAAATATCCTAAGGAATTATCATATGTCACAGAAACTCATATACTTCCAGTAGGTCTACTATTAGTGGTTTATAGTTTTATTTAAAAATATAATCATCTTATCTCACTATAGTTAAAAATAGCTTTTTGGTTTCAATGCAAATGATCCTTATTAAATACAGTAAAACACTGCTAAAATTTTATGAACAGAGACCTTCATTACAGGATTATTTACTGGAAATAACTAAATATCTAACAATAGGAATCTGTAGAATAAATTATGATATATGCATGTGATGAAATATCCTGTCACCATTACAATGATATTTACAAAGACTTTTAATCATAAGGGAAAAGGCTGAATAACTATGTAGTTTAAAAAACAACATATAATGATTTTGTACTTAAAAGAAGAGCAAGAAATGTGTTCCATTTGTAGATGGCAAAGAGTATAGAAACCACAAGCATTGTTCTCTGGGGAAAAGAAATGATCAGAATACAAAATTGTACATTCAGCATGATTTCAACTTTGTAAAAAATGTTATGGAATTAGAGCTAAAAAGAAGTAACCCAACATGTCAACAGTGGTTATTAGTCTGTGAAAAAAATTACAGATGATTTTAAATTTTTTTACCATGTATTTGTTCTGATAATCAGGAAAAAAATACTTCCATTAGTTTTCTAGAGATCCCTAATTCAACCATATACAATATAATTTGAATATTCTGAACTTTATACTAATGGAACTCATGGACTTAGGATGTTCAGCAAGGCAAATGCCAAGTTGTTAAATATAAATTATCACTTGGGTAAGAGGTTCAGAATTTGATATTTATAAACTGTACAATTAGAAGCATTTAATACACACTATATACTTGAAATTATTTTTTAAACCAGCCTCATAACCAATTATGTTTCATGTATATATTCTTAATTTTCTTAAATAAAAGTCTGCTGCTTTATTCCAAGTATCCTCTATAAATTAGATGCACTGAGAGATTGAAGAGAACTAAGAAGATAAAAAGGTTTGCCATTCACTCAGTTCTGAGCCTGGATCTCTCTTCTTTAAAGAAATATCATTAACCGGATGGAATTCTACCGCCTGAGTTGCAACACACTTTTGTGAGTGGGCTCCTCAGGGAATTAGTCCACGAACGTTACCTGTGAGAGGCATTTCCCCTCCTAGCACTCCTTGGCCTTTTCCTTCCACAGAACGGTCAAGATATCCCTGCCCCACTTCTTCAGAAGTGCTTATGATTCAAGATGAGTAGAGAAATGCAATTAACAGAAAAATATATAATAGAAAAAAGTGTATAAATATGCACACATGCAGACTGTCTATGGTCACTGAAAATTCCAGTGAGAAATCTTGTTTATTAAATGTGTTTATTAAATGTCCCTACCCTCTCAGAAGGCTCCCGTGAAAGGATGCAACTCCCCTTTGCTTGGCGCCCCCTGAAGTCTTGGCTTCACCTGATGCTTCTAGGCTGCCTCAGCATCTGCATCCCCTAAGGTTGATTCTCATCTACATAGAAAACACTTAGTTAAGAGCCACTGAAAGAAAAAGAAAATCTCTCCAGTCCTCCTGTTGGGACTGCCAATTTTGTCAATGCCGTTTCCTACATCATCACTTCTCTTGTCTCCTGAGAACGCCCAGGAAAGAAAAAGATTCTCTCCTCCCAAAGTTGGGGCAAGTTTCAAAACCTGGCTAGGTCTCCCCCTAGTGACAAAGTCAATTCATTTCTTCTGAGAGACGTTACATTTGTTTTCGGATTTAGTTATTTCATAAAATGCTGGAGGTAAATATTTTCCAGAATGGGAAACCTAGACCAAATTCTTTATAAAAATGCTATGGAATGCATATGGACATTATTCATGGGAATCCTGATGACACAGCAGGTTAATATCACAATTTTAACATTGGGGTATAAGTCATAACAAACTCCAAAAACATTACTCAAAGGAGCTCCGAATTACTGGCAGGTAGTTATGTGCATGAAGTCAGAAATTCCATAATAGCAAAATTCTAAAATCAGTTCTCCCAACCCCATTGCTAGGTAGATATTATTACCCATTATTTATTTACTTTTTTTTACTATGCATCATTTATTTATGATAGCTAAAAAAACTGAGGCTCACAGAGGTTGATGTGTTCAAGATAACGTAGCTAGGAAAAGGTGAACCTGGGATTTGAGTTTTGCCCGACTTCCCAGCCTTTGGGCTTCACGCTGCACTGTTTTAACCTAACCTTCCACACCTCCCCCTACTACCTGGCCTCCCGTCGTACCTGTACTGGCTCCAGTTTGGAGGTTAGACCCAGATCTCCTGCATTTTTCTGTTCTGATAATTCCTGATTTATCCTTTAAGCTCATCTCTGTCTTTGTTTCTTGGAGCCCATGTTCCCTTAGCCCTAAAGTTCTCATTTTCTAGAGCACCACGGACTACCTAGGACTCCTGTCACAATCTAATCAAGTTAAAAAGTGGTTGGATGTTGCCCACCTCCAACCCCACCTCCTACACCCCTCACTTTAAGTTCCATACAGGGAAGGATCGCGCACAGAACAGGAGATCACAGATGTCTGCTGAAGGAATGAATGAGTGAAGGAGAGAATGAATAGCAAACATCATTCAAACAAGCCATGTTTCTAACGTCGATTTTTCTGTCGCCTCTGTCTAGCCTAAAATTCTGACCCCCTTGTTTCTGATGCTGATCTGATTACTCTGATCCTGATTTCTGACTACATCCTTGCTCTAGCCTTGGCACTTTTGGACCTGGGTTTTATCCTGAGTATCATATATGTCCCTCTTCCCTCTTATCTGTAAGACAAAAAACTCTTTCCCAGATTATAGTCAGGGCCATGAATGGGGGAAAAAAAAGGATTCGAAGGGCCCAAGTCTCTGGGGTTGCTCCCTAGATATAACTTTCCCAAAGAAATGTAAGAAAATACATTTACTTTGTAACCCACCTCCTTTTGAGAAATCCATCTGTTCTACAGACCCAGAGAAATGCAGCTGGAGGGAAGACAGTTCACTTAAAATCTTTCAAGAGTGGCTCTTGTCATGGGTTAACATCTAGTGGGTTACTTGACCTTAGGCCAGATGGAATTTTCTACTAAGAAGTAAAATGTTACCCGTTTCTTTATTTGGAGAAAAAGGGCACAAGGTGAGTCCCATCCTTCCTCCAATTTTGTTATAAAACTATTTTATAAATATTTAAAAGCTATGGAAACACTAGTATTTATTAAACATAACACAGAATGGTTACTTTGGAGTCTATTAGCACATGCATTATTTGAAAAGATTTCCTATATTTTCACCCGAAGGAAAATATCTCGCAAATCTATGTTTACCTTACGCATTTTACTAACTACCTTGTAGCCATAGGCTGTGATTTGCAACAATGCTTAGAATATGCTGTTTTATTAGTTCAGTGACCCAGAAAGAGTATATACGTATAAAGCATATACATGAGAATATTTGTGATGGTGATTAATTATACTGCCTGGCATCTCAAAAGCATGTAAATGAAAAGCTGAATAACATATCCTATTATTAACATTCCTCTGTGGAATGAGGGGTGTGGAGAGCGTGGAACAATGGTGTGTCGAGAAGTTGGGTCGGACAAGTGATAAATCAGTTGTGGAGAAATAGGGAAGGAATTACCATAAGCATTAAGCTACCATTCTCACGCGATGAATGCAGAATAATAATACCATCTTTGTAAGTATAATGATGTTCCTTATAAATTATAGATCAATTCAGAAAAATAGCACTTTTATACTTTAAAATAAACGTAGACAGTATATCCACAACAATAATGGAAAGGTCCCGTAGTAAGCCTCAATGAAATCTTAAATCCTAAAATAGAGCTCTCTATTCATATTAATTCAAGGTAGGAATTATTCCTACCTTTTCCTTACAACAAAGAATCATTGTGTTCAATTTCCTTAACCTGCACATGATAATTCACTTGCTCCTTTCTCTCTGAATGTCAGCTAGGAAACACTGCCAATGACACTGTACAGAGAATAAAACAACCAGGACTTGGAGAAGCACCTCGGATTTCTTGGGTGGGAACGGAACAGGGAAGGTGATGTTTTTGCCTGTAGCCTTACTGTTTTCAGGTTTTTATCTCCCCTACTAGATTCTAACCTCCCTCAAAATCGGATCTTATTTGTATTTGTACTTCGTATAATGCTGCTCGCAATAGGTACATGGTAGACATTTGGTAATTAAATAACTGCTTTTAGAGGTAGACTGTTCTGTGACACAGAACAAAAGAGAGCTGGAAGAATCAGATGGGAAAAAGGAAGATCCAGTCTCCTGGACGGATATCAGTACCACCTCTGTAGTTCTAAAAATATACAGATTCCCGGGCACAACACCAGACCTATTGACTGTACCTCTCCGGAGGAAGGCTTAGGAAGACCTAGCTTTAATGTGGATCCCAGGGGGTTTCGATTGCAGCTGAAAATGAGAGCCATTGTTCAGGTACCTAATCTCTCTTTTCCTAGCCTGGTGTGCTATACATTCATGCAGTAAATAGCGCCTTCTTGCTGTATATGTCTCAAACTGTATACCTATCATTTATATGTATATTAATATATATACATATATTTTTTACATTACCATCTCATTTGAACAATATCTACTGAACAAACTGTATTCAACAACCATGATTTCGACAAATTGTTACATTCATAGGAAACTGACCTGGCAGCTCTCCTCACGGTGGGATTTTTTCCTCCTAAGTAGGACCGTCGCCCAGCAGGGGTACCCCGACCTCACATGAAGATGAGTGAACTACACCCAATAGTCATGTGCAGAAGGGCCAGTGCTTGAACCTTGGACTCTAGGACACACCCAAGCAAAGAGCAGACATTTCCTCTACTCTAAGCCACCTCTAATTTGTTCACAAGTGGAAAAAAGGAAGGAAAGAGTTTCCCTCAAAACAGATTTTAAAAATTCAAAATTTTTCAGCTTAAAATGATTAAAGTAAAGCTTGCCAGCTTATGGACTTTGTTTCCAAAGCAGTACTGCATAGACACAACTTCCAGTGCTTAACACTGCCAAGAATTCTATCTTTTTTAGTCCTGCAAAATTGTGCCACAATGAAGATGTCAAATGTAGCTCACCTGTCATGAATGCTGGAAAAGCTCAGGTGCTAACAGATTTGTTTTCTCCATGTGGTTGCGACAAGGCTGTCCTGTATGGTTGTTCAGGTTTTGCACTGCACAAGGGCACTTATCTAAGGGGATATTAGTTACATCATGGACTCTTTTATTTCTATGATTACACTTTTATTGACTCTAAGGATGGGCAGTTTCTATATTTATTGTGACAATTCTTTGGCAGATGGCAGTAAAGCATCGTGTTCCAATATGGTAAATGTATGTCATTTTACTTTGACTTACAAAACTGGAATTAACCATCAAAAACCTAGTTGATCTAACAACATCTAAAATTACCTGTGCTTCTGAACAAAGTGCAGCTTTTTGTTTTTTAGACTGATGTATTGCTTGGCAAATATCTCAATTTTAAAAAAAATCTCTTGCTGGAGTATGAGTGGACTGGGTAAATTGATTTTTCAAATTGCAGTTTATATCATCCATCTGTTGTTTACAATGTTAGAATAATATTTATGAGTTCTCAGTTTACATATCCATTTAAATTAGTCGTTATGCTCAAAATTATATAATAATAATAATCACCAATAATAACTCGCAAAGTATTATTTGGACATAAATTGGTCATTATTACATAATGATCTAATATTACAGCAGTTGTTATTTGTTATTACAGAAAATTCACCAATCCAAAATTTAACTGCTGCTAGAATTTAACAGCTTATATATAATTATTTTAAATATTACAAATTCTTAAATAAAATACTAATCATTACATTATTTTTCTCCAAATACCAGAAAAAGTATATTTTTTAATTTCTCAAGATCAGAAAACAGAACATGGAAAGCCCTTAGAGAAGTAAAATTTTGAAATATTTGGAATATTGAATATATATATGGCAAATCCACAATAAAAGGAAAAGTCTTCATAATTACTGCTTTGAACAAAATGTAGCATAGACACATGCTGTCTACAGAAAGCAGAAGATATGAATTTCACTTCTGCTTCCATGTCAACCAAAACCTATGATTTAAAAAACAAAACAAAACAAATTTTTAAAGCAAAAAAAATCCTTAAACAAAATGTATTTTCTGCTAACCAGGTACAGGACATACAATTTGACTATTATATAATACTAAAATTCTGTTGATAATTATCAACCTCAAGTAAGAAATTTAACATTTATAAAATGACACCACATTACAAGTAGGAAGTTTAAGAGAACCTATTACACACAAAAACCATCCAAGCGGTTACAAATAATCCTATCTCTTAGTTACTTTATTCTATCTCAAAAGACTCTGCATTACATTTATGTTTAAAAAAAACTCTTTGGGAATAAAAACAATAATAATTTGAAGAACAAGAATGGGTGCAGTGGTGGATAGCATTTATTACAGATTTTAGTAAACATGAAGGAATGGAAATGCATGTCCATGCCAGCATTGCAAAGGATTCCAAACTGATGTCTGGTCTGAACAATATGTAATTAATCATGCTGCGTGTGGGCAATGAGGGAAACTGCACACTGTCAAGTGCACAATATACAGGATTCCATTTTTGGCAAGGCAATCACGGTGTTCAGAGAACCACCCAGGAGACTTTATAAGCCTAATAATGAGAATGTTCCTCATTTGACAGAAACCATAGCAGTGACTGATAATAATATAGTAGAATATTTACATAGGATACAAATATTAACATCAAATAATATACCTCTTAGGGGATGAAATACAAAACCAAATGATTAAAATTATAGTAGATGCAATGATCATGATTATTTTGTGTGACCCAAAACAATGTTAATTATTTCTCAGTTACTACAGATCCAATCTTCATGTAAACCACGTAGAATTTAAACATTTATTGTTAGATCTTTGCAGATTTTCAAAATACAAATATTTAGTCCAGTAGACACATGGATCCAAAAGAGTTATATACATTTTAGTAGACTTTTTTTTTTTTTTTTTTAATTTTTGGCTGCGTTGGGTCTTCGTTGCTATGCGTGGGCTTTCTCTAGTTGCGGCAAGCGAGGGCTACTCTTCGTTGCAGTGCGCGGGCTTCTCATTGTGGTGGCTTCTCTTGTTGTGGAGCATGGGCTCTAGGCACACGGGCTTCAGTAGTTGCAGCACGTGGGCTCAGAAGCTGCGGCATGCAGGCCCTAGAGCATGCAGGCTCAGTAGTTATGGCTCATGGGCTCTAGAGCTCAGGCTCGGTAGTTGTGGCACACGGGCTTCGTTGCTCCGTGGCATGTGGGATCTTCCCGGACCAGGGATTGAACCAGTGTCCTCTGTATTGGCAGGAAGATTCTTAACCACTGCACCACCAGGGAAGTCCCAGTAGACTATTTTTAAAAACTTCATCTAGATAAAACTATTTTGAAAAGCCAAGCATAAATAATAGTGTCACAACTATGCATGGAAAACATAATGGATCGTAAAAGAGGGTCTTCAAAAAAGAATATTTAGGCATTCTTAGTTACTTAAGAGTGTGCATTATGTAAGTCTGATAATGAAAGATTCAGGTAAGTTCTTTTTTGATACCACCATATTTTATATTATCCAAGAGCTAACAACTATTTTTCAGCTTCAGTGAAACACTAAAGTGTAAACACAAGTTGACATGTTTATTAACTATGCTACAAGATAGTCAACTTGACACTATCATGCCGCCAGAAACACAGCTGGAGGTAGGAGGCTCTACTCTTAGAAACTATGGGTGATATCAATGAAGGCATCTATTCTAGAGACAAGTCAGAGTTGCACTTTCAAATATTTCCTTTGTAGAGTCATGCACCACAATGTTCATTGCAGCTCTATTTACAATAGCCAGGACATGGAAGCAACCTAAGTGTCCATTGACAGATGAATGGATAAAGACGATGTGGCACATATATACAATGGAATATTACTCAGCCATTAAAAAGGAACGAAATTGGGTCATTTGTAGTGAGGTGGATGGACCTAGAGTCTGTCATACAGAGTGAAGTAAGTCAGAAAGAGAAAAACAAATACTGTATGCTAACACATATATATGGAATCTAAAAAAAAAAAAATGGTTCTGATGAACCTAGGGGCAGGACAGGAATAAAGATGCAGATGTACAGAATGGACTTGAGGACACGGGGAGGGGGAAGGGTAAGCTGGGATGAAGTGAGAGAGTGGCATGGACATATATATACTACCAAATGTAAAATCAATAGCTAGTGGGAAGCAGCTGCATAGCACAGGGAGATCAGCTCGGTGCTTTGTGACCACCTAGAGGGGTGGGATGGGGGGGTGGGATAGGGAGGGTGGGAGGGAGATGCAAGAGGGAGGAGATATGGGGACATATGTATATGTATAGCTGATTCACTTTGTTATACAGCAGAAACTAACACACCATTGTAAAGTAATTATACTCTAATAAAGATGTTTAAAAAAATATTGCCTTTGTAAATTTATTGCTCAGAATTAATCGGGCATGATATTTGAAGTAAAATTAATGTTATGAGCAAAATCATGCAAGCATCAAATTCAATGTATATAAGTTTCTTGAAAATATCAAAGGGATTAATACATTTTGGAAGAAAAATTAAACAATGATGTTTATAAAAAATTGCTGATGATAAACAAATTGCAGCCGCTTGACATTGATACCAACTTATCCAACGTGAATACTAGTGGAAAAGAGTAAAAAGACCAATTTTGGCTACAAACTCCCTGATCAAGTGGGTCTACATTTCCAAATTAAATCTCAAAATCAATTTATTTTTTCTATATTAGATATAATAATATCACCATTAAAAGAAAGATTTATCATACTGAAGAAAATCATGGCTTGAACTACTGCAACTATATAAACGTTTTCCCTTGAAATCAATTAATGGCCCAGTACAGACTTGACATTGAAAGAAAGACCTTAAATTGTTTTCTCACATCAGACACCAGGGGAGAATATCGTTTTTTAAGGTTAAAATATATTAAAAACTACTTAATGCCTACAACATCTCAAGAAAAAACAGATATTGGAGCAAGTAAACAGCAAAAGAATCTTACTTCCAAAAGAACAAAATGTATAACTGTATTACATCTGTTCTAGTTCTTATTGCTAAGAAATAAATAATATATTAGCCATATAAAGCTTTTCTAAGAGAAAGGGTACTCTGTTCAAATCTATACAAAGGCACCTTAAGAATTAGTGGCCGCCCTGGAGTTAGGAAGATGGATGCACACGGGTCCAAGTTCACATTTTCTTTTTACACGATCCCCAAGGCAAGACAGTCCTCCACTGTACTTCAGCTAAAAAGACCTGGGCAGAGCTCTTGTTCCAACCTGGCTCACTTGCCCCTTTCTGAACCAATGGTCAGTGAGAGGAGATACTTGCTTCCCCAGATCCAACTCCCATGTCCAGTCTATGGCCAGGATTGGGAAGTGGGGGTCAAGTAAGACAGTGACAGCCCTACTCAAGCTACATGGAGTTAGGAGAGGGAGGGGATTCTCAAAACCAAGGCTGAAGGTGCTGACACCGAAAGGAAGAAGGAAAATCATTCAGCAGACTAAACCACAACCCCTGCCATCCACCACCACTGCTTACCACTTTGTAATGGACGTCTGGACTGAGAAACTGCTAACATAGGCTGAGAACAGCCAGCAGTGAACACTTTCTCAGCCCTTCTCCAGAGAAATGACTAACGTGTTGTAGATCAACATAAGACAGGAGTCAATGAAGAATGCAGAATGACATCATCAATACAGAAAAGACTCCAAATTAACCTGGGAGAGGAACAATTGTCTTAACTATATCAGGCTAAGTGCTCTGCCTGATTCGCATGAATAAAAAAGACTGAAAATTTACCCTAGAATCCCATTGTCTTCATTTCTGTATATTATTTGAAATTTGTGACGTAACATTGGAATGTTTAGTGAACATTTTATCATTCACCCTATATGTGGTTTCAGTCATTCTTAATGAAAACTCTTTGTCATACTGATAAAGTCCCAGAAACTTTTTCACTTTTTAAGTAGATTCACATGAACTTGGCAGATTCTACCAGGAATTACATTTGGATTATGGTGCCAGAGCAAGGTAATCAGACCTCTTACAGAACAGTTCCTAAATAATGTTCGTTCTTTTCTGGGTGTGCCACAGTCCTCAGTGGGAACCAATGTGCGATGTTCTGTTGCTGCTTTGTCCCTAGCTCATTAGAAGTTCTAGCCTTGAAAATATTCTTTGGAATCTAGACTTTCAATTGTGTGACAGGTCCAGCGATAGCGTAGGAAAAGAAAATGAACGATGATTCAAGTTTCCAGTCCCGGTTTTACCATTAACTTATGAAATCTCATGTACGTCACCACCTTCTCTATGCCTTTGGGTTTTGCCCAAATTTTAAAAAAGAATAATAGCATGATTAATCAAATATTTATTAACTGCCCTGTATCAAATGTGCAACGTACAAAACGCACTTTCTCTGCTAATAACTGGTGTTACAAGCTTGGGCAATTCTATTTCTTCTTTGGGTCTCAGTGGAACCACAAAATGTGGATTTTAAGTAGACAGTCTCTAAGAATCTCTGATCATTACAAAGCGTGGTAAAGTAAGGGTCAAAAGAAACAGACAATGGATGTGAAAATTATTTGAAAAGCAGAAAATCTTTCATAACTCTTTTTCAGTGATGATACAAGAGCACTGGAGAAACTTATGTATACCATCATTTTTGGCTGTCACTTTCTTTTAATAAGCATATCTTATCAAAAGCCCACTGATATTTAGACCTAGTAGGGACTATCCAGTTCGCAGTGGTGCAAAGGCAGAGTTATTTATATTAGTCAGGCTAAAATTGGACATTTTAGATAATCAACATTAAATTGGGGACTGTACTCCCTTCCACCCTTCCCTTTCAAACTACAGTCCTCCCTTAGCATCTGCAGGGTATTTGTTCCACGAACCCCCGCAGACACCAAAGTTCACAGATGCTCAAGTCCCTTATGTGCAAAGCAGAAATAGAGTCACCGATGTAGAGAACAAACTTAAGATTACCAAGGGGGGAAGGGGGAGTGAAACGAATTGGGAGATTGGGAATGGCATATATACACTACTGTGTATAAAATAGATAACTAATGAGAACCTACTGTATAGCACAGGGAACTCTACTCAGTGCTCTGTGGTGACGTAAATGGGAAGGAAATCTAAAGAAGAGGGGATATAAGTATACAGAGAGCTCATTCACTTTGCTGTACAGCAGAAACTAATACAATATCGTAAAACAACTGTACTCCAATAAAAAATTAATAAAATTAAGTAAATAAAATAAATAATGAGATATTTTATAAAATGGCTTAGAACAATGAATACACTTGGCCCTCCATATCCGTGAGTTTCACATCCATGGATTCAACCAACCGCGGATTGAAATTTCCAAATTTCAGTTGGTTGGATGCGAAAGCTGCAGATATGGAGGTCTGACTCTCCTCGGTTACCATTATTAGCATGCAGTTGCCTGAGCGAGTAGGCCCTCCCATAAGGCTGTTCTCTCTTAACCCCATGAATCAATCTGAACTAATTCAAGCTAGTAGTTTATAATCAGGCCAATTTGTTTCTCTTTCAAGTTTAGAGGTTGGTTTGAAAACACTTTGAAAGAAAGAGGCAAGGCTACTGGCACTGAAAATAAGAAAACATAAAAAACAGTTTTTACACTTGTACACATCCTCAGAACTATAAAGGGAAATTATAATTCATGGAAAGCATCTTCCTTCTGACAGGTAATAATGATAGCTAATGAGACTGACATTTACACTGTTCAACAAAAAAGTATTTTTCTAAACATGATGTATAATTAACACAACTTGCACACAAATCACACACACAAAATCATCAAATTGTCAAGACTTATGATGAATAATGTCCTCCAAAGGATTCTGTTCAACTCCCCTTGTGTCCTATGAGGAATTTAAAGGCTATTTTAAGGTTTCTTCTTCATTCTGCTAAGTAAAGATAAATCAGATCACATTGATGAAAACTATCAATTCTTTCATCCTGGAAGGAAGGAAAAGGGAAGAAAGGAAGCAGGAAGGGAGGTAGAATAAAAAGAAAGGGTAAAAAAAAAAAAAAAAAAAGGGTAACATAAGATTTTGAATAAAAACCATTAAAAAAATGTATGTTACATTCCATAGAGTATAAATAATGTCTCATTTATGTTTTGATCTTTTTTGGTTTTCTTTATATAAGTTGTATTTTTTGTCATTACGTGGTATTCCCTTTATTTCTAGTAACATTTATTTATTTGTTTGTTTTTCAAATATCTTTGGCTCCTTTTTATGTTAGCAGCAGAGAGAAATAATGCTAGAGTAATAATGGACTTCTATATATGGTGAAGGCTAAGCCTTTCACAAGTCCATGTGGAATTATAAACGCCAAGTGTGACTGTACACGTAAATATAGTAAAACTGTTAATTTTTTGTTTTGCTTTGAACTTTATTATTTTATAACTTTAGCAAAGTTTTTAGCAAAGACTTTAAAATGGACACTGATGCAGGGGAATAATAAGGCTGCGAAAATAAAAAGAAACCATGATTTACATTGTTGAACGTGTTAGGGAAGGTTCTAGTCAACCCTGTGGTTGGGTTGGGCTCTGTATACTTTTTTATTCCCTCCTCACTGATGTCCCAGGCTTCTCATACCAGGAGTCAGCTTTGCCATCAGCACTGCCTTTCCTGCAGCTTGTCAGCCCCAAATCCATCACAGTCCTCCTTCCTGACTCTCCTTTCCTAAGAATGCTACATTTTAATGAACGTATTCAACATTTCAACTTAATGTGCACTTGTTAGAAGACAGTCTGCTAAGAGGGGCTGTTTCTTTTTCGGAAACATTTCTTTCTTTAAGTCTTTCTTGGACCTCACCAGATTTTGAAACAAAATTCTATTCTAAAAACTTCCCGGAAGTGTTATTTGTGTTCAAGAACCCGCACTCAGATCAAGTGTTTCGTCAGCTGATCCTCTACCAATTCCACCCAGCTCCAGATTTTGACTGGATCAATTCCAACTACTCACATCAGGTTTTTTCACTGTTCCTCACATATGGGATGCTCATGCCCACCCTTGTGCCTGTGTGATCCCCCCATCCAGTCACCTCAATCTTTGTTCAACACATAATCAACCGAACGTTTATATATAAATATATACGCATGTACCTGCTGAAGTGTAACGCTCAAGTTACAATACATCTCCTTAATGAAGCCTCATGCCCTTCATCATCTAGTTCTTGTCATAGCTGCTTTACCAGCTTGTAATGGCACTTGTTCATTGGATGTTTTAGTCATGATTTGCTACTGTTAAAACATTTCAATGTGAATGGCAGCTATTTGGGCCCTCACCTGAAAGCATTCAAAGTTTTTGAACTAAAGGGTAATATGACGGGAGCTGCATTTTCTCCTCTAATAGGATGGATAAGAATTGGGCTGCCATGCCATTCCCCTGCTTAAAATCCTTCAGGGGTGTCCTATAGGTTCAGTGAATGATGATCAGGCATTTACCTGCCTTTACAATCTTTTCTACTGGAAATTCCTGCTACCCTTCCCCTCTGCTCTATGGAAATATTTCTAAATCCATGAACTCATCAGGCCTCCAGGATAAAAGGGGGAGGGACAACAGAAAAGAAGGGAAACCCAGAGCAGGCAATTACCTTAGAAAAAGACAAAATGTTCTCTGTATAAGCCATATGCTCTGAAAGATGATAAATAACCTGAAATGAACCTGAAAGCCATTGGTAAGTCATTGATCTACTGAATAATAAAAAGGAGTTTGTGTGCATTTAGTAGTTTAACTACTGAAGACGGTTGGGGTTAGATGATAAAAGCCTGAAGAAATGTCTAGCTAACAGAATTTACCATTTCATTTGGAAATGAGACCTGAAAGAAAAATTCCCGCACGTATCAGCAACTACATGTTTGCAGCTTTCTACTTAAGAGGGAATTTAAATTTTCACTGTACTACTACTCAACATACTCCTTTCTATAAAACACTAGTACATCTCTACATTTCTCAAATTTTTATTCTGGAAAGTTGAAACTACTATACCTTCTGAGCTCCCTGAAAGGGAGACTCAGACTCATTCTGGTGGCGATGACCAGTGTAAGAGCAACACACTATAAAAAACAAAATAGCCTCCATAGGAAATAGTTAGAAAGCTCCCATGCAAGTGTGGCTCAGTGGCTTAAGGGAAGAAATGGCCTGTGACAACCTACAACCATGCCCAATCCTAGTCTCAATAAAACCAAAAAGTTGAGCAAGAACATCCAAAATAATCCTTTACTCCCTGGAAAAAGACACCCCAAATGGCCAAAGGCCAAGAGACAGCTGGGAGAGATCCTGCTCAGCTTGTTTCCACTCTGATCTTTTCTGAAGACAAGTTTTGTCATGTTTCTCCTTTAAAAAAATACTTCCCGTTGTTCTTAGGATAGGACAAAATTTGTTATATGAATCCCAAAGCCCTGTGTCATCTCGCCCTGAACTGTCCAATACAGTGGCTACTAACCCCATGTGATTATTATTTAAAAATAATTAAAATCAAATAAAATGTAAAATTCTGTGTTTCACTTGTATTAGCCACATTTTAAGTGATCTGTAGCTGAGAGCCTGGCAGTGTTCTGTTTCTCAATCTAGTCACATGGGTGTGTATTCACTTAGTAAAAATTTATGGAGCTGTACATTTATCTTTGTGCATTTTTATATTTGTATGCCCTACTCACATTACTATAAAAACTTAAAAATGCATTTGTTTCTTTATTTCATTTAAATACTTGGCTTCTAAACTAATGGTAAGGCTTTCCTTCTAGTTTAAGATGGTAGACTAAACACATGAGTTCACCTCTCCTCTTTAAGGATGTCCCACTGAAAGGACACAAAAGGTGTTTTTTAAGGAATAAACCATAGGAGGGCTGAAAAACTAGAAATAGGGCTAGCAATGGACAAGAAGATTTCAGACTGGTAGAGAAAACAAGTCAGGAAAAGTTTTATCCCCCAAACCAGAAGTAAGAATGGCCCTTTCCAAAGAAGTCCTTAAGAGCTGGTAGGTCAAAATCAGTGACCACAAAGAGTGGACCGTGGTGACAATTGAATAGATAATTGCTTTTGGCATAGTTGAATCATTTAGGCAACTTTCCCTCCCTTCCAGCCTCTTTCTATTCAAAGTTTATGAAGCAGAGTTTTTAAGCCCTCAAGGATAAAACTCAAACTTGTTTTTCTACCTGGGAGAAGATTCAATGTATTGTTGAAGGCTGTAAGAAAAGCAGAGAAGAGCCAAGGCCAAAGCGAGCAAAGCCGAACTGTTACCAGTGTGGTGGTAATACTGGCCCATCGCATAGTCACTGAAGAAATTATAGGAAGAGAAGGCAGCTCCATCCAGTGGTGAAACACACCAAAGCACTCCACCCCAGAGTAAAGCTCTCCTTGCTAAAGTAATGATGAAGCTTCTAACAGGCCTGGAAATTTTATAGCATCTAGAACTAGCCCTCCCATTTACAAGGGTGACATGTCAGGAAAGCAGAACTACACAACTTCAGAAGAAATGCACACTAAATGCCTTCTATCTTTATTCAAAAATATGAACAAAAACAAGCCTTCCAGCTACTTAAGGGAAACAGCACAGAAAGGGGAGAAAATGCCATCATAGAAAACAGAAATAATTTAAGGAAAAGAATAAATAAACTTTAAAATATACAAATGACAAGAATTTCTGTTGGGGAAAATAGATAGCCAGTGCTAATGAGGAGCTAAAATAACTAAGAATGATACAAAACAACAGCAACAAAAGAAATTAATTCAAAATTGGACTTGGAAGAAAAGAGAGGGAAATTTCCAAGAAATGAAAATGGGAACTAAAAAAGCAGAACAATAAAAAAAGATAGTGCTGTGGATCTAGGGGGTTATCACATCAAGAAATAGATTTTCACAAATCACTTCGGTTTTAACATCCATGCAGGAATAGAAAAAATCTTTGATGCACAAATGCGTAGTAACTGAAACTCAGTCACCTGTATAAAACCAGGATTTTCAGAAGGCTGTTTTCTCAGTAAAAGAGAGACCAGAAAAATATTGCTCAGTAGTATGTAACAAGGAAATTTATCTTTGCTCAAAGCTTAGGGTTAGGGGAAAAAAATGTGTTAGAGCCATATGGGAATTTGGAGTCAGAATTTAATCTGTATGGTGAGAGACTCTCAATGCCAAAAAATAATAAAATCTGTCCCCAGTCTGATCCCACCTCATCTGGGTGTCTGGCAGAAGAAAACCTAAAACTTTTCTGTATCAACCCTTCTACAAACAGGACCTAAGAACTGTCACAGGAAAACCAAAATCCACTGAAGATGAGCTCATGATCAAAAATTACAAAACATGCAAAAATGATTGAGCATGAGTAAGAGTCAGGAAATACAACAAACAAAAGGATTCACATCTCAAGAACTTACGATAATACTCTTAAACAGATCAAAATAATTATTTTTAAAATAATGTAAATGACAAAAGGAGGCAGAAACTATGAGAAAGATATGACACTATAAAAGCAAATGATCAGATTCTAAAATGAACCAAATGTAACAGCTAGAAATGAAAAATATAGTCATTGAAACTTAAAACTAAATGGATGGATTAAAGACTAGATTTGATACAGTTAAAGAGGTAATTAGTAAAATGGAAGCTGGATCTGAGGAAAATACCCAAATATAGCACAGAGATAAAAAGGGACAGAGGATAGTAAAGAAAGGTTATGAGGCAAGGAAGGTAAAATGTGAAGACCCAATGCATATGTAAGAAGAATTTCAGGAGAATGCAAAAAAAATTTTTTTTTATTTTAAAACAATTTTTAAAAAAAGGAGAGGCAATGTTCAAAGAGATCACAGTTGAGCATTTTTGAAAATTGATGAATATACAAATTCTAAAATCAGAGCAAGTATTAAAGAAAAATTTTAAAAAAGGAAACTCACAACTTGACCAACTGTACATAAACTGCAGGACATCAAAGCAAAGAAAATCTTAAAACCAACCAAGGACATAGGACAAATTACCTCTAAAAATAGATGGGCAACAAGGAGAGCTCCCCCAAACAGTGAACTGACATCTCCAAAGTGCTAAATTGTATTTCAAGAGAAAGAGCTGAATAGGTATTTTTAGGCCTTCAAAGACTGAACTCAGCAAAATATTCTCACTGAAAGAATTTGTAAACAACAGACTTTGAGAAGAAAGAAATTGGACTCAAAAGAAATGGGTATTTACAGAAGCAATAGGAAGCAAAGAAATTAATAAACGTGGGCAATTTAAAAATAAAACATTGTAATTTATTTTCAAAGTATTACAATTATGCCTATTATTAAAGCACATTAAAGTCATCTATATCAGGTATCACAATAAATATAAATTAATTAAATACATCTGTGTGTGGGAAGGGTGTGACCCACGGAGATTAAAGGGCTTATAAACCATTTTAATAAAAGAATTTTATTTTATTTTTTTTACAAAATACATACATAAAGAATTCATACAACTCAATATAATAAAAGGGCAAAGAATCTGCATAGACATTTTTCCAAAGAAGATATACAGATGGCCAATAGGCACATGAAAAGATGCTCAACATCACTAATCATCAGGAAAATGCAAATCAAAACTACAATGAGACATTTTTACAAAAAAAGTAATCAAAGAATGAGGAATAGACTTGGGAATATAAGAATGGTGATTGTTGAAATAAAAATTCAATGAATAGTATGAATAATAGAACAGACAATTCTCAGACCCAAGCTAGTAACTGAGAAATAAAATCAAGGAAATCTCCCATAACATAGATTTATTTGTAGACCTGATATATGCCACAGAGTACATATTTAGCTCCTACTATGCACCAGGCACTGTTTTAAGCACTTGAAATTACCAAACAATCTAATAAGATGTTATTAGTCCCATTTTACAGATGAGAAAACTGAAACACAGAACAGCAAAGTAATTTTCCGAAAGAGTGAAGGAAAATAACAAAGAAAATTTCAGAAACATAGAACATAGATCCCCAAATTCTAATATGTAGGAATAAGAGTTCCAGAAGCCAAAATTAGAGACAACAGAAGGTAGGACATGATTAAATAATAGATATTATCCTTTTTAACTCAAAAAATTTATCTGCATTAAAAAAATTGGTGTGTATTTTGATTAAAAGAGCCTATCACATATATTCACGGTAAATGGAGAAAATGTCTATGCCAGTAAACGGTCTAAATTCCAATAACAAAGAGATAAATCAAGAAAGTTTCCAGAGTGGAAAATGTGGTATCTTACAAAGAAATGGATATCAGACTTCTCTTTAGCAGCAATGAGTGGTAGAACAATATGAAATAATTTCCTCTCCCCATACTGAGAGGACAGTATTAGAAACTATCAATTGTAAGAGAAGAAAGAAAGAGAGAAAAATATAAAGATATTTTGGGATTTGCAAAGCAAACTAAAAGAAAATTACCTTTTATGCAACCATATAAAAAAGTGCACAAGTACATACTCCAGGAAAACATAAAAGAATACCCACTAAGGATGACTGAGATACCAGGAAAAATAATAGCAAGAAAAGCTGATAAAAATAAAGGATTCCCTTGGACTGTTAGATTGGGTTATCCACCTTAAATAGTAGAGGACTGGTAATATAAAATTGCATTCCCTTTCTTTATGTGTCCGTTCACATCAGTTATTTCTCCAGTGTATAATATTTACATCATAATGTAAATGCACTTCAAATGATTTTAAGAATAAGCCTACAGAAAAAAAGCATAGAAGACACACAATACAGAATACCTATTATAAACTTTGTTAATGTAAAAATAATAACTACCAAAATAGAAGATGGGGGAGAGGAAAAGAATGTAGAGGTAAATACACTAATAAATATTGTCTGAGGTTCATGTACCAAGAAATATCAGTCTAAATTTCAGCTTAGTCAAGTGTAGTTTATGTTGAATCATAATTATAAAAAGACCTAAAAAGCAGAAATTGTTCAAAAAGAGTTACCTTTAGGAGTGGGGCTAAGGGTAGCTGTAGGAGAAGTAAGATTTTAGTTTTTCATTTTATATCTTTCTTATGTTTAGAATTTTTTTAACCATTTGCCAGCAAAAATACCACAATGGCAACTACTGTGCTCTCTATTGAAAATCACTATTTTTAAAAAGTTCATTCTTCCCTTGATTTTCATAGTTGTTGCATTCATAAAAATACTGTATTCAGTATAAATATTTTGTTTTCATGTGTAAAATGGAGTTATATTCTAGCTTTGGTAACTATAAACAGAATTTTGACCTAAATGAATGTCCAGTGGGACAATCAAAAGTCACATATGATGTGGGGCAATTTTTACTGTGTGGGGTTCTCCTATGCCGGACATCTCACTCCCCTGGCACTGCCCAATAGATGCCACTTCTCCCTGTGAGAACCAAAAATTCCCCCCAGATTTTCACAACGTCTTTCAATGGGTTGATATCACCTACTTGGAGATCCACTCTTTAGAGGAGAAAAAAGGGAACTAATATATTTCCAAGAGTTAAGTTGAGAATATGCCTAACTTTCATCATCTTACCTGTGCAACAATCTTATGAGGAAAACATTATTTCCTTATTTATAAGATGAGAAAAATGAGATATTACACAATTTACATTTTAAAATTGCTTCTTTTATTTATTCCTGGCATCATTCTAGGTCTTCAAAATACAGTGATGGAAAGAGAGATGAAGTCTCAGTCTTGGAGCCAACATGTACGTTGGGGAGACTGACAATAAACAAGTCAGTAATAACTAATGTGAAGTTGGGAGGTGATAGACTCTTATTGGCAACCATAACATAGATATTTCTTGTTTAGAAAGGCAGCAGGTGCCGCTCCTTGGAACAAGGGGAAAAGATCTTTTGTGTTTCCTTTAACACCTGCTTAATTATAAGTCAAATGTTTTAGTGCCTTGAAATACTCAAAAAATACCTCATTCTAAAGAATAACAGAATTTGTATTATTAGGGATGGATACATATATATCTATATACACATGTTTGTATATATTATACATATATATTTCAGGAGAAGAAATACAAATAAATTACAGAATAAAATGAGCAGAGCTTTTAAATGTTTTACACTGTCCTGTAAAAAAGTTTATGAGTATAGCTGGAATTGAGTTCTATGCACAATCCTGCAAATCCCTGAGCATTTTTTAAATAGGGGGAGAAAAATACCATAAGCTTTAAAAGGTGTCACTAAGGCTAATGTAACATGAGTCTCGGCTCTGGGAGGGTTCACCTTGAGTTACTCTCGCTGAGCCAATTAAGCACCTGCAGTGCAGGGACTGAAGGCAAAGGGCTCCCACAAGCCACCCCGAAGCCTCGAGACACGTCCCCTGCCACTCGTGGCCAGAGGAGGAAGATACGTGTGATTAGGGGAGACAAAGAGGGGGCGAGTCTAACTGGGAAAGTAAGAGCAGCTTCCACAGAAGTGCTAAAAATAATGCTTTTAGTGCTTAATTTACTTTTATTTTCAGAAAATTTCCCTAGAGCTGCAAATCATTCTCCTTTATTTGTAGTACAAAAGATTGAAAAAAGAAAAACCTATCTTTGTGGTGCTCTGAGTTTAATGGACCTCCCATTTTACCTTTTTACTCTATTTTATGTTAAGGAAAATGTCAGACATTTCTTTATATTAATTAAAATTCATTAAAGAATAAAATCATAAATAGGAAGTTGGTTTCTGAAGGAAAAATATATATATTGCCCTTAAAGTTTATTTCCACAAACTGCTTAAAATTCAAAACTAAAACTGTATTATATTATACCTTTCGTTGTAACCAGATAGTGTGATTCATTTCAATGAAACAAACTAAACATTTAAATGATCCACTTACTCAAAAATCACTCGTGGGCTTCCCTGGTGGCACAGTGGTTGAGCATCCGCCTGCCAATGCAGGGGACACGGGTTCGAGCCCTGGTCTGGGAGGATCCCACGTGCCGCGGAGCAACTAGGCCCGTGAGCCACAACTACTGAGCCTGCGCGTCTGGAGCCCGTGCTCCGCAACAAGAGAGGCCGTGATAGTGAGAGGCCCGTGCACCGCGATGAAGAGTGGCCCCTGCTTGCCACAACTAGAGAAAGCCCTTGCACAGAAATGAAGACCCAACACAGCCAAAAATAAAAATAAATAAAATAATTTTTAAAAAATCACTCGTTCTTTTTTTAAAAAATCTTTAAAATTTTGATTTTATAATCACCTTGAACTTAACTCCTTTCTAAAAGTCTTGCATAGACAACAAGCTAATGCAAGAAAATTCTGGTGGATGAGCAGGAGGAATCTTTCCTGCCAAAGCCTAGGGGAAGAAGGCACAGTGGATCCAGAAAATGCCTCACTTACCAGACAAATGTTATTGGTCTTGCTTGATATTGTATTTCTTTTGTGAGAGCTTTTTTTTTTTCTTTTCAGAGCTTTAATATAAACTGAATTTTCCAGAAATGCTATTACTGTAATTATACTGAAGGAATATTGTATTATAGTCTTATTTTTAACTTTATAAAGATGTGATTTCCACTTTGGTAAATCATGCCATCAGTGGGTCCACCTGCTGCTTGTAGTAGACAAATTTGAACAGAACACAAGCTCATCAAGACACATCTGCTGCTGCTGTCCTATGTGTGGTGATTCTACACACAGGTGCCAGAATCGGGCTTCTTCCTATGTCTTCCACAGAAGTTTCAGTACTGCAGTGTAGCTGTGCCTGAGAATTTATATGTCTAAATGCCAATTTGTTTATTATACACTGTTTTCTTTAGATAGATATAGATATAGATTATACATTGTTTTCTTAGATATAGATATAAATATTTAGTAATTATGGGTACAGACAGGTTATGTTATCTATGACGGTGTTCATTACAAAATATATGTTAGGTCCTATAGAGTTAATTGAGTTTGAACATCACACAAGCACATATGTGAATTATATCCATTTTAAAATGCCAATAAGAAACATTTGAATTCGTTGCATTTCACAGATTATGTTATGGAGAGATATATATATGGGTAGATAGATAGATAGATAGATAGATAGATAGATAGATAGATAGATATCTTCTTTATCCATTCATCTGTTGATGGACCCTTAGTTTGCTTCCATATCTTGGCTACTGTAAATAATGCTGCTATGAACATTGTGGGTACATATATCATTTTTAATTCATGTTTTCATTTTCTTTGGAAAATATCCAGAAATGGAATTGCTGGATCATATGATCATCCTATTTTTAGTTTTTTGAAGAATCTCCATACTTTTTTCCATAGTGGTTATTCCAACTTACAATCCCACCAACAGTGCATGAGGGTTCCATTTTCTCCACATCCTCACCAACATTTGTTTTTTCTTGTCTTCTTATAATAACCATTCTAACAAGTGTGAGGTGATGATGTCTCATTGTAGTTTTGATTTGCATTTTCCTGATGATTAGTGATGTTGAGCATCTTTTCATGTGCCTATTGGCCATCTGTATATCTTCTTTGGAAAAATGTCTATGCAGATTCTTTGCCCTTTTATTATATTGAGTTGTATGAATTCTTTATGTATTTTGGATATCTGTGTGTCTTTTTTTTTTGTGCCACTACCATACTATTTTGATTACTGTAGCTTTGTAGTATAGTTTGAAATCAGGCCATGTGATACTTCCTGCTTTGTTCTTTTTTTTTTTTTTTTTTTTTTTTTTTAATGAGGATCTTGAATCAGATGCGTATGTTTGATTGATTGATTGATTGATTGATTTTGGCTGTGTTGGGTCTTCGTTTCTGTGCGAGGGCTTTCTCCAGTTGTGGCAAGCGGGGGCCACTCTTCATCGCGATGCGCGGGCCTCTCTCGTTGCGGAGCACAGGCTCCAGACGCGCAGGCTCAGCAGTTGTGGCTCACGGGCCCAGCCGCTCTGCGGCATGTGGGATCTTCCCAGGCCAGGGCTCGAACCCGTGTCCCCTGCATTAGCAGGCAGATTCTCAACCACTGCGCCACCAGGGAAGCCCCCTGCTTTGTTCTTTATTAAGTTTGCTTTGGCTTTCCAAGATCTTTTGCAGTTCCATATTATTTTAGGATAATTTGCTCTAGTTCTGTGAAAAATGCCATCAGTATTTTGATAGGGATGTGTGTGAGCTTTTTAATTAACTGCTTAGAGCACACTGAAGTCATTATGTGAGCACTTATTCTGCAAGACAGAGGTATAAACAGAAAAGATCCATGACCATAAATTGCACCCAAATCCTACTCAGCCATCTTGTAAACCAATATTGCTGATTATAAGAGAACCAGGTAGGAGGATACAAATGTCTCAGGGGAAACCATCATCATGAACAGAAAAGGAACTTGACTCCCAATCCTGCTATCTGTGAGTCTGCAGCATTGCTACGTTACAAAGAATAGCAACCAGTTTATGATAATTGGTACTATTTCCTAAATAATTTGTAATATTCTGTTCTATGCAATCCCCTTATGTTTTAATGGAAATACATCACCATAATAATTATTATTTTATTAAAAATATTTACACATATCTATCTGCAACTTATACTCTTTGATCTCAGGAGAGAAAAAAACAGGCTTTTAAAATATTCATTGACTTTTGCTACCTTTTTGGCCCTTCAAAAATATTATTTTAATTCCCTCTGCTGATCCTGACATTCAGTGTGCATTTTCAATCAGAAGCACAAGACATCTAATTGGTAGATAATGTTTGATGCATTTAGCTGTCACACTGAGACACAGGCAAGCCTTAGAAGCATGTACTCATCTGTTCAAATATAGGTTTAACACTATGAATAGAATTTTATATTTTCAATAAACAATTAGAGATTATATTTGGTTATGGTTTTAATGCAAATTTTTCTATATTGAAATCCTATTCTGGACCCTCTGAGAAGCAATATAAAGAGGAGCTTGATAGTGCAAGAGTTTTATTAGGGAAAAAAGGAGGAGCTAAATGAGCTGTCAGACAATGACGCAAGTCTGACCCCAGGGGAGGAAGCAAAGGAGAGAAGAAGGAGGGAAGGTTGAGTGGAAAGAAGCATCCAGACGGCCATGCAGTCCAATGAAGGCTTGGCAAGAACGTTTGGAAGTCTCGAGCCAAAGTAGGCCATCGGGGGGCCCCATGTGTTCAGTAATAGGTCTGCCCTAACACCCCTGTCACATGCAGTCACTGGCTGGAGCAGGACAAACATAGCAGTGGGTCTCAGAGGATAGCCGCTGGGGCTCTTGGTCAGTTATAATCCCCATAGCTGGAGGTCAGCAAGGCCCACTCTCATAGCTGTCATGACTGTCTGCCACTGAACCTTTGGAAAACTATTTTTCCATAGTTTTGAGATACATGATTTTGACAAAACTGTCATTACATCAGCCTTTCAAAGTGACATATTTTGAAAAATTTTTATTTTATATTGGAGTATAGCTGATTAACAATGTTGTGTTAGTTTTAGGTGTACAGCAGAGTGATTCAGGTATACATATACATGTATCTATTCTTTTCAAATTCTTTTCCCATTTAGGTCATTACAGAGTATTGAGCAGAGTTCCCTGTGCTATACAGTAGGTCCTTGCTGGTTATCTATTTTAAATATTGTGATGCCAGATTTTGTTAAATCTCACAAAGATTCTAATAGAAGCCATTGTTAATCCATGAGAGTTATATTGAATTAATTGTGATATCAGATACCACAATAACAACGTGTTGTACTTCAGATATTTTCATGGTGATTTAAATCAAGAAAACTGTCTCGATTTAAAACAAGTGGTGGAGATATATAAATTTAAAGAATTATTGAATGTGGTTTTATAAAAGCAGGTAAGAAGATAAATGATGCAATGGGATAAAAATTACATATCCTTTTCTTTAAAATCTATTATTTTAGTCAGTTACCTTTATATTTCATTTGCTTTTCCAGAAAGAACATGAATCTTTTTATATCTAAAAGCATGATAAACATTCTCAAATGCCATAGAAATTTGTGACATCATTAGAAAACATCTTAGGAGAAAAGAAGTAACAGTACTAAAACAACTCAACCACCTCCTTAATAATGACTAATCTATTTTCATTTCTTCAAGTAGCTAGAGAATAATAAAAAGACTTTTTAGCAAGTCACCTGTATCTAACAGAAGAAAGCTTGCCACACTTTCCCGACACACTTAATAATGTACACCTACTGATTTATGTTCACCAATCCTAACCATTACTGTCTGGGGTATTTTGCCTCCAGAAATGTCCTTGTATTTTTCAAAATTCTAAATAAGTGATTTGTTGTATTCTTTAAAAATATATTGACCGGAATTAGTTTTTCTAAGTCTCTCCCATGTAGAGATGTTGTTAAACTTTTGTTTGATTTTCTCCTGTTAATCTGTCTCTTGTCAATTTAATTCTTAGACCAGCCAGAAGAACCTAAAAGGGTACAGGGCAATTTCTTACTACCCAACAGCTGGGATGAGAATGTTGTGCAACTTTACTGGCTGGACACTACTTGCCCCAAAGCTGTTGCAGTAAGAGAAGCTGGGCACCTGACAGAAGCCAGCAGAAGGTGAGAATTTCTACCACATAAGTCAGTCTCCTGGATCTCTGCCTGCAGGGTGTGTTGGAAACAAGAGTGGGCCTTGGTGCTCTGGCCGGGTGTCAGGTCTGAGCCTCTGAGATGGGAGAGCCGAGTCCAGGACATTGGACCACCAGAGACCTCCTGGCCCCACGTAATATCAATCGACGAGAGCTCTCTCAGAGATCTCCACCTCAACACTAAGGCCCAGCTCCACCCAACGGCCAGCAAGCTCCAGTGCTGGATGCTCCACGCCAAACAACTAGCAAGACAGGAACACAACCCCACCCACTAGCAGAGAGGTTGCCTGAAATCATAATAAGTTCACAGACATCCCAAAACACACCATCAGATGCAGCCCTGCTCACCAGAAAGACAAGATCCAGCCCCACCCACCAGAACACAGGCACTAGTCCTCTCCACCAGGAAGCCTACACAACCCACTGAACCAACCTCACCCACCAGGGGAAGACACCAAAAACAACGGGAACTATGAACTTGCAGCCTGCGGAAAGGAGACCCCAAACACAATAAGTTAAACAAAATGAGAAGACAGAGAAATATGCAGCAGATGAAGGAGCAAGGTAGAAACCAACCAGACCAAACAAGTGAAGAGGAAATAGGCAGTCTACCTGAAAAAGAATTCAGAATAATGATAGTAAAGATGATCCAAAATCTTGGAAATAGAATGGAGAAAACATAAGAAACATTTAACAAGGACCTAGAAGAACTAAAGAGCAAACAAACAATGATGAACAACACAATAAATGAAATTAAAAATTCTCTAGAAGGAATCAATAGCAGAATAACTGAGGCAGAAGAACGGATAAGTGACCTGGAAGACAGAATGGTGGAATTCACTGCTGTGGAACAGACTAAAGAAAAAAGAATGAAAAGAAATGAAGACAGCCTAAGAGACCTCTGGGACAACATTAAACGCAACAACATTCGCATTATAGGGGTCCCAGAAGGAGAAGAGAGAGAGAAAGAACCAGAGAAAATATTTGAAGAGATTATAGTTGAAAACTTCCCTAACATGGGAAAGGAAATAGCCACCCAAGTCCAGGAAGCGCAGAGTCCCATACAGGATAAACCCAAGGAGAAACATGCCGAGACACATAGTAATCAAAGTGGCAAAAATTAAAGACAAAGAAAAATTATTGAAAGCAGCAAGGGAAAAACGACAAATAACATACAAGGGAACTCCCATAAGGTTAACAGCTGATTTCTCAGCAGAAACTCTACAAGCCAGAAGGGAGTGGCATGATATACTTAAAGTGATGAAAGGGAAGAACCTACAACCAAGATTACTCTACCCGGCAAGGATCTCATTTAGATTTGATGGAGAAATCAAAAGCTTTACAGACAAGCAGAAGCTACGAGAATTCAGCACCACCAAACCAGCTCTACAACAAATGCTAAAGGAACTTCTCTAAGTGGGAAACACAAGAGAAGAAAAGGACCTACAAAAACAAACCCAAAACAATTAAGAAAGTGGTCATAGGAACATACATATCGATAATTACCTTAAACGTGAATGGATTAAATGCCCCAACCAAAAGACATAGACTGGCTGAATGGATACAAAAACAAGACCCATATATATGCTGTCTACAAGATACCCACTTTAGACCTAGGGACACATACAGACTGAAAGTGAGGGGATGGAAAAAGATATTCCATGCAAATGGAAATCAAAAGAAAGCTGGAGTAGCTATACTCATATCAGATAAAATAGACTTTAAAATAAAGAATGTTACAAGGGACAAGGAAGGACACTACATAATGATCCAGGGATCAATCCAAGAAGAAGATATAACAATTATAAATATATATGCACCCAATATAGGAGCACCTCAATACATAAGGCAACTGCTACCAGCTATAAAAGAGGAAATTGACAGTAACACAATAACAGTGGGGGACTTTAACACCTCACTTACACCAATGGACAGATCATCCAAAATGAAAATAAATAAGGAAACAGAAGCTTTAAATGACACAATAGACCAGATAGATTTAATTGATATATATAGGACATTCCATCCAAAAACAGCAGATTACACGTTCTTCTCAAGTGCGCACGGAACATTCTCCAGGATAGATCACATTTTGGGTCACAAATCAAGCCTCAGTAAATTTATGAAAATTGAAATCATATCAAGCATCTTTTCTGACCACAACGCTATGAGATTAGAAATGAATTACAGGGAAAAAAACGTAAAAAAGACAAACACATGGAGGCTAAACAATACGTTACTAAATAACCAAGAGATCACTGAAGAAATCAAACAGAAAATAAAAAAATACCTAGAGACAAATGACAATGAAAACACGACGACCCAAAACCTATGGGATGCAGCAAAAGCAGTTCTAAGAGGGAAGTTTATAGCTATACAAGCCTACCTAAAGAAACAAGAAAAATCTCAAGTAAACAATCTAACCTTACACCTAAAGAAACTAGAGAAAGAAGAACAAACAAAACCCAAAGTTAGCAGAAGGAAAGAAATCATAAAGATCAGAGCAGAAATAAATGAAATAGAAACAAAGAAAAAAATAGCAAAGATCAATAAAACTAAAAGCTAGTTCTTTGAGAAGATAAACAAAATTGATAAGCCATTAGCCAGACTCATCAAGAAAAAGAGGGAGAGGACTCAAATCAATAAAATCAGAAATGAAAAAGGAGAAGTTACAACAGACACCGCAGAAATACAAAACATCCTAAGAGACTACTACAAGCAACTTTATGCCAATAAAATGGACAACCTGGAAGAAATGGACAAATTCTTAGAAAGGTATAACCTTCCAAGACTGAATCAGGAAGAAACAGAAAATATGAACAGACCAATCACAAGTAATGAAATTGAAACTGTGATTAAAAATCTTCCAACAAACAAAAGTCCAGGACCAGATGGCTTCACAGGTGAATTCTATCAAACATTTAGAGAGGAGCTAACACCCATCCTTCTCAAACTCTTCCAAAAAATTGCAGAGGAAGGAACTCTCCCAAACTCATTCTATGAGGCCACCATCACCCTGATACCAAAACCAGACAAAGACACTACAAAAAAAGAAAATTACAGACCAATATCACTGATGAATATAGATGCAAAAATCCTCAACAAAATACTAGCAAACAGAATCCAACAACACATTAAAAGGATCATACACCACGATCAAGTGGGATTTATCCCAGGGATGCAAGGATTCTTCAATATACGCAAATCAATCAATGTGATACACCATATTAGCAAACTGAAGAATAAAAACCATATGATCATCTCAATAGATGCAGAAAAAGCTTTTGACAAAATTCAACACCCATTTCTGATAAAAACTCTCCAGAAAGTGGGCATAGAGGGAACCTACCTCAACATAATAAAGGCCATATATGACAAACCCACAGCAAACATCATTCTCAATGGTGAAAAACTGAAAGCATTTCCTCTAAGATCAGGAACGAGACAAGGATGTCCACTCTCACCACTATTATTCAACATAGTTCTGGAAGTCCTAGCCACGGCAATCAGAGAAGAAAAAGAAATAAAAGGAATCCCAATTGGAAAAGAAGAAGTAAAACTGTCACTGTTTGCGGATGACATGATACTATACATAGAGAATCCTAAAACTGCCACCAGAAAACTGCTAGAGCTAATTAATGAATATGGTAAAGTTGCAGGATACAAAATGAATGCACAGAAATCTCTTGCATTCCTATACACTAATGATGAAAAATCTGAAAGAGAAATTATGGAAACACTCCCATTTACCATTGCAACAAAAAGAATAAAATACCTAGGAATAAACCTACCTAGGGAGACAAAAGACCTGTATGCAGAAAACTATAAGACACTGATGAAAGAAATTAAAGATGATACCAACAGATGGAGAGATATACCATGTTCTTGGATTGGAAGAATCAACATTGTGAAAATGAGTATACTACCCAAAGCAATCTACAGATTCAATGCAATCCCTATCAAATTACCAATGGCATTTTTTACGGAGCTAGAACAAATCATCTTAAAATTTGTATGGAGACACAAAAGACCCCGAATAGCCAAAGCAGTCTTGAGGGAAAAAAATGGAGCTGGAGGAATCAGACTCCCTGACTTCAGACTATACTACAAAGCTACAGTAATCAAGACAATATGGTACTGGCACAAAAACAGAAACATAGATCAATGGAACAAGATAGAAAGCCCAGAGATTAACCCACACACCTATGGTCAACTAATCTATGACAAAGGAGGCAAAGATATACAATGGAGAAAAGACAGTCTCTTCAATAAGTGGTGCTGGGAAAACTGGACAGCTACATGTAAAAGAATGAAATTAGAATACTCCCTAACACCATACATAAAAATAAACTCAAAATGGATTAGAGACCTAAATATAAGACTGGACACTATAAAACTCTTAGAGGAAAACATAGGAAGAACACTCTTTGACATAAATCACAGCAAGATCTTTTTTGATCCACCTCCTAGAGTAATGGAAATAAAAACAAAAATAAACAAGTGGGACCTAATGAAACTTCAAAGCTTTTGCACAGCAAAGGAAACCATAAACAAGACAAAAAGACAACCTTCAGAATGGGAGAAAATATTTGCAAATGAATCAACGGACAAAGGATTAATCTCCAAAATATATAAACAGCTCATTCAGCTCAATATTAAAGAAACAAACACCCCAATCCAAACATGGGCAGAAGACCTAAATAGACATTTCTCCAAAGAAGACATACAGATGGCCACGAAGCACATGAAAAGATGCTCAACATCACTAATTATTAGAGAAATGCAAATCAAAACTACAATGAGGTATCACCTCACTCCTGTTAGAATGGGCATCATCAGAAAATCTACAAACAACAAATGCTGGAGAGGGTGTGGAGAAAAGGGAACCCTCTTGCACTGTTGGTGGGAATGTAAATTGATACAGCCACTATGGAGAACAATATGGAGGTTCCTTAAAAAACTAAAAATAGAATTACCATATGACCCAGCAATCCCACTACTGGGCATATACCCAGAGAAAACCGTAATTCAAAAAGACACATGCACCCGAATGTTCATTGCAGCACTATTTACAATAGCCAGGTCATGGAAGCAACCTAAATGCCCATCAACAGACGAATGGATAAAGAAGTTGTGGTACATATATACAATGGAATATTACTCAGCCATAAAAAGGAACGAAATTGAGTCATTTGTTGAGACGTGGATGGATCTAGAGACTGTCATACAGAGTGACGTAAGTCAGAAAGAGAAAAACAAATATCGTATATTAATGCATGTATGTGGAACCTAGAAAAATGGTACAGATGAGCCAGTTTGCAGGGCAGAAGTTGAGACACAGATGTAGAGAATGGACATATGGACACCAAGGGGGGAAAACTGCGGTGGGGTGGGGATGGTGGTGTGCTGAATTGGGTGATTGGGATTGACATGTATACACTGATGTGTATAAAATTGATGCCTAATAAGAACCTGCAGTATAAAAAAACAAACAAAACAACTAATACTAAACTTTCATTGGGTTATTTGTATGGAAATATGTTAATATAAATGTTTCAGACATTACATGAAATTTCTAAAAATCTTATATTTGTATTTGTATGGAAATATGTATGGAAATATGTTAATATAAATGTTTCAGACATTACATGAAATTTCTAAAAATCTTATATGTCCTGGTATAATGTTATAAGTAATAATCCTAGTTATTACTTTAAAATGTATATCTCAGAAATAACTAATTTTCTTGTCAACTGCATTATTATGAACTCTCATCAAATCTTTAACCGTGGTCATTTTTAAATCTTTTGTCATTTACAGACAGTTCTGGGTGTACTCTGATGATTTTGCAAATATGTTCCTATAAAAGGGTTTCATCTTCAAGAAATTCATGGAAAAGACTCTGACAAGTACAGGTTTCTGGTAACTGACTGTACTGCTGAACTGAATGAATAAGCATTTTCAGAACTCTAATGAAAAACTGATGAACTCATAAAAGTGCGAACAAAAGATCAAGATGAAAAAAAAATTAATTACATGGGACTGAGTGAACTGATGAGGATGATGATAATTTTTGTGACTTTCTGTCTGAATTAAAAAAAAAAATCCCACAAGGACTCAGAGGCAAAGAATATACAAATCAATTTTCACTGCAAAGTAAAGGAGCTGTTACAGTGGAGGATTACTGGACTGAATGTCAATATTATGACATAGTATGAGTGTGTTTCATGTTTGGTAATTGCAATCATTGTTGCTTTTGTTGTGGTCATCCATGTACAATGCTTGGTGTCAGTCTATTTATCTCTTGTAAAAATAAAATAGTGTGTGTGTGTGAAAAAAAAATAAAAATAAAAAAATAAAGTAAAAAAAAAAAATCAATGCTACAGTAAATTAAAAAAAAAAAAATAAGACCCGTATATATGCTGTCTACAAGAGACGACACACACTTCAGACCTAGGGACACATACAGACTGAAAGTGAGGGGATGGAATTCCTCACCTTCCATGCAAATGGAAATCAAAAGAAAGTCAGAGTAGCAAATTTCATATCAGACAAAATAGACTTTAAAATAAAGGCTATTACAAGAGACAAAGAAGGACACTACATAATGATCAAGGGATCGATCCAAAAAGAAGACAGAACAATTTTAAATATTTATGCACCAAACATAGGAGCACCTCAATACATAAGGCAAATGCTAACAGCCATAAAAGGGGAAATCAACAGTAACACAATAATAGTAGGGGACTTTAACACCCTACTTTCACCAATGGACAGATTACCCAAAATGAAAATAAATAAGGAAACACAAGCTTTAAATGATACATTAAACAAGATAGATTTAATTGATATTTAGAGGACATTCCACCCAAAAACAACAGAATACACATTTTTCTCAAGTGCTCATGGAACATTCTCCAGGATAGATCATATCTTGGGTCACAAATCAAGCCTTGGTAAATTTAAGAAAATTGAAATTGTATCAAGGATCTTTTCCGACCACAACACTATGAGACTAGACATCAATTACAGGAAAAAAACTGTTAAAAATACAAACACATGGAGGCTAAACCATATGCTACTAAATAACCAAGAGATCACTGAAGAAATCAAAGAGCAAATCAAAAAATACCTAGAAACAAATGACAATAAAAACACGATGACCCAAAACTTATGGGATGCAACAAAAGCAGTTCTAAGAGGGAAGTTTATAGCAATACAATCCTACCTCAAGAAACACCTCAAATAAACAACCTAACATTACACCTAAAGCAATCAGAGAAAGAAGAACAAAAAAATTCCAAAGTTAGCAGAAGGAAAGAAATCATAAAGATCAGATCAGAAATAAAGGAAACAATAACAAAGATCAATAAAACTAAAAGCTGGTTCTTTGAGAAGATAAACAAAATTGATAAGCCATTAGCCAGACTCATAAAGAAAAAAAGGGAGAAGACTCAAATCAACAGAATTACAAACGAAAAAGGAGAAGTAACCACTGACACTGCAGAAATACAAAGGATCATGAGAGCTTACTACAAGCAACTATATGCCAATAAAATGGACAGCCTGGAAGAAATGGACAAATTCTTAGAATAGCACAACCTTCCAAGACTGAACCAGGAAGAAATAGAAAATATGAACAGACCATTCACAAGCACTGAAATTGAAACTGTGATTAAAAATCTTCCAACAAACAAAAGCCCAGGACCAGATGGCTTCACAGGCGAATTCTATCAAACATTTAGAGAAGAGCTAACACCTATCCTTCTCAAACTCTTCCAACATATAGCAGAGGGAGGGACACTCCCAAACTCATTCTACGAGACCACCATCACCCTGATACCAAAACCAGACAAAGATGTCACAAAAAAAGAAAACTACAGGCCAATATCACTAACGAACATAGATGCAAAAATCCTCAACAAAATACTAGCAAACAGAATCCAACAGCACATTAAAAGGATCATACACCATGATCAAATGGGGTTTATCCGAGGAATGCAAGGATTCTTCAATATATGCAAATCAATTAATGTGATACACCATATTAACATACTGAAGGATAAAAACCATATGACCATCTCAATAGATGCAGAAAAAGCTTTTGACAAAATTCAACACCCATTTATGATAAAAAAAAATACTCTCCAGAAAGTAGGCATAGAGGGAACTTACCTCAACATAATAAAGGCCATATATGACAAACCCACAGCCAACATCGTTCTCAATGATGAAAAACTGAAACCATTTCCTCTAAGATCAGGTACAAGACAGGTTGCCTACTGTCACCACTATTATTCAACATAGTTTTGGAATTTTTAGTCACAGCAATCAGAGAAGAAAAAGAAATAAAAGGAATCCAAATTGGAAAAGAAGAAGTAAAACTGTCACTGTTTGCAGATGACATGATACTGTACATAGAGAATCCTAAAGATGCTACCAGAAAACTACTAGAGCTAATCAATGAATTTGGTAAAGTAGCAGGATACAAAATTAATGCACAGATATCTCTTGCATTCCTATACACCAACAACAAAATTTCTGAAAGAGAAATTAAGGAAACACTCCCATTTACCATTGCAACACAAAGAATAAAATACCTAGGAATAAACCTACCTAAGGAGACAAAAGACCTGTATGCAGAAAACTATAAGACACTGATGAAAGAAATTAAAGATGATACAAACAGATGGAGAGATATACCATGTTCTTGGATTGGAAGAATCAACATTGTGAAAATGACTATACTACCCAAAGCAATCTACAGATTCAATGCAATCTCTATCAAACTACCAATGGCATTTTTCACAGAACTAGAACAAAAATTTTCACAATTTGTATGGAACACAAAAGACCCCAAATAGCCAAAGCAATCTTGAGAATGAAAAATGGAGCTGGAGGAATCAGGCTCCCTGACTTCAGACTATACTACAAAGCTACAGTAATCAAGACAGTATGGTACTGGCACAAAAACAGAAATATAGATCAATGGAACAGGACAGAAATCCCAGGGATAAACCCATGCACATAAGGTCACCTAATCTTTGATAAAGGAGGCAAGAATATACAATGGAGAAAAGACAGCCCTTCAATGAGTGGTGCTGGGAAAACTGGACAGCTACATGTAAAAGAATGAAATTACAACACTCCTTAACAGCATACACAAAAATAAACTCAAAATGGATTAAAGGCCTAAATGTAAGGCCAGACACTATAAAACTCTTAGAAGAAAACATAGGCAGAACGCTCTATGACATAGATCACAGCAAGATCCTTTTTGACCAGCCTCCTAGAGAAATGGAAATAACAACAAAAATAAACACATGGGACCTAATGAAACTTAAAAGCTTTTGTACAGCAAAGGAAACCATAAACAAGACCAAAAGACAACCCTCAGAATGGGAGAAAATATTTGCAAATGAAGCAACTGACCAAGGATTAATTTCCAAAATATACAAGCAGCTCATGCAGCTCAATATTGAAAAAACAAACAACCAACTCCAAAAATGCGCAGAAGACCTAAATAGACATTTGTCCATAGAAGATATACAGATTGGTGGGAATTTAAATTAGTACAGCTACTATAAAGAACAGTATGGAGGTTCCTTAAAAAACGAAAAATAGAATTACCATATGACCCAGCAATCCCAGTACTGGGCATATACCCTGAGAAAACCGTAATTCAAAAAGCGACATGGGCTTCCCTGGTGGTGCAGTGGTTGAGAATCTGCCTGCCAATGAAGGGGACACGGGTTTGAGCCCTGGTCTGGGAGGATCCCACACACCGCAGAGCAACTAGGCCCGTGAGCCACAATTACTGAGCTTGTGCGTCTAGAGCCTGTGCTCCAAAACAAGAGAGGCCGCAATAGTGAGAGGCCTGCGCACCGTGATGAAGAGTGGCCCCCGCTTGCCGCAACTAGAGAAGGCCCTTGCACAGAAACGAAGACCCAACACAGCCAAAAATAAATAAATAAATAAATTTAAAAAAAAAAAAGCGATATGTACCACAATGTTCATTGAAGTACTATTTACAATAGCCAGGACATTGAAGCAACCTAAATGTCCATCAACGGATGAATGGATAAAGAAGATGTGGCACATACATACAATGGAATATTACTCAGCCATAAAAAGAAATGAAATTGAGTTATTTGTAGTGAGGTGGATGGACCTAGAGTCTGTCATACAGAGTGAAGTAAGTCAGAAAGAGAAAAACAAATACCATATGCTAACACATATATATGGAATCTAAGGAAAAAACAAAAAGTTCATGAAGAACCTAGTGGCAAGACGGGAATAAAGACACAGACCTACTAGAGAATGGACTTGAGGATATGGGGAGGGGGAAGGGTAAGCTGGGACGAAGTGAGAGAGGGGCATGGACATATATCCACTACCAAATGTAAAATAGATAGCTAGTGGGAAGCAGCCACATAGCACAGGGATATCAGCTTGGTGCTTTGTGACCACCTAGAGGGGTGGGATAGGGAGGGTGGGAGGGAGAGAGACGCAAGAGGGAAGAGATATGGGAACATATGTATTTGTATAACTGATTCACTTTGTTATAAAGCAGAAACTAACACACCATGGTAAAGCAATTATACTCCAATAAAGATGTTAAAAAAAAAAAATTGAAAGCCACAGACCCTCTTTCCCCCCAACAGAGACATCAGCCTCGACGACAATACATGGCCCAAAGTCAGTGTACAAAAATCAATTGCATTTCTATACAAAAAAATCAATGAACTCTCAGAAAAAGAAATTAAGAAGACAATCCCGTTTACAATAACACCAAAAAGAATAAAATACTTAGGAATAAACTTAACCAAGGAGGTGAAGATCTATATGCTGAAAACTATAAGCCACTGATGAGAGAAATTGAAGACAACACAAATTAGGGGAAGATATCCCATGTTTTGTATCAGAAGAATTAATATTGTGAAAATGTCCATACCACCCAAAGAGAACTAGAGATTCAATGCCATTCCTATTAAAATTCCAAAGTGGGGATGTTTGGGGATTCCATAACTGGATGAATGGTGGTGTCACTTGCTGACTGTGGGAGAAGTGGACTTGTGATCTACAACAGACTCAGAATATGTCAAGCTTTTTCCAATATTAAGCTCCGGTTATTCATTCTTAATCCATTTTCAATTAAGGAACTCCAAGTAAAAAATATTTTATATAAAAACATAAATACTCTTATATATAAAGCCACATTCAGCTTCACTTTTAACCCTTGACCCCTCCCCTTGCTTGAGTTAAGCGGGAACCCCCTCCTGCTTGGTGTGAGACCACCCCAATTCTCCACAGCTCCATCTAAAGGATCTGGGAATTCACTCTTTCCTACCCACCAACATTCACCACTCCACCACCATCACTGGCCTCACCAGGGCGGTTGTTATGATGTTCTTTATCTGTAAAATACCCACATAAATTATCATAAGCAGAGAACTTATCGAGGTCAAGTACTAAATTGGAAAGGACTTTGGGACAATTGGCACAAACCAAGACCACCCTGGGAACTTTGGGATGTCTGGTCTCCCTCTTTACCCAGGTTTATGTCAGTTACCACCAAAGTTTCAGGCCACTCCTCATCTCAAGCCTCCCATTGGTGGCTTGAGAAAACAGCTGTTCATTATGTCAGAGTCTGCACGTTGGCTGGGCAGCTCTGATAGTCTTGTTCATTTGTGACCAACTGGCGAGCCCGTGGTGGGCCAGTCAGGCTGGCCTCGGCTGGGATGGTTCAGCTCTGCCTCACCTGATCTCCCATTTCCCGGGCTTCTTCCCACAGCAGAGGCAGGGGACAAAGAGAACCAGCAGAAGTGCTTCAGGCCTTATGTCCTGAGATGATGCCTGGTTGGTTGAACCACATTCTTTTAGCGGGGGAAAGTCACAACGCCAGCCTTGACCCAAGAGGCTGCAATCAAAACCGCAATGAGGTATCACCCCACACCTGTCAGAATGGCTGTCCTCACAAAGCCAAAGAGGCCACAAGTGTTGGTGAGGATGTGAAGGAAAGGGAACCTTCGTGCACTGTTGGTGGGAATGGAAATTGGTGCAGCCAGTATGGACTCACGAAACTAAAAATAGAACTGCCATATGATCCAGCAATCCCACTTCTGGGCATATATCCAAAGGAATTGAAATCAGGATTTTAAGAGATACGTGTACTCCCATGTTCATTTCAGCATTGTTCACAACAGCCTAGATGTGGAAACAACCTAAGTGTCCATCAATGGATGAATGGATAAAGAAGATGTGGAATGTGTATACAATGGAATATTATTCAGCCATGAGAAAGAAGGAAATCCTGTCGTTTGCAACAACATGGATGGACCTTGAAGGCATGATGCTAAGTGAAATAAGTCAGAGAAGGACAATTACTGCGTGGTATCACTTATATGTAAAATCTAAAAGAAAAAAGCCAAACTCATGGAAGCAGAGAGTAGAAAAGTGGTTGCCAGGGGCCGGAAAGGCAGGGATGGGGGAGAATAGGGAGAGGTTGGTAAAAAGGGTATAAATTCTCAGCTATAAGATGAATAAGGTCTGAAGATCTGATATAAAACATGGTGATCTAATGTTTTACATGGTGATGTAAAACATAGTGACACTGTATTATGTAATTGAAATTTGCTAAGAGAATGTAAATGTTCACACACACAAAAAAAGGTAAACATGTGAGGTGACGGGTGTGCTCATTAACGAGATGGTAGGAATCCTTTCACAAGGTATGTGTATATCAAGTCACCACAATATAGACTTAAAATATCTTATCATTTTATTGGTCAATTATACTGCAGTAAAGCTGACCAAAAAAGGGGAGCTGGAAAATGGACTCCTTTTATACTTCTTTTTTTTTTTTTTTTTTTTTCTATTTTTGGCCACACGGCCAGGCAGATGCAGGATCTCCCCAACCTGGGGATCGAATCCTAGCCTCCTGCAATGGAAGCGTATTGTCTTAACCACTGGACCGCCACGAATCCTCCTCTTGATGTGGGGAGAGGCCTGGATCTAAGGAGGAACAGAAAATTAGGGCCATTTTTAAAATTTTTTTATTTATTTATTTATTTTTGGCTGCATGGGGTCTTCGTTGCTGTGCACGGGCTTTCTCTAGTTGTGGCGAGTGGGGGTTACTCTTTGTTGCGGAGTGCGGGCTTCTCATTGCGGTGGCTTCTCTTGTTGCGGAGCACGGGCTCTAGGTGCGCAGGCTTCAGAAGTTGTGGCATGTGGGCTCTGTACTTGTGGCTCGCGGGCTCTAGAGAGAACGCTCAGTGGTTGTAGGTCATGGGCTTAGTTGCTCCGCAGCATGTGGGATCTTCCTGGACCAGGGCTTGAACCTGTGTCCCCTGCATTGGCAGGCGGGTTCTTAACCACTGCGCCACCAGTAAGTCCCTAGGGCCACTTTTTGCAATCAGTCTACCGCCTCCCTCTACAACTCTGACTCTACATCCTTCCACAGCACCACCTACAATCCATCAAGCCCACTTTTCCAATGTAACCTCTCCCTCTCGTGTCCTTACTCCCCTCCATGGTCAATCATTAGCATCATTTCCTTGCATTCACCCTCAACTCTGTGCTATTCTCTTAAGTTATATGATGGGATTGTCCAAATCACAGCTCTGGTTCTGGCCATCTTTCCATGGACCCCACACCTGTATCTCTGTTGCTGAAGGTAGTGGGAGACCAACCACAAAAGGACACTGACTTGTCTGACTTTAAATCGAGACCATGAACCTCATGGAGGTCCATATGCTGCCGGCATCACTCCCACATCCCTAGTGCATTCACTTTGATCTCCCAGACAATTATTTCATACCTTCTCTCTCCTCAAACCTCCAACACCAGCTCTCTTATGCTCACTCTCACCTGGTGACTTCCTATTTCAGAGAAACAACGGAAGCAGTGAGAAGAGAATTTCCGTACCTCACCTGCCACCTACCAGCATCTCTGTTTCCTTGCACTATTACCTGCCTAGAGCCATGCCGCCCACTTCCACATTGGATTCCATTCCCTCTTTCTCCTCTCCTGAGTCATCCATTTGTCCTTCTATATTAGGTCATTCTTATCATCAATAAAGATCTTTAGAAAAAATAACTTCAAAGAATCCCACTTCCCTCTCCAATGACCCCATTGTGTCTCCTCTCCTCTTTATAGCAATTTCTCAAAAGTTTTGTTGGGTCTCTCCCTCTCTCCAATCCTGTCCTCTTCTTCTCTTTTATAATTGTTCCATCTTAACATCACCTCTAAGAAGCATGAGGCACAGTCATCACTTTCTCCTTGAAAGCACCTGTTCACTTGTTGCTTGGACACCACTCTTTTTCTTCCAATCACATCAGGGGCTTCTCAGTCTCACTGGCTCGTTCCCCCTCAACCTCTCAACCACGGGATGCCCCAGGGCTCAGTTTTTGCATCACATTTCTTCACTCATCGAGTTGGGAAACTCATCAGTTTCCTACTCTTTAACACCTTACACGTGCTGACAATTCCCAAATTCATATCTTTTTTTTGCTTTGCCAGAAATATATTTTATCAGTATTTTAACTGGATGCAGCAGTTGCACTGTCTAGACAGTCTTGATTTTTCTTTGCACAATGACACCTTTATTCAACTTTAGAGAAGACACATGAGCATAAAGCATTCTCATCACTGCATGAGCATCTCTCATGGGTGTTAATATCCTTGTCCAGTGATGTCGCAAAGACCATCTCTGCTACTTTATACACTTGAGATCAAAATTTTGTGGACTTAGTAACTGGGATGCCCGAAGAAAGAGAATAACTATGACCCCAAATTGATATCTTTAGCTTGTACTTCTCCCCTAGACTTCCTCTTAGAACTATAATAGGCCTTTCAAATGGAACTTGTCCGGAACCCAGTTCCTGGTCTCCTCCAAAGCAGCTCTCCCACCTCAGTTAATGGCAATTCTGACCTTGAAGTTTCTCAGGCCAAAAATCGATTAAAGTGATGCAGCCATGAGCAGAGAAGGCCAGCACCACCTGAAGCTTGAAAAGGCAAGAAACAGATTCTCCCCTGGAGCCTCCGGAGGGAGCACAGCCCTGCCAATCCCTGGATTTCAGCCCATTGATACTGATTTCGGACATCAGCCTTCCAGAACGGTGAGAATACATGTTCATTGTTTTAGCCAACCAGTTTGTGGTCCTTTGTTATCGCAGCCACAGGAAACCAGTGGGCTCATCTCTAGACCTTTGTGCTGGCTGTTTCCTCTGCCTACCATGTCCTTCCACTAAGTATCAGCTCTGCTAGTTCCCCCACCTCCTTTAAGTCTTCGCTCAAATATAATCTCAGGGAGGCATTCCCTAACTACCCTATTTAAAATCCACATGGCATACTCAGACACACACACACACACACACACACACACACACACACACACATTCTGGACTTGCCTTCTCCCTGAACATTTTTCATATCATTATTTCTCTACATCCTATGTATTTACTTTTCTCCTGTCTCCTTGTACTAAAATGTCAGCTTTGGAAGAACAGGGATGTTTTTCTATTGTATTCTCTGCATGTCACGAGCACATAGAACAGTGTCTGACATAGAGGAAGTGCTCAGTAAATATTTATTGAGTGAACTTGAGGAACTTCAATTATTCCACACCAACTGAGGAGAAAAACAGGTCTTCCACAGTCATGATAACCACGTTCCTACTCTGAAACCTCAGTCATCACTCGTTCTGATGACACACACAAATCTGGACTCACAGCTTGGTTTAAGACCCCGTGAAGAAGCTCCAATAAAGACAGAAGACCTATGAAGCAGAGCAGCGTGGGCCAGTCCAGGGAGTGGTCCCTAAGTGGGTCATCCTGGGCTTCTCTTTAGAGTTGCTGAATCACAACCTTCAGGGGGCAGTGCCGGGGAGTCAGCATTTTCTAGAAGAACCCTCACATAATGCTGATGATTAGGTAGACTTGGGAACCACCTCAGTTTTTCTTGGCCCACATATTTTAAAACTTGTGGAAGAATGTTATTGTATTTTTTGTGATTAACTGCAAATGTTTTCAGCACAGCACATTATACATGGATCATTTTTCCGCTCCCTAAAATAATCACAGCTGTTGTTTGCCGCACGTGTCACTAGATATGATCATTTTTTGTGCCGGCAGACCTTATGCTAACCATCGAAATGTGTCACCATTCAACATCACCGAAGTGGGAGATTCCGCCTTCCCACACTGAAAACATCTCCAGTTTCCTCCTGAGCTTTCTCGAAAGCAATTACACTGATACATTACATTTAAGGAGAGCTCCACTTTCTTTGGTGGGGGGAAGCTTGTTCTAAACAGTAGTTGAGTTTTGTGATTTACATTCATCATTTTTTAAAAGATAAAAATAAATTCAAAATTATAAAATGACCCATTCTGCATAAACTAATTCTGACCCATGACCCTAAGTATCAGCACAACTTTTTGCCTTCACTTCACCCTTCTTACCAATAGGGAGAGTTTAGGGTCTTGCTTCCATTTTCCAAGTCATCCTCTTAATGAAGACTGGATGAGGCTGATCCTGGGTCAGATGGAGGCATCTGGCTCCTGATGTGGGCAGGTGTATGCACCTGCCGTGGGACAGCTATGCATTCTCAGGTGCACAGTGTTAGCGCTGAGATACATACGATGCACATACGTGTTCTTCAGAGCTCAAAAGTAGAGCTGCATCCTCTTTTGAAGTCAATACTTATTAAAAGGCATAGTCACCAATAAACTGATACAAAATTATCCTACCTTTTTCTTCTTTGGCTTGGGAGATTTGGTCTGTGGAACAAATAGGAAGTAATGGTCTCAGGAATAAAATAGATTCTACAATAAAAATAACAACTAATATTTACTGAGAGCTTACTATGCACCAAGTATAATGGCTTGCTTGCTTGCTTATTTATTGATTGATTGATTGATTGATTGATTGCTGCATCAGGTCTTCGCTGCAGCGGGTGGGCTCCAGAGCACACAGGCTCTCTAGTTGTGGCTTGTGTGCTCAGTAGCTGTGGCGAGTGGGCTTAGTTGCCCAACCAGGGATCAAACCCACGTCCCCTGCATTGGAAGGCAGATTCTTTTTTTTTTTTTTTTTTTAATTTTATTTATTTATTTATTTATTTTTGGCTGTGTTGGGTCTTCGTTTCTGTGCTAGGGCTTTCTCTAGTTGCGGCAAGTGGGGGCCACTCTTCATCGCGGTGCGCGGGCCTCTCGCTATAGCGGCCTCTCTTGTTGCGGAGCACAGGCTCCAGACACGCAGGCTCCGTAGTTGTGGCTCACGGGCCTAGTTGCTCCGCGGCATGTGGGATCTTCCCAGACCAGGGCTCAAACCCGTGTCCCCTGCATTGGCAGGCGGATTCTCAACCACTGCACCACCAGGGAAGCCCTGGAAGGCAGATTCTTAACCACTGGACCACCAGGGAAGTCCCTTAATGTTTTAAATATATAATTTAATCCTATGTGATAGGTATTACTACTACTACTACTATTATTATTATTATTATCTCCATTTTACTGTGGAAGAAACTATGGCAGAGACAGATTAAATCTCTTGCCTGAGCACTACCCATAAGTGACTGATCCAAGATTCTGTTCCAGGCCTGTTTGACTCCAAGGCCATCAATCACTTGGCTGAATTTCCTTGCTGTGATGTAAATTCAATCAAGGACTTTGTAGGTTTCAAAATATTTCTCTTGAAGAGCTGTTGTCCTGAAAATTGAGAAGAAGACTAATTCTTCTGTATTCCACTTGAGTTGCACTTCAAGAGAAATGCCAAGTGTCTGGGAACACAGAGAGGAAAGGGGGTTTTAAAGGAAAAACAGACCACAGCTATAAAGAGTCAGATGGCCAACATCTGGCCAGCTTGTGGTCGGGCTGCATGGGCTGTTGTGTGAATTACAAAGGTATGACAAATTTTCTACTTTGTTCTAATTTGGCTCAGCCTGCCTGCCTTCAGCTTTTTTGGCGACGCTTCCCACATTTGAACTAAAATGCCCTTTCATGACACAGTATACGGCTGAGGATTATCATGCAAACTTTCTGTTTTGTTTTCCACCTCACTTTGTTTATGTACTGCAGGGTGTGGGTCTCATAATGTTTGATGGCTCTTTACATCATATTCTCTACCCGGTGCACGGAATGCCACTTTGTAGAAACCCGCACAGTTATACGGGGATTTATGATTTGAGTCTGGTTCTGCGGGATACCTACAGCTCACCTAGCTTGCCTCTTTGGGATCCTCTAAAGGCTCGAGGACTCTCTGTGAGGTTTTTGACCCATGTTGCCTCCTCTGCAGCGGCTTAGATTCACACACAGGACGGACTTCCTTTGGCAATTTAAGATTTCAAGGCAGATTTTAAAACCTTGATCACACTTTAAAAAAAATTATTACTCTTGTTTTAAATTCCTACTTAAGAAATAATTCACGTGGTCATGTGGCATGAAACATAACTGCAATGACAAGAATGCTGAGTCACATAGTAAGGCCATGTGGTGTACTGAGCATATATATCATAACGTGTAACACATACAGCTGTGAGGCAGCCCTATAGATGATCTACATCTTACAGATGTGGGAAGTGTAGCACAGAGAGGTAAACTGACTCACTCAGGGCCACATAACTACGAAGAGGTACAGACAGCACTATGACTCAAGTCTGTCTTACTTGAAAACCATCATGTTTAACCACTATATTATGTAGACAACTAAAGAGAACAGTTTGGACTCTGTTGGATCAGCAGTGGGTTAACTCTTTGGGAATTTGGGTAAATGTAATAAGGGAAAACAGGGAGAAAAGTAATAAACAGCACATTCCTTCCTAGATGAATAAAACATAATATTGAAGGCAAAACACTAATAAACAGAAGACATGGGTTCTAATCCCAACACGCCCATACGAAGCTTCTCCTGACATGAATTGGGAAAACTACTTCAGTTCTGACAGACCTGGGTGATTAAATGAGCTTTGAGTCTCCTCCACACTTAAGATCATGACTAATCTTATAGCTACAGTGATCATGTTCTGTTTACAAAGAAGGGATCCCAAATCCATTTTATGTGAACATTCAATTAGACACTTCTCAGATGACCTCCAGATCTCCCACTTCCTAAATGTATTTATAACATCATTTCCACGTTTGTACTTAGGACTTTCTTCTGAATAGCACACTCTGAGTCACCGTCACTGCTCCATATCAGGCTGGAAATTTTGTCTTATACACACTTTGCTTTCAGAGATAGTTTGCAACTTCCTTCCCAAAAGATTACTATATTTTCTCTCAAGAAAAGAAACTCTGAAGCAAAAAGAAATGGCATATATGGTTCTGTCATCTCCCAGTATCTAAGCACCCCCCTGCATTTCAGCATCATTATTCACCAATCACCAGCCCCCAGTTAACCCGCTACTGGGTATTTAATGACCAGAGTGGTTTGGAAAGGTGGCCAGATGAGGGTATGACACAGGCTGTTCTCAGTCTAACCTTGCCATGGGATCCTAGAAGCCTCTACAGGGACCTCCAAAATCAGCCTATTTCTAAATTGTTTTTCAGCAAAGATGTATAGAAGAGAGCTGGGGAAATAGCAGGGGAAGAGGATGGAAAAGCAACCTGGATACTCATCTGGGAAACCATCAGAAAAGATCATGATTACCTCAGGCTGAGAGGAAGGCAAAATATAAACTGTGGGGTGTCTAACTATTGAGGTATAGGGTTATAAAGGCAATGAAATCGTTCTCTAAAGCAGCGGTCCCCAACCTTTTTGGCACCAGGGAACGGTTTCATGCAAGACAATTTTTCCACCACAGCTGTGGTGGCGGCGGGGTGGGGCGGGGGGGGGGGGCAAGGGGGGCGGGGATGGCTGAGGCGGTAACGCGAGCGATGGGAAGCAGCAGATGAAGCCTGGCTCGCTCGCCAGCCACTCACCTCCTGCTGTGCGGCCCGGTTCCCAACAGGTCCCCAGGGGTTGGGGACCCCTGCTCTAAAGACGATAGACATTTTTAAGTAAAGTGAAATTACAGGCAGTTCTCACTTTCAAAACTCTTCTAATATCTTAGCACCAAAAAAAGAATGTGATTGTCCAAGTCATGTGGGGAAAAAGCCTATCTCAAATGTTTCAGGAGACTTTATTTTTAATGAAAAAAAAAATGGTAATGAGAAAAATAAGTGAGTAAAATCAACTTACATGAAGATTTTTATTAAAAATAACAAATGACCCTAAATCTCTAAAGCCTATGAAATCTTTCTAAAATCTAAAGGGTGCTTCTTGAATGCTATATTCTTTTTTTTTCGGTTGCGTTGGGTCTTTGTTGTGGTGTGTGGGCTTCTCATTGCGGTGGTTTCTCTTGTTGCAGAGCACAGGGTCTAAGCATGTGGGCTTCAGTAGCTGCGGCACGTGGGCTCAGTAGTTGTGGCGCATGGGCTTAGTTGCCTCGCAGTATGTGGGATCTTCCTGGACCAGGGATCGAACCCGTGTCCCCTGCATTGGCAGGTGGATTCTTAACCACTGTGCCACCAGGAAGTCCAAATGCTATATTCTTAATGAAGGTGTTCAACTTCACTTTACCTGCTCATTTGTGGCTATTAAAAAAATTACATAAGTAAGAACTTTATCTAGTAACTGATGATAATGTATTATTAAATAAAATCAATCTACAATGTCTCCTTACATTAAACATAGATGCACCAGAAAATTCTATGGTAACCGGTGTATGGATGCATTTTTTTCTAGTTGGTTTTAACACAATGCTTGTAATTATTTATACAACAAAATAGATATCTGGCCCTTAGTAAGAATTTAATTCCCTATTATAATAGGGAAAATTCAGGTCTGATCTCCATTATTTAGATTTAGATGCTAGTATCTAAAAGCGTAGTCCACTGTAACTCAAAAAAAAGTGTTTCTCAATAATTCAGGATGCACATGTATCAACTTTTTAATGTTGAAAGCATTTTTAATGTGTGCATGAGTGCACAAAATACTGGACAAATATATTTCTATATAGCCATTATATATGTGTAAATTATATATGTGTGTGTGTATATATATATATATATATATATATACACACACACACACATACATGCATCAAGCTATTAAAGTATTACTTTTTTTAAGATAGTAGGATTATTCTTGGAAATTTATTTTCTTCTCTGTGCATTATGCTAACTTCCCCAAATGAACAAATATTACTTTTATAATAAGAAAAGGGCTATTTTTAAAACATTTTAAATTATGTTTCATTTCTCATCTCTAAGCTATCTTGATATCTGTTACTTACATTATATTTTACTTAAATAGCTGCGTAAATTCTGGTGAAGGTGATTGACATCTGCAGTGAGAATATCTAAATATCAGACACAGTTACTAAACAGAGAAAACGTACCTCTGACAATTCATAACATGAAACAATGCAAAGCAAGTGACAGATTGGGGATATCCAAAAACTGTTATAACTCTCTTGATAGGGAATTGCTGTTAATAGCTAAGATATCTGTAAACAGTGAGGCTTAAAAAAAAAAAAAGTCAAAAAATTAAATAAATAAATGGCCAAAATGATACACTGGCATTTTAAAACTATTTTTCCTATAAAAATAGGGCTCAGATGACCGTTAAGGTCTTTTTCAACTCTAATATTCTGACTGTATGCATTTACATTCAACTTCAGTTTCGCGGGCTGAATATTTTTCTAAGAAAGCAAGTTCTGAAAATACACAATCAAATGCCGTGAATTCATTTTTGGTATTTATATTTTAACCTGTGAAATAAATATAATTAGTGTTTTTTAACATTTAAGAAGTAATACGTCAGGTAAAGATTTTGTCAAAATGCACTGAAAAGCAAAATGAAGGTATCACATTCTATCACTTTACTTTTTAAAAATCATTATTTAAATAGTCCAGGAAACTAAACAAAATGACCCAAGGGATTCAGTGGCTTCCTATGAAGATTACTGTCCCTCAGCCTGAGATGACTAATGCTGAAGCTCAAGACAAAATAAAGAAAAATGACAAATATATGAAACTGGAAGGATATAACAAGAGACACAAAATAAAATACTACTTTATCTGACAGAAAATTAAAATGTAGTTTGTTCTTCAAGGGACTGTATGAGCTGCAAAATTAAATATAGTTATGCCATGTTTTATAAAAGCAATGTCCGTGGGAATATGTTACAAATTGAATTTGGGGAAACACTGTCATATTAAATGTACTACGACAACTGGGCTATTTGAAGTTAAACTTGTCTTATTTTTCTAAAGAATCTCAATCTCTTTTAAATTACCAGTTTTCCAAGTGTTTTGTTTCATATAGTAGCATCCCATCATGCGGCATTATTGTAGATTTAGAGGCTCATATAAAGTCATGTAACAGTTGGGTCCTAATAGGTTATAAAGAAGCTGAGTGGTTTGGGATAGCTTTTTTCACTTTGGGATTTAGCTTTCTTAGAAGACTTCTGTGCTCTTCCAGAATACCCCCTTAGCTCTACATTATTAAAGAAACCCCTGTCCGGAACCAGTGTGATGTTGAGCATTTTTACTGTCGAGTTTGAAACTAATTCTCAGCTCTATTATTTCCATGAAGAGTAAGAAGAAAAAAAAAAAAAGTGAATGGAGATGCTTACAATAAGCAGATTATCTTCTCCCCCATCTCCCGGTGAATTTTGTAACGAGGGATGCTTTTGCCTCACCACAAACACAAAAATGAAAGAACAGACATTTGGACCTTTACTGTACACACGGGTCCGTGTGAAAGAGATCCTGCCAACTCACCTCACTTCAAATGGAGGATTATTTCAGATAGATCCATGTATTACCTTTTCTAAAATGTTACAGCTGTAAATATTTCCAAAGACACCTGTGCCTGGCACCTTGTGGGACACAGTGCTTTAAACTTCCTAACATCCCCGTGAACATCCCCGTGAGGTGCACTGATATTACTTCCCTTTGATGGAAAACTGAGGCTCTGTGTAATTAAGTCTGTGCTGCTAGAAGGTGACTAAACTGGGTTTATCTGTCTCAAAAGTCATGCTGTTTCTTAAAATGTGGTCTTCAGACCCTCTGGATAAAAAGCTCCTGATTTTTCTTAAAAATGTAGAATGTGGATTCCCGGCTCTCTGTCTCTCCCACCCCCGCCCCTTGATCCCTTCCCACATATTCTTATATGATGGGCCTGGGTTGAGGCTCAGGAATCTTTTTTCATACGCTCCTGTCGACTGGAAAAAAGTGCACAATCTAAAAGATGACTGTTAATTAAAGAAAACCAGATATCACAAGTTAAGGAATTTAGCACTTTTCTATATATGGGAAGATACTAGCATCTGGGCTTATTGAAATCCTTCCTTTGATATGCACCTCAGCTGTCTGGGGCCAGCATCTTGTGCTTTCTCATCCTGAGTCTCCTCGGGGTGCACTGCTGAGGGGGTAACGGGGGGGGGGCTTGATGGCGGGCACCCCGTTTCCACTCTGAGTTCCCCCAGGGCTCACCATAGGGGTGGCTGTAATGGGATGGCTTGATGGCTGCAAAATTTTTTGTTTATTGATACGGTAGGCAATATTTTTTTCATTGATACTCCATATACGATTCTTCTGTACCTCAAGTTGGAGGACTACAGCTTGACAATGAACTCTCTCCCTTAATCTCTTGCCTTGAGAAACAAATGTATTTTGATCTCTCCTCCTCTCTGGCATCTTCTCTCCATTACACTCATACTGGCTCATGGTCGTGTATCTCTCCCTTTGCCTTACAGGCAGTGCAGGTGGGAGCGTTCCTTTCTTGAGCAGATGTGAACATTGCTCCAGAAAAAAAGCTATGGCAGTTCATTGCCCTAGTGGACAGTACCACCCTAAAATAGGTGGCATTGACCCAGCACCAAAAGCTCAACTATAAAAAAAAATGAGAAAAAATGGAATTAATGCTTCCTAAGAATATTTCAAAGAAACTGCGTTTTAGTCTTCGTTTCCACTCCCATCGGCATCAAACCTCCCTGCGGTTGGCAGATCGCAGGGGAGCGTGACTCATACAAAGGTGAGACTCTCTTCAGCTGCTCTGTTGATCTCAGGGGGATGGTTGGGCTTTTTTTTTTTTTGCTTTTGTGCTCACCTCCTGGCTCTTGGTGGACTTAAAAGGCATTCATTTTGCAAGAAAAAGACTTTTAAATGTTAAGTGCATAGCATGATAATAGGCACAGAGGCTTTGTCGTGGGCGAGAGAGACAACAGATAGAGGTGCCAACAGCAGCAACAGAGAAATGTGAGCTGACAGTGTAGTAAATTGTAACCACGATGCTGAGGAAGACACAGTAAGGAATATCTTGGAGGTAGGAAGGGGAGGCTGAGATTGGTGCAAATGGTAGGCTTCTGCCGGTGGAAAGAAGATGGCAGAGTGGTCCAAGCAGGGGAAAACCCAGCAAAAGCAGAGGCATGGGGTGGAAGGTGAGGTGTGTGGTGCAGAGAGAGGACAGTGAGGAAATGGACGTGGCTGTGAATAGTAATATTCGAGGTCAGATCCGTCAGCAGGCTTAGGGAAGCCTTCATCTAGATGGCTGTTGGGAGTAAGGCTCTTGACCTCTTAGCATGGAAAAGCTACCTGTGAAGCCCTGGACATCTGGGATCACAGCGGGAATCTATCCATGAAGTGATGGAAGAGGTGCCCCTCTCCTCCCAGGCATGAGTCCCGACAAATCCTAGGGGCTGGACGCGGGCATGCAGATCCAGTTTTTGGTTAAGGCCTTGCAGTTGACCGTGAATCACGATTGCCTGGCTGGTGGTTCCCACTAAATGCTCACTCCTCCACAATGTCGCAGAGCCTGTCCTGATCTCAATATGCTTGGCTTTCCTAGTACCCCTTAACTTCTGGCGCTATTGAAATTTCTAGTGGAAGCCCTTTAGCCAGCTTTTTTGTATATGCTTCATAAAATCTTAAAAGGTCTTCTCTATAGTATAATCTGTATGATCTTCTTTGTATCTTAAGGATAACTGGATAGTTTTCTTTTCCCATAGGTGTTATCATTAACAAAGAATTTGGCCTGTACCTGTGATGAAATGAAGTCAATTTAGCTTTTTGAAACCTATTTCCAGCCTTCAGGGAAAAAAAAAAAATCCTATCCAGCTGGTAGCATACGATGCTTTCAACAGAAATCCAACATCATTATTAGTCAATGGGCAGCTATACTGCTTAGCCGAAGGTGACCTGCTGTGAAGCTTTTATAATCAGATTCATCCAGAACCCATTTAAGTCAAGCCTGCATTGCCTGCCCCCAAACCACTCATTGTCTTTCTACAGAATTGGTGGATTCTCACCCCTCAATGGTCAGAAGACCTCATCAGCCACCTCATCCATCACCTATAGTGTAATTTTTATACTCTTTGCTCAGGTTAGAACCTTTTGTCTTTCAGTCAGATAACCTGTTCAGTACACAAATTTGAAAGTAATGCCTTTCTCGGTGCTAGGGAAAGTGCCTATGAACATGGTGAGAGCCAGGGAGCAGGGTGCTTGGAAGGATGGGCAAGGAAGAAGGGGGTGGGCACAGGAGCATATGGCCATCCTGGGGTGCAGTAAAACAAGAATTAGAGAGCTTCCCAAAGACATAGGAAACAAACTTATTGTTACCAAAGGGGAAGAGTGGCGGGGGTGGGGGGGAGAATAAATTGGGAGTTTGGGATTGACATATGTGCACTATTATATATAAAATAGATAACCAACAAGGACCTACTGTATAGCACAGGGAACTCTGCTCAATAATCTGTAATAACCTAAATGGGAAAATAATTCAAAAAAGAATAGATATATGTATATGTATAACTTGAATCACTTTGCTGTACACCTGAAACTAACACAACACTGTAAATCAACTACAGTCCCATATAAAATAAAAATTAAAAAAAAAAGAAAGAATTAGTGAGCTTCCAAAACTGATATGCCTTCTGCAAGCCAATTCTGTTGATTCTTGAAATAGCGGTGGTACAGGTCAGTTAGAGCGGGTGAGCAGACTAGGGTGTAGGTGATGGACTCGAGTCTGGTGACAATTTTCCTTGAGTTTCTTATATTTCCACATGTCTTGCAAACACAGGCCCTGACTGCTTTTGTTTCAGACTGTCATTTCAAGGATGCTTCCTAGCAAACATCTTTGGAAGGCAGAAACAATGCTTTCCACCAGGGCAAAGGGCAGGCAGATTCACTCTGCAGTATAGAAGATTCTGGTTCCATAAACTCCTATTCCAACCCAGTGAGTGTTCAGGTGTCATCTGACTTTCTTCACATCACCCAGTGGGAATTGGGGCTCAGGGAACTGAAGCAAGAACGTGCCTGCTGCCATGAGTAAGTAAGAAAGTCCTTTGTCTCTGACCCAGAAGTCTCGTGTCTTCTGCCCGCATCCAGGGAGTGGCAGGCTTACTTGATTCCCTGCAAGTAGGGTCAAATCTCAGCCCATTCCCAGTTCTTGACATAGAGTGTTCCTTCACTCTATGAGCAGGAGAAGCCCTTTGATGTGATAATTTTGTCACTTGCACCATAGAGAGGAGGTCTTCTGGCAGGCATCTCAAGTGACGAAGGCGAAACTCTAACATTTACAAGGGTTCTCTGTGGTCAATACTTATATGAAACTGAAAATGTGGGACCAGTCCTATCCTTGATATATAGGTCTCAGGATGCTAACTCTATAACAAGAAGCTCAGTTTTAACTCTAAGGCAGAATCTAGTTTTAGGCTCTTCTAGCAGGACATTCTGAACCTCGTCCTACTTTGCCACTATAGGGGAGGAAAAATAATTTTCCCTCTACCCCTGTATGTTCTTGGTTGAGACCCTCCTATCATAAAAAATGGATTAACAGGAGAAAAACAAAAGTTTAATAACATGGATACTTCCTGTATATGTGGGAGAGGCCCAGGAAAACTGAGTAACTCTCAACAATGGCCCAAGCCATCACCTTAAATACCATCTCCAGCTAAAGACAGAGAAGGGTGTTAGTGGGTGGGGGGTGGGGGAGGAGGCCTGTTCCTGGGAGATGACCAAGGAAAGCACAGTAAGCAAGGGTATGGTCGTAATGCAAATTTAAGTCAGTGCCTTCTCCATTGATAAGAGTTTCTAGAGCTCTAGTCATCCGGCCTCTTCCTGGTACAGAGAAAAAGGCACAGTTACAAATGGATATTTAACCCCTGATAAATGTAAATTTCTCTTTCAAAAGGGTAACTTCGGTTCAGTTTTCAGAGCTTCTTCTGTGTCTGCTATTTCTCAAAAATAACCAGCTCAAGATCATCCTTATGCCAAAGAGGCATATTTTGGGGTAGTAGATGCTGCTTTCCTTCACACCTGCGCTATTACAGGATAAATACCAGTTTCCCTACTTTCCTTAAAACTAGGAGACATTCCTGCCATTAAGATATTAACTGCAATTCTGCTGGGGACTTTAGAAAAACATTTGTTTTTTATTCTTATAAACAGAAGCAAACGTGCCTAGTGCGCACTCCCTTCCTGCCCTGAACATAGATAGGATGCTGGGAGCTGCTGGGGAAGTCATCTCTTGACTCTGAGGAAAATCCAAGAGAATATAAGAAATCCTTAACTGACATCTCAGTGACTGGCCACCAACAAAACTCTTTGTAAAAACAAGAAATTCCCGTCTATTTAGGCCACCGTAAGTTGGTTTCATGTTACTTGCAGACGGGGGATTTCTAAACACTCTTCTAGTTCTTTTCACTTGCCAAAGAGCTACCGGGCTTTGCTCTATGAAGTTTATGTTTTGATTGGAAATCCAAAAGCTAATTTAGCAGGCACCATACTGCAACTAAATTTCTTTTGTTACATTTGTTCATGAAAGCCAGGAAAAGACCAATGAGATACAGATACATATATGTATATATGTGTATATATATATACATATATTCATGTGCATATTTAGTGGCAGTGATATATATATCACTGCCACTAAAATACGCCACAAAATGGATATCAGTTCTTAAAACTTAAACATGGAAAGGGTTGGCAGGAGATTTAAGGTGAAAAGCAACCTTGAAAAAGAACCTGCAAATGTTTACTATTCAATAAGAATTCCAAGGAAAGAGAAAAAAAACTCACAAGAGGAGGAAAAGGGATGTAAAGAGAGCAGATCTCAGTAGCTTTAAGGAGTGTTGTAGGTCAAAGAATGGCAAATACCTAGAACCTGTGAATATTAATTTCTATTGTAAAAGATATGATTAGGTTAAAGATCTTGAGGAATGTCCTCAACAACAAAAAAAGAGGCAGGAACTCCGTCACAGACACAGAGGAGAACACTCTGAAGACAGAAGCAGACTGAAGTGATGTGACCACAAGCCAAGGAGCACCAGGGAAAGCTGGGCGGCCACCAGGAGCTGGAAGTGGCAAAGAAAAGACTCCCGCCTTGAACCTCTGAGGAATTACAGCCTCCAGACTTCTGGCCTCCAGGACTGGGAGAGAATGTCTGCTGTTTCAAGCTACCAAGTTTGTGGTCGTTTCTTATAGCACCTCTGGGAAACTAATACAAGGAGTTGATGGAAGAAGCAATGCATGATAAATGAATTTCCTGAAATGGATAAAACAAACAAACAAAAATAACCCCCACAAAATTCCATTCATTTTAGCAAATGTTTATTGAGTAAGGCCTATGTGCTTCCCCAGGTCAGAAGTCTTAAGACGAATAAGAGATAATTCCTGCCTTTAGAAGATCACAGTATTGTAATAAGGAAGAGCAAGTCTGACTCCATATTAGATCTGTTCTGTCAGCTGTGCTTACGTCATGCTGGCTCTGCACCTTTTGTAAAAGAATGTTGCCTATAGCCTGAATATACAGGATAGGGAGGAGCTTCAAGATGGTGGAAGAGTAAGATGCAGAGATCACCTTCCTCCCCACAAATACATCAGAAATACATCTACGTGTGGAACAACTCCTACAGAACACCTACCGAACGCTGGCAGAGAACCTCAGACCTCCCAAAAGGCAAGAAACTCCCCACGTACCTGGGTAGGGCAAAAGGAAAAAGAAAAAACAGAGACAAAAGAATAGGGACGGGACCTGCACCAGTGGGAGGGAGCTGTGAAGGAGGAAAGGCTTCCACACACTAGGAAGCCCCTTAGCGGGCGGAGACTGCGGGTGGCAGAGGTGGGAGCTTCGGGGCCATGGAGGAGAGCGCAGCAACGGGGGTGCGGAGGGCAAAGCGGAGAGATTCCCGCACGGGGGATCGGTGCCGAGCAGCACTCACCAGCCCGAGAGGCTTGTCTGCTCACCCGCCGGGGCGGGCAGGGGCTGGGAGCTGAGACTCGGGCTTCGGTCGGATCGCAGGGAGAGGACTGGGGTTGGCGGCGTGAACACAGCCTGAAGGGGCTAGTGCACCACAGCTAGCCGGGAGGGAGTCCCGGAAAAAGTCTGCAGCTGCCGAAGAGACAAGAGACTTTTTCCTGACTCTTTGTTTCCTGGTGCGCGAGGAGAGGGGATTCAGAGCGCCACTTAAAGGAGCTCCAGAGAGGGGCACGAGCCGCGGCAATAAGCGCGGACCCCAGAGACGGGCATGAGACGCTAAGACTGCTGCTGCCGCCACCAAGAAGCCTGTGTGCAAGCACAGGTCACTCTCCACACCTCCCTTCCTGGGAGCCTGTGCAGCCCGCCACTGCCAGGGTCCCGTGATCCAGGGACAACTTCCCCGGGAGAACGCACGGCGCACCACAGGCTGGTGCAACGTCACGCTGGCCTCTGCCGCCGCAGGCTCGCCCCGCCTCCTCTGTACCCCTCCCTCCCCGCGGCCTGGGTGAGCCAGAGCCGCCGAAGCAGCTGCTTCTTTAACTGCATCCTGTCTGGGCGGGGAACAGACACCCTCAGGCGACCTACACGCAGAGGAGGGTCCAAATCCGAAGCTGAACCCCAGGAGCTGTGCGAACAAAGAAGAGAAAGGGAAATCTCTCCCAGCAGCCTCAGAAGCCGCAGATTAAAGCTCCACAAACAACTTGATGTACCTGCATCTGTGAAATACCTGAATAGACAATGAACTATCCCAAATTGAGGAGGTGGACTTTGGGAACAACGATATATATATATTTTTTTCCCTTTTTCTCTTTTTGTAAGTGTGTATGCGTATGCTTCTGTGTGTGATTTTGTCTGTATAGCTTTGCTTTTACCATTTCTCCTAGTGTTCTGTCTGTCCTTTTTTTTCTTTTTCTTTTTTAGTATAGTTTTCAGCGGTTGTTATCATTGGTGGATTTGTTTTTTGGTTTGGTTGTTCTCTTCTTTCTTTCTTTTTCTTTTTAATTACTTAAAAAAGCTTTTTTAATAATTATTTTTGTTTTTTATTTTAATAACTTTTATTTTATTTTATTTTATCTTTTTCTTTCTTTCTTTCTTTCTATTATTTCTCCCTTTTATTCTGAGCCATGTGGAGGACAGGCTCTTGGTGCTCCAGCCAGGCATCAGGGCTGTGCCTCTGAGGTGGGAGAGCCAAGGTCAGGACATTGGTTCACCAGAGACCTCCCAGCTCCACATAATGTCAAACAGCGAAAATCTCCCAGAGATCTCCATCTCAAAGCCAAGACCCAGCTCCACTCAATGACCAGCAAGCTACAGTGCTGGACACCCTATGCCAAACAACTAGCAAGACAGGAACACAACCCCACCCATTAGCAGAGAGGCTGCCTAAAACCATAATAAGGTCACAGACACCCCAAAACACACCACCAGATGTGGTCCTGCCCACCAGAAAGAAAAGATCCAGCCTCATTCACCAGAACACAGGTACTAGTCCCCTCCACCAGGAAGCCTACACAAGCCAATGAACCAACCCTAGCCACTGGGGACAGATACCAAAAACAAAAGAAACAACGAGCCTCCAGCCTGCAAAAAGGAGACCCCAAACACAGTAAGTTAAGCAAAATGAGAAGACAGAGAAACACACAGCAGATGAAGGAGCAAGGCAAAAACCCACCAGACCTAATAAATGAAGAGGAAATAGGCAGTCTACCTGAAAAAGAATTCAGAATAATGATAGTAAAGATCATCCAAAATCTTGGAAATAGAATGGAGAAAATACAAGAAACGTTGAACAAGGACCTAGAAGAACTAAAGAGCAAACAAACAATAATGAACAACACAATAAATGAAATTAAAAATTCTCTAGAAGGGATCAAGAGCAGAATAACTGAGGCAGAAGAACGGATAAGTGATCTGGAAGATAAAATAGTGGAAATAACGATCTCAGTGCAGAATAAACAAAAAAGCATGAAAAGAGTTGAGGACACTCTCGGAGACCTCTGGGACAATATTAAATGCACCAACATTCGAATTATAGGGGTCTCAGAAGAAGAACAGAAAAAGAAAGGGGCTGAGAAAATATTTGACGAGATTATAGTTGAAAACTTCCCTAATATGGGAAAGGAAATAGTTAATCAAGTCCAGGAAGCACAGAGAGTCCCATACAGGATAAATCCAAAGAGAAACACACCAAGACACATATTAATCAAACTATCAAAAATTAAATACAAAGAAAAAATATTAAAAGCAGCAAGGGAAAAACAAGAATTAACATACAAGAGAATCCCCATAAGGTTAACAGCTGATCTTTCAGCAGAAACTCTGCAAGCCAGAAGGCAGGGGCAGGACATATTTAAAGTGATGACAGGGAAAAACCTACAACCAAGAGTACTCTATCCAGCAGGGATCTCATTCAGATTTGACGGAGAAATTAAAGCCTTTACAGACAAGCAAAAGCTAAGAGAATTCAGCACCACCAAACCAGCTTTACAACAAATGCTAAAGGAACTTCTCTAGGCAGGAAACACAAGAGAAGGAAAAGACCCACAAAAACAAACCCAAAACAATTAAGAAAATGGTAATAGGAACATACATATTGATAATTACCTTCAATGTAAATAGATTAAATGCTCCAACCAAAAGACATAGACTGGCTGAATGGATACAAAAACAAGACCCGTATATATGCTGTCTACAAGAGACCCACTTCAGACCTAGGGACACATACAGACTGAAAGTGAGGGGATGGAAAAAGATATTCCATGCAAATGGAAATCAAAAGAAAGCTGGAGTAGCAATTCTCATATCACACAAAATAGACTTTAAAACAAAGACTATTGCAAGAGACAAAGAGGACACTACATAATGATAAAGGGATCAATCCAAGAAGATATAACAAGTGTAAATATTTATGCACCCAACATAGCAGCACCTCAATACATAAGGCAAATACTAACAGCCATAAAAGGGGAAATCGACAGTAACACAATCATAGTAGGGGCCTTTAACATCCCACTTTCACCAATGGACAGATCATCCAAAATAAAAATAAATAAGGAAACACAAGATTTAAATGAGAGATTAAACAAGATGGACTTAATTGACATTTAGAGGACATTCCACCCAAAAACAACAGAATACACTTTCTTCTCAAGTGCTCATGGAACATTCTCCAGGATAGATCATATCTTGGGTCACAAATCAAGCCTTGGTAAATTTAAGAAAATTGAAATCATATCAAGTATCTTTTCTGACCACAATGCTATGAGACTAGATAGCAATTACAGGAAAAAATCTGTAAAAAATTCAAACATATGGAGGCTAAACAATACACTACTTAATAACCAAGAGATCACTGAAGAAATCAAAGAAGAAATCAAAAAATATCTAGAAACAAATGACAATGAAAACATGACAACCCAAAACCTATGGGATGCAGCAAAAGCAGTTCTAAGAGGGAAGTTTATAGCAATACAATCCTACCTTAAGAAACAAGAAACATCTCAAATAAACAACCTAACCTTACATCTAAAGCAATTAGAGAAAGAAGAACAAAAACACCCCAAAGTTAGCAGAAGGAAAGAAATCATAAAGATCAGATCATAAATAAATGAAAAAGAAATGAAGGAAATGATAGCAAAGATCAATAAAACTAAAAGCTGGTTCTTTGAGAAGATAAACAAAATTGATATGCCATTAGCCAGACTCATCAAGAAAAAAGGGAGAAAACTCAAATCAACAGAATTACAAATGAAAAAGGAGAAGTAACAACTGACACTGCAGAAATACAAAGGATCATGAGAGCTTACTACAAGCAACTATATGCCAATAAAATGGACAACCTGGAAGAAATGGACAAATTCTTAGAAATGCACAACCTGCCGAGACTGAACCAGGAAGAAATAGAAAATATGAACAGACCATTCACAAGCACTGAAATTGAAACTGTGATTAAAAATCTTCCAACAAACAAAAGCCCAGGACCAGATGGCCTCACAGGCGAGTTCTATCAAACATTTAGAGAAGAGCTAACGCCTATACTTCTCAAACTCTTCCAAAATATAGCAGAGGGAGGAACTCTCTCAAATTCATTCTACGAGGCCACCATCACTCTGATACCAAAACCAGACAAAGATGTCACAAAGAAAGAAAACTACAGGCCAATATCACTGATGAACATAGATGCAAAAATCCTCAACAAAATACTAGCAAACAGAATCCAACAGCACATTAAAAGGATCATACACCATGATCAAGTGGGGTTTATCCCAGGAATGCAAGGATTCTTCAATATACGCAAATCAATCAATGTGATACACCATATTAACAAACTGACGGAGAAAAACCATATGATCATCTTAATAGATGCAAAGAAAGCTTTCAACAAAATTCAACACCCATTTATGATAAACACCCTCCAGAAAGTAGGCATAGAGGGAACTTACCTCAACATAATAAAGGTCATGTATAACAAACCCACAGCCAACCTCGCCTTCAATGGTGAAAAACTGAAATCATTTCCACTAAGATCAGGAAAGAGACAAGGTTGCCCACTCTCACCACTATTATTCAATATAGTTTTGGAAGTTTTAGCCATGACACTCAGAGAAGAAAAAGAAATAAAAGGAATCCAAACCAGAAAATAGGAAGTAAAGCTGTCACTGTTTGCAGATGGCATGATACTATACATAGAGGATCCTAAAGATGCTACCAGAAAACTGCTAGAGCTAATCAATGAATTTGGTAAAGTAGCAGGATACAAAATTAATGCACAGAAATCTCTTGCATTCCTATACACTAATGATGAAAAATCTGAAAGTGAAATTAAGAAAACACTCCCATTTACCATTGCAACAAAAAGAACAAAATACCTAGGAATAAACCTACCTAAGGAGACAAAAGACCTGTATGCAGAAAATTATAAGACACTGATGAAACAAATTAAAGATGATACAAATACATCGAGGGATATACCATGTTCTTAGATTGGAAGAATCAACATTGTGAAAATGACTATACTACCGAAAGCAATCTACAGATTCAACGCAATCCCTATCAAACTACCACTGGCAGTTTTCACAGAATTAGAACAAAAAGTTTCACAATTTGTATGGAAACACAAAAGACCTAGAATAGCCAAAGCAATCTTGAGAATGAAAAACAGAGTGGGAGGAATCAGGCTCCTGGACTTCACACTATACTACAAAGCTACAGTAATCAAAACAGTATGGTACTGGCACAGAAACAGAAATATAGATCAGTGGAACAGGATAGAAAGCCCAGGGATAAACCCACGCACATATGGTCACCTTACCTTTGATAAACAAGGCAAGCATATACAGTGGAGAAAATACAGCCTCTTCAATAAGTGGTGCTGGGAAAACTGGACACCTACATGTGAATGAATGAAATTACAACACTCCCTAACACCATACACAAAAATAAACTCAAAATGGATTAAAGACCTAAATGTAAGGCCAGACACTATCAAACTCTTAGAGGAAAACATAGGCAGAACACTCCATGACATAAATCACAGCAAGATTCTTTTTGACCCACCTCCCAGAGAAATGGAAATAAAAACAAAAATAAACAAATGGGACCTAATGAAACTTAAAAGCTTTTGCACAGCAAAGGAAACCATAAACAAGACCAAAAGACAACCCTCAGAACGGGAGAAAATATTTGCAAATGAAGCAACTGACAAAGGATTAATCTACAAAATTTACAAGAAGCTCATGCAGCTCAATATCAAGAAAACAAACAACCCAATCTGAAAATGGGCAGACGACCTAAATAGACATTTCTCCAAAGATATACAGATTGCCAACAAACACATGAAAGAATGCTCAACATCATTAATCATTAGAGAAATGCAAATCAAAACTACAATGCGATATCACCTCACACCGGTCAGAATGGCCATCATCAAAAAATCTATAAACAATAAATGCTGGAGAGGGTGTGGAGAAAAGGGAACCCTCTTGCACTGTTGGTGGGAATGTAAATTGATACAGCCGCTATGGAGAACAGTATGGAGGTTCCTTAAAAAACTAAAAATAGAACTACCATATGACCCAGCAATCCCACTACTGGGCATATACCCTGAGAAAACCATAATTCGAAAAGAGTCATGTACCACAATGTTCATTGCAGCTCTATTTAAATAGCCAGGACATGGAAGCAACCTAAGTGTCCATCAACAGATGAATGGATAAAGAAGATGTGGCACATATATACAATGGAATATTACTCAGCCATTAAAAGAAACAAAATTGAGTTATTTGTCATGAGGTGGATGGACCTAGAGTCTGTCATATAGAGTGAAGTAAGTCAAAGATAGAAAAACAAATACCATATGCTAACACATATATATGGAATCTAAAAAAAAAAAAAAAGGCCATGAAGAACCTAGGGGCAAGTTGGGAATAAAGATGCAGACCTACTAGAGAATGGACTTGAGGACACAGGGAGGAGGAAGGGTAAGCTGGGACAAAGTGAGAAAGTGGTATTGTATATATGGACATATATACACTACCAAATGTAAAATAGATAGCTAGTGGCGAGCACAGGGAGATCAGCTCTGTGCTTTGTGACCAGCTAGAAGGGTGAGAAAGGGAGGGTGGGAGGGAGGGAGATGCAAGCGGGAAGAGATACGGGGATATATGTATATGTATAACTGATTCGCTTTGTTATAAAGCAGAAACTAACACACCATTGTAAAGCAATTATACTCCAATGAAAACGTTTAAAAAAAAAAAGAAAATGCTAGCTGGATAACGTTAGGGAAAACATTGTATTCCTTTGGAGCTAATGGATGTTAATAAACAAATATATATATATATATATATATATATATATATATATATACACACACACACACACACACACACACACACACATACAGGATAGCCTTTTCTCAGGGCTCTGACCTTTAACAGTCCATTCATATAGAGATAAAAAGTTGCAGAAGAGAGAATAACATTTGTTTTATTGGAGGTTTACAGGAACATCGCGAACGACCTGACCTACTTGGACAGCAACAAGAACAAAGGATTCTGACACCAGGAACTTTGCAACAACTAACCACACCCCTCCCTCACCTTGCCTTTAAAAGTGCTTTGCTGAAAACCCTTCAAGGAGTTTGGGGGTTTTTTGAGCACGAGCCACCCATCTCCTTCATGGCCCTGCAATAAACAATTCTCTGCTCCAGACTCCGACATTTCTGTTTGTTTGGCCTCATTGTGCGTGGGGCACATGAACTTGCGTTCGGTAACATGGTGAGTGATGACAGAACATTTACAGAGGTAATTGTAAAATGAGGCAGATGTGACAAAGCCTTTATTAGTAGTAAAATGAAGTCTTCTAAGGACATGAGGCGATTTCTGTCCACAGCAGATCCAGGAAGTCTTACTGACCATATTGGAAGATGGCAGGGTTTGAACGGGACTATGAGGAGGGGACACTGGAGAGGAAGGGCGCTGATGCAAAAGACATTTCTGGAGAAAACCAAGACTGGAGCACGTAGCGAAGAGCTACAATCCTCTGGCCAGAGTGTAGACTCGCGGGGAGTTCTGAACGCTGTATGAGGAATTTAGACTTGGTTCTGTGAGTCACAGGGAGTCATGGCCAGTGTCTGAGCAGGAGTACAGAGTGACCCTTCAGCTCTCTGTTTACTGTGACAACCCGGGGGGCCATGAGTGGGAGAGTTCGGGTAGAGGGGACCGAGAAACAGTAGGTAGGAAAGTGGGGAACAGGGAGATTAGTTAAGGGATTATTGCAACGATCTAGAGAAAGGTGGAAATGCTTGAACATAGCAGTGGCCGTGGGAATGAAAGGAAGAGGATAAATTCAAGGGATGTGACAAAAGTAGAATTCATGGAATAAGAATTCTGAATGAATATGAAACAAAAGAAAGGAAAGGGTGAAACATTTTCAAACCTGAGTAGCTGGGGGTTCTGTTATCTATCACCACATAACAAACCATCCCAAACCTTCATGGTTTAAAACAATAACCAACTAACTAAGCTACTATTGTGGATATCCACTGCTGTGTCACCAACCATCCCAAACTTGATGTCACAAAAACAACAGTCACTCTGTTATACTACTGGATTCTGTGGGTCAGGAATTTAGAGAGAGCGCAGTGCAAATGGCTGGACTCCATTCCACAATATCTGATGTCCCAGCTGGGGGGTCTCTGCTGTCTGGGAATGACTAGACACAGAGCCATTGGTAAGGCGATTGACCCACGTATCTGCCCCCTGGGCTGGGATGACTCAAAGGCTGGATCAGCCGGGACGGTGGCCCGCAGCACCCACATGTGGGCTCTCCATGCGGCCGAGGCTCCTCTCAGCATGAAGGCTGGGCTGTGGGAGGAAGAAGCTGAACACGAGCATCTGGAGAGGGAGAGACCGATAGACCGAGGCAGAAGCTGAAAGGTGCCTTACAGCCCAGCCTCAGAAGCCACCTGGATCACTTCTTCTGTGCTCTGGGGGTTACAGCAGTCAAAGGCCTGCCCAGGTTCAAGAAGAGAGGACACAGACCCCACCGCAATGTAGGAGGAGACCCAGTACAGAAGCGCAACTGGAACGGGACTTTGTTGCAGTCATCTCTGGAAGACACGATCTTCCCATTCAAAAATCCTGTGGGTCAAGAATTCAGACAGGGCAGAGAAGGGAAGGCCCGGTCCTGCCCACAACGTCTGGAGCTTCAGCCAAGAAGAGCTGAATGAATTACTGGGACTGACCTGATGGCTGGGAGCTGGAATCATGTCGAAGCGTCTCACTCTCAAGTCTTGCACCCAGGCTAGGCTGACTCGTGAATGTCTGGAGCTCACTGGGCCCCTTCTCTCCCTCTCTCTCTCCATGGCTGCCTCTGTGAAGTCAGGCTTCCTACATAGTGCCCCAGGGCTCCAGCAGCAAGTGTCCCAGTACAACAAGGAAGAGGTCCCAGGCTTTTTATGATCTACCTCAAAAGTAGCATAGCATCACCTTCACGGTACTCTCTTGGTCAAAGCAGGCATAAGCCCAGATTCAAGGGGTAGGAATATAAACCCCACCCCTCAATGGGAGGAGTGTCAAAGAATTCGAGGTTATGTTTTTAAACGGCCACACTGTGAAAATGGTGACGTTAGTAACCAATGTCAAGGATAGCCAGGCTTAAGGGTTTCGATGATGAGACTTGTTTTGTAAATATCACATGTGTGATATCTAGCAGAATCTTGGCAACATGAATCTGAGATTTAAGAAAGAGTCATTCCCAGAGAAATAACAAACTCATGAGTTAATTAAAACAATGAGAAAATTAACTGGGAGTAAATTAAAATTTAGTGAGAAGGGGCCTAAGACCACAGAACCACGTACTGTGGATTCTGTTGGTTAGTTACCCGGTGTTCATTCCCCCACCCCTTCCTTTCTGACAGAACCCCCGCTCCGTTCATGAGCCCTGACCCACATCCAGGGCTGGAGCCGGTTTGTCTAAGCCTGTCACGGAGTCCTCTTCCCACAGGCACTGAATGGGTGTGCGACATCATCGTTCTTGTCAGGAGACAAGATGTGAAGTCTGTCAGGGCTTCTAGGAAAGATTTCCTCACTCCTTGTAAATAGGCAGGGAGACATCATGCCTTTTTTCCCTTTTCATGTGGGACAGGCTGGGACCTGGGACACTTTGCTGGGACCTGGGACCCTTTTCCTCAAGCAACAAAGTACAAAGAAACTATAAGGGACTAAAAATAACTGCGTGCATGCACATTTGGGGCAAATTCTGGACCAAAAAGATACAAAGAGACCAAAAAACCCAGCTGCCACTTTTGAAGAGCCTGGAGCAATAACAGGGTGCCGGGAGCAAAAGGAGGGTACGGCGCGTGCCCCCTGCACACACACAGCACCTAAGGGGTGGGCAAACCACCTAAGCTACCGCTCTGGCCTGACCCCTGGACACACCCCTCACCCCATATAAGAAAGAAGGTTACCCGCCCTCGGGGAGCGAGCAAGCAAGGGAACCTGTTGTTTGTTCTCGCCTCCCTTGCTGCAGCAGGGACCCCCATAAAGCCTTGCCTAAACTTCTTGTCTGGCCTCTAGACAATTTCTATTGATTGGGGAAGGCCAAGAACCCTGGTCGGTAACACACGTCATCACCTCTGAGCATCTGAGGATGGGCAGAAAAAATGAATGGCAAAGAAGACCCTAGACCATTCTGCAGTAACTCTGGGCCATTTGGTTTGTAAAATAACAAATAGCTTGCTGTTTTAGTCATACTGAGTTGAGGGTTTCTGATATTTTGAGCTAAAATCATCCAACCTAAATACAGTCCCAGCTGATACCCCAAAACTCCAAATTTCCCAACACACACCTAAACTTTGGTTCTGGACTCGAGGAGTTAAAATAATACAGTTAAAAAGCCTTTTAAAGACATTTCGCGTTATTTATTTAGTATTATTTAATTACAGATATAACAATATCCGGCATTTGTGTAGTACTTGACACATATGTCATTTGCTCCTTACATCTTTTGGAAATAAGCAACGTGGGCATTATTTCTTCCGTTTTCAAGTGAGGTAAGTGAACATTCTGCCTTAAATCCTCTTGTGAATTTAGAAATGATTCAAGTAATAAATCTTATTCCACTTGTCAGGTTCCACTTTGCTTCTCAGATAGTACCTGTTCTCTGTAGATTTGCATATCTTAAATTTATAGCACTCACTAAGATAATTTTGAAGGCAGAAAATAATGATCACCTTCAAACACGAGCCAATATAAAACACTCTGGCAAGGTTTCACCCATAGACCGACAAAGAATTGCGAGGTTTGTTTATGTTAAATGCTCCGTCGGCTTGAAAAATGGTGATAGACTTTCTTAGTGCTTAGTCACCCTTATGCTTTATGGAAAGAGGTCAAGGAAAGAGGAGGAAGTTCAAGACATTATTCTTTGAATCTAGCATAGTACCAGGAGCACAAGTGAGCCCGATCTTATGATTTCACTGACAATAAATTTAAGTGAGGGGCCATTTCACATGAAATGAGCATTTAGGAACGTGTTCTCCATTTTAAATCATCTGTTTATGATGGCTCTTTCCTTTCCTGTTACAGAGAGTCATTGTAAAGGTAAACATTAGTTTTAATGGCTAGATCTTCCTTGACCATTTTTCTTAGTCAAACTCCATCAAATTTGACAAGCAAACTTTTATAAAAACGTATTGTTTTAACATGTCTGCTAAATCACCTTGTTGCTAGGCATTAACTTAAAAGATTACTTTCACTGTTACATCAACAGTCAAAAACAGATGGGATTCCTGGAAGATGGTGCAGAGAGAGAAGCTCTTGGGACATAAACTGATTTTGTTGTCTTAATGAGACCTATCTGGGAATAATTCTTTTTTCAAGTCCTTGCCACAAAGGAGAATCATTTTTTTCTATTTACAGAAAATGTGAAAATTCTCAAACCAAAACAATATTCTCTAGTGGAAAAGTGTTACACTCATCTAAAAAAAAGAAAATTAATTATTCAAAGTGCATGTTCATACTACCAGAAATCTACATGGATCTTGAAAGGAAATTTGCTCTCCTTAAGCAATACTTTTGCAAGCATTTGCAAATACCTTTTATGTAAAAAAGGAATAAGAGGGTTGAGGGGCTGGAAAAAAGAATGCAAATGAGAAAAACGCTGAAAAGGAAAGGAATACAAAAAGTAACAAGTTTCCTCCTAACACTTAGCTGCTGTGGAGGCTTCCCTGTCTCCACGCTCTTCATAACTCATTATCCAGGCTAAGCAGAGTTTGAGACTACAGTTTTTGAGTCTACAAATCGTTTATTCATTCATCCCAGGTGTGGGTGTAGATCCTGGGTGAAATACTATAAGCAAATACGGGCACTGCCCCAACCTCGTTGAGCTTACAGTCAAGAAACCAAAAACTCTTTGTTATACAACCTGGATTGGCAAGATACTACTGTGTGACTTTTTGCTATAAATTCTGTGACGCTTTGGTTTTGTTTTTTCCTCATTGGGCCAGAATATCTACCACCTGGATGGTTTTAATGGGTGTCCATCCATTTCACTTTCCTTGCCTATTTTCTACCCATCATCAAGGTTCCTAAATACATTCTTGGTATTTTTCTCTTCGGGATATTGATTTTCTACCTAGATATTGTTCTAAGAGAGTTATTCCCAACTTTCAGCCAGTAAACATTAGCATAAAGATCATTCCCAAATAAAGCCACTGAAAAACACCAGGGGGTATTTCAAGTTGGGATCCCATGCCTCCCTAGTTTACAGCTTTATCCCATCCTTCATTTTATCTTAAATGTTGAGAAGGAAAGACCAGCTATGGGTACCATCTGCTTAAATCCCTCTACCCTGTCCAGATCATTAATGAAGACAATAAAATAACAGTCCCCATGAGAACATAAGCCATTATTAAGAGGAAATCAGAATATACAGAAATCACTATACAGACACACTTTTGACTTTCTGTGGGTAAAATATTTTTGATGTAATAAATGTCATATTTTCACTTTAAAATGGATATTCCATGCATACTTGACAAGAAAGGCACTAGACTATGGTCACTAATAGATGCTGCTTTCAAAGACCATGGCTTTTAGTGTAGTAAAAGTATGTGTAAAACTCTAACAGTAAGATGTGAGTTGACGTCTGCATGAAGAGATATAGTTACACATACTCATTTTTTAAAAATTTTTTAAATTGAATTATAGTTGATTTATAATATTGTGTTACTTTCAGGTATACAGCACAGTGATTCAGGTTCATATATATATGAACCTGATTCTTTTCCATTATAGGTTATTACAAAATATTGAGTGTAGTTCCCTGTGCTATACGGTAGGTCCTTGTTGTTTATTTTATATATAGTAGTGTGTATCTGCTAACCCCAAACTCCTAATTTATCCCTCCCCCTATCCCCCTTTCCCCTTTGGCAACCAAAGTGAACTTATTCACAGACATAGAACACACGTATTCACTTATGTGGCTCTTGTGCCAGGCACTCTGCTAGGCACTGGGTATACAAAGGTGGATCAGACACCATCCCTCCGAGGTCTAGGCTTGCTGAAGTTTATGGGAGTTCCTTTACACAAAGCTTACAAATGGCGCCTGGCTGTGCTACTCCGAATTTCATTTTCTTTGATTACTCTAAATGGCTCTCGTGTCATTATTTCATCAAAGCATGAAGCATATCCAGTGTGACGTCCTACCAGACTTCCTGTGTGGTGTGTCAGCCTGTGGGCTTCATGGGACGGTAACTCTACTTCTCACAACCCATTCAAAGGCGATTGGTGGGGGGACGGGAGGGCAGACCTATCACAGACTAGGAAAAACTCCAATTTTAATTTACTGTTACGAAAGGTTGACTTTAGTGTTGATAGGAAACATTAACTGTCATAGGACAGTACAAGCCCCCAGTATTTGCTCCATTTGGACAACTAGAGGTGCTTAACAAATACCCGAGCTCTGGCACATGCCATGTCAAAAAAGCCAGCTTTTCTGTTCACTCGCTAACCAGATGAGGGGTGACAACCCTGATAGCCTAACCAGCAGTTCACATAAAACTGATGCTTTGTTAATGGGGGAGCTAATTACTATGCCACTTCCTTGGCTTAAATGTCTTGAATTTTTCTACTTGCTTACGCCTGGGGCACAAAGAATAACAAAACCAAAGACAAGGCTTCCTAGGAGTTACATTAATGAAATAACCCAGCCGTGTTTTCGTGGGATTGTTTGTCATCAAATATATATATATGAAGAACCCAGTGCCCCACCTGACTAGACGCGACCATTTACCTCGGTGCTTTCCCATTGTGGCGACATGATCATAAACGTATTAACAAGTCCCACAGCGTGATCAACAACAGATGTAGAATTAAAAGCGTTGACAAGTTTCATCAGGTATCTGGACCTTATGCCTTTTCCACCACATCTAAATCCCATTGCTCCAAAAAACTGCCCAAGCAACTGTTCTCTCTGAAAAGCTGTTTGCTGTGAAAACTTTCCCTTTTGTTTTATGCTTTGACTGGAGAAACAGACACAGATTCCCTTGAACCGGCTTTTTTGAAAGAAAGAAATTTTTTTTTGAAAGAAAGAAATACGTTCAAAAACAAATTTATGAAATGAAATCAGTGATTTGATTAATATCTATTAAAACAGAATAAAATCGTCTTTTAAATAATTTAAAGGGGGGAGGGGTTAGTAATCATCTGATGCTTTTTGTCTTCCAGCCTCTTCCCCTTTTGGGAATTTCCCAATGCCCTTCTCGGGGTTATATGTATCCTCTGGCCTCAGGACCTCAGATGCAAGGGTGAGCACATCACCCAGGCTGGCTGGTCGGAATCCTTACCTTTCCAGGCCTAGAGATTCATGCCATCATGAGCTGTAATTCCACCGGCAGAGCGAGCAGAATTTTCCTCTGCGCTTTTGGAAAAGCCCTTGGGAAATACATGCCTTCTGGGTTCATGAGCTGTGAGAACAATGTAAGTCTAGTGGTATATTTGCTACCACTTGGGAAGAGCATCCCTGACAACCAATCTAACATAGAAAAAAGCAGAGCTGAGGATGGAAAAAGAAAGAGTGAAAGAGGATGGGTGGTGAGAATAACAATGAGACCATATTTGAGGCTCCTAGTTCCAGCCAGACCTGAACACATGTCCACCCCTGAAATTTTCAGTTATGTTAGCCATCAACTCCTGTTTTTTGTTTTGTTTTTTTTTTTTTTTTTTTTTGCTTAATCTAATTTACATGGTCTGGTACCGCAGGCTGCAAACTTTTTTCTAAAAAGCCAGATAGTGAATAGGCTTCACTTAAGCTTTGCATGTCGCACGCTCTCAGTTGCAACTACTCTCGCTGTAACGTGAAAGCAGCTACAGACAGCACATAAACAAACAAGCATAACTTGTTACAGTAACTTGTCCCCAATAACACTCTTACTGGGGACACCAAAATTTGAATTTTATATAATTTCCATGTGTCTCAAAATATTATTTTTCTTTCGTTTTTTTTTTCAACCATTTAAAAACATAAAAACCATTTTAGCTCAAGGGCTACGCTCAACAGGTTACAGCTTGTCTAAGATTCCATCCTTCCTTTCTGCCGACACACTCAGACTTTTCTCCAGCGAGTCACCCCTTTCCCCACCCTATGTTGTTCAGTTTGGGTGGATGGACACTACCCTTAGCTCTAGGAATGGATGTGGTTGGTTTAAGCCAATAAGAAAATTCCATCTCCCTGGCCACAGAGTTGATTCAGGAGTGGACCCATGATGGAATTCAGTCCAGGGACACTTGAAGGACTACTGGCTAGGACTTCTGAGAAAGACGTTTCCTCTCTTCTCCCCCTACCTGCTCTGCATCCCACGCCATCTGTCAAAGGAGAGGCTCTCTTTTTAGCTGGTACTGCAAGGAATGAGGATTTGAGACTCAGAATCACTGCGGCCGTGAAACTCCCGCTTCTAGGAAGCAAGGTTATGGGGACTGGGAATGGAGCTGAAGCAGAGCTGGGGTCACGTGATGCGGTCACTGAGCTGGACGAAGCCACATCTTAAGCCCAACTACCTACGGGCTCTTCAGTTATGCGCTGATAAAGCTCTTTCTTTGCTTAGCTTCTTTAGGACACATTTTTTGATAGATTTGTATGTCTTAAAATGAAAAGAATACTGATGAATTTTTTAAAAACCTAAGAGGGCAACGACCTGGCTGACTCAGGAAAGGGTCACATCGCTGAGCAGCACCACGGCCAGTTTAGTCAAGTTCAGGGTCAAGGCCTCAGCTTTTCAGGTTCAAGTGCTCAATTTTTTTTTTTTTTTTTTTTATCAAACGTCGCCTAGACTCTTCAGGAAGTAATTCACATCAGACAAATGCACAAAAGGCAGTATGCTTATTTATAAACAGAAATTCCCACCCCAATTTCACAGTTAGGAAGAACTCCAAACTCCTTACTGCTGCTGCGAGACACCCCCCACCATGGCCGGTGCCCTCTGCCCTCCTCCCCCACCCCTGCTGCTACCTCTACTCTGGCCAGTAACCACATCCCTGCTCATCCTCAAATACCGTGAGTGAGGAGCACATTACAACTGCTTTTGCCTCCATCTAAAGTCCTCTTCACTCAGAGCTTACTCTGGCTCCCTCATTTTATTCAAGCCTCTGGTGGAAAATCATTCCCAGAGAGGCCTGCCCTGGCCACCTTGTCTACAATAGCCCTTCCTCCTATGCATACATGCCTCCATCGCTCTCTATGCCCTGACTCTGCTTTACTTTAGCCATAGAATTTTCATCCAGCTGAAATTACGTTCTCATTGTTTTTAATCATCTGTTTCCCTCACTAGAATACAAGTTCCATGAGGACAAGAACCTTGACAACACTGTTCACCATCGTATTCCAGTGAGGTGCATGGCAATAAATAATTGCTGAATGAAATGAAAAAATGAAATGAAATTAAATGAAATCAAATGAAATGAAATCAAATGAAATGAAGGAGGGAGGGAGGAAGGAAGAAAAAGAAAAGAGAGAGAGAGAAGGAGGAAGGAAGGGAAGGAGGGAGAGAGAGAGAGAGAAAGAAGGAAGGAAGGAAGGAAGGAAAGCAAGCAAGCAAGCAAGCAAGCAAGCAAGCAGGGAGGGAAGAAAGAGAGGGAGGGAGAGAGGAAGGAAGGAAATCAGTCCATGCAGTTTTATTTCTGTAAGAAAATCTACAGAAGGAAACAACTAGCTTCTAGAAAATATCTGGAAAATGTAAGTTATACTAAAATTTTCTCACCTTAAGATGACAGATGGATAATTTAAAAATAGACCATTATCATGGACATAACTGTAAACCATCTCCATGGTAAATTACTTGCCAAATAACATGATTTAACAGATTTACATGTGTATAAGAATTTATAGCTTGCAAAGCACTTTTCCCCTAGATTTGCATTTAACTCTTGTAAGACCTTCCTTGAGGAGACATTGCTATTTCTCTTGTATTGAGATAAGACTGAAGCTCAAAATTTTAGTTAGGAATAACTCAAGGTTATAGATGGTAAATGGTAAAAACAGAACTTGACGTCTGAATCCTCTGATTTCGCTTTTTTCTACTCTGTTACCTCCCTCCAGCAATGACAAATCCCACCTATAATGTGGTGATTTACTTGCTTCAGTTTCCAAGTGTGGGGTACTTCCCTGGTGGTCCAGCGGTTAAGACTTCGCCTTCCAATGCAGGAAGTACGGGTTCGATCCCTGGTTGGGGAGCTAAGATCCCACATGCCTCATGGCCAAAATACCAAAACATAAAACAGGAGCAATATTGTAACAAATTCAATGAAGACTTTAAAAAAAATTTCCAAGGGTGACCTAAACTTATCCTCATTTTCTGGGACTTTCCACACAGAAATTCTAGTACAACCTGTCCCAGGAGGGCCTGATTATTTAAGTTCCTCACCTCCATTTGAAATCTACTGGACTCATGCTTCTCAAACTTTAATGTGCATTTGAGCCAGCCTGGGACTCTTGTCAAAATGCAGACTGTGATTCAGCACTTTCTGAGAACGAACTGAGTTGCTGAATTTCTAACAGGCTCCCAGGAGATCCTGGTGCTAGTCATCCACAAACATCCATACTTTGTAAGAGCAAGTCTAGAGCATACTTACAAGGAATTTTAAACTGCAAGGTAAGTGTTATGGACTGCATGTTTGTGTTCTTCCAAAATTCATATACTGAAATATAATCCTCAATGTGATGATATTTGGAGATGGGGCCTCTGGGAGGTACTTGTGTCATCATGATGGATCCCTCATGAATGGAATTAGTGCCCTTAAAAAAGAAGCCACAGAGGCTTTTTATTTCTATAAAAGTCTAGTTACAAAAGCCCTCTTTTTCTGCCATGTGAGGATACAAGAAGTTGGCTGCAACCTGGAACAGAACTCTCACCAGAACTTGACCGTGCTTGCACCCTGGCCTGGACTTCCAGCCTCCTGAACTGAGAAGTAAATGTTTGTTGTTTAAGCCACCTGGTCTGTAGGAATTTGTTTTAGCAGCCTGAACAGAGACAATAAGTAAATAGCATTGCAATCAAGGTCAAAGATTTATTTTTAACATAATTGATGTTTGTCATCACTTCCCCGCCCCGCCCCCCCGCCTCTAACTACGCCCACCTGTTAGTTTCCTTGGTTTTCTTTGGTCCTTGGTTCTCTTTGGGTGAAGGTACATGGATGGCTCAAACTCACCATTTGTCACTCTACCTCGACCATCCCTCCTCTCGCTCAGAATCACTACGAGTTCCAACTGCTTAAAAAACTGCCTCATTCTTTAGAATGTTGGCTCCTAAATATCACAACACAATTTGCTGATAAGACAGAGCTAAGTTCATTGCCAGCCTTGGCAAGGTAGACCACCACCTCACAGAGCTTTGGAAGTATCTCAAACAAGGAAGGGCAAGGTCGATTTTACTGAGAATTTGCAGTCTGGTTCAAGGTGGGTCTTTTAATACAGGTGGGGGTTTGATTAATATTGGATAAGAGACATGATATAATACTTTAGGACTGGTGGTAGGATTAAAGTAGTTTAGCAAGGCAAGGATTTTGAAGACACGGTTTCAAAGATTTTTAGGGCATAAACTGTCCTTGGTTGATGCTTTCTATTGAAGAGTTGACGGCTTTTTGGAGAACTTCTTAATATAAACAATAAAACCATTTCCAACTTTTATTTTCCCAGGAAAGAGTTTCCTAAAATAGTAAATTGATGCTAATGAAGACAATGGAATGGTGAAGTTGTGTCAATGTGGACAGTTAATTGTGTAGGGATAGGTAGTTCCAATTATAGGATCCCAGTATCTTCAACCTGAGCTGAAGGATAGACCATTAACACCTCCGTGTGGGATTCATCTAGATCTTCTCTGCTATTTTAAGTGTCATGATCACTTATAAGATTTCCAGTTGCACTAATTTGCTAGGGTTAGATAACAAAGTACCACAAACTGGGTGGATTAAACAGAAACTTATTGCCCCACCTCTCTGGAGGCTAGAAGATCAAGGTTTTGGCAGGATTGGTTCCTTCTGAGGGCTGTGAGGACTCTTTCATGCTTCTCCCCTAGATCTTGGTTGTTTGCTAGCGATCTTCAGCATTCCTTGGCTAGCACAAGCATCACTTCAATCTCTGCCTTCATCTTCACATGGTGTTCTCCCTCTGCACGTCCGCCTCTGTGTCCAAACTTCCCCTTTTTATTTGAACACCAGTCATACTGGATATCGGCTCACCCTAAGACGTCATCTTAACTTGGTTACCTCTGTAAAGACCCTATTTTAAATAAGGTCATATTCTGAGGCACTGGGAGTTAGGAGTCCAACATATCTTTTTTGTGTGATGCAACTCAACCCATAACACTAGGGGTTGTTTCACCCTCCATAAATGTCAGGCTTTCCTGATCTTTTTGCTGGGCAATTTCATTTGTTGGATCATTTCATGGGATAGTGACTGTACAGCAGCGTGTTAAAATTCTGGAGATCACACAACTAATCACCACACTACTGACAAATATCAATACTAAGAGAAAGATTCTGATCCATTTGAGTCCACTTCTCAACCAAGACCTGAGAGTTCCAAGATTTAATCAAGAGAGAAGATTCTAGCCCCAATCTGAAGAGCCTGCAGAACCAGGTAGGGGGTTACTAACCAAATTACCTCATCTCCTAATTTCTTTGCTATATTCCAGCTCTTTTTCCTAACAGTAATCTGCAGGGGTGGGAGTACAACGTTCTTCTCCTAGAGCAGCACAGGTCCACCCTTGAGAAGCCAACGCTGTGGCTACGGTGGTTCCATTCTTAACCGCCACCTGCCAAGTTTACGCACCTCTCACACGAGCAGGTGTCATCTAACTTGCCTGCTATCCTCCTAACCACAGCACGTAGGTGTGTTCCCCACTTTCTGGGCCTTCTGTAAAGCATGAATGAAGAAGCTTGAGGAGGCAAGAATGTAACCTGGAATTCCCCTTGCGATATTAAGGTTTAGGTTCAAAATCAAGGTCGAGCTTTTCTCCTTGAATTATGTTTTCGAATGACGTCTTTCTCCTAAAGGAGAGATGTATGGGCCAAGGGAAGAAACTATATTGATGTCAGGAGCTACACTGAAAGGAGGTACCAGGGAATTCCCTGATGGTCCAGTGGTTGCACTCTGTGCTCTCACTGCCGAGGACCCAGGTTCAATTCCTGGTTAGGGAACTAAGATCCCACAAGCCGCACAGCACGGAAGGAAGGAAGGAAGGGAGGAAGGGAGGCAGGGAGGGAAGGATGGAGGGAGGGAGGAAAGAAGGAAGGAAGGAAGGAAGGAGGCATCAGTTTACCAAGATAACAAGTTCCTGTCCAGATTATGGGTAGTAGCTCGTAGGCTACAAATCCAAAACCAGTCATTGGAGGTCGCCCAATGACCTGTTTGCAGCCAAAATACCCCTACTGGATTGTCAAATAATGTTGTAATATTTTGGCATCACTTAGGAAGAATAATTTGGTGCTGGGCACTAAAATCTGTAGTGTGGAGATCATTAGGTAAATCAAAAACAAATAGTGCATCTTACTTGTAAGATCTATAAAAGTGAGATATCCTCCAAACAAACACCATCTGTTTTCTAGCCCCCTTTCAATTCTATTTCTATAAAAGTCTAGTTACAAAAGCCAGCTCCTACAAAAGTTTGCTGACTATTTTCCAGTGGAGACAGGAACCTCCTTTTCTAAGTACAACACAATAGGGAGTTTGGGCTAGGTTACTTAGTCTGTTGTGCTGTTTTTCATCTAAAAATCACCTAATGGTTGAGTTCGTTTACCCAGAAAACCAACCGATTAGTACAGGCAGCTGGAACCAAGGGAGGCTGGGGGGCCCCTGCACTGGGTTAAGTAGTGCTGTCTCACAAAAAAATATTTTTGTCCACCTGGAACCTGAATGTGAACTTATTTGCTAACAGAGCCTTGGAAGATGTAATCGAGTGAAGATGACCTTGTACTGCATGAGGGTGGTCCAATAACCATGACCGGGTGCTGTCAGGGAGAAGATTTGGACAGAGACTCATGGGAAAATGCCATGGGATTGTGAGGAAGGAAAACTCTTCCCTCCTTCCCTCCTAGGTTCCTTGGCTGGTCTAATAATTAAATTGGCATAAGACAGACTAAGAGAAGAAAAACAAATTATATATATATGGGACCACAAAGAGAGTCAGGCAACTGAGGCTTATGTGCCATCCCAAGTTAAGGAGACGCAGGTAGGGGTCAGGGTTCAAAGGGGAAGAAGACAACTCATAGGAAGATGAGCAGATATTTGGTAAACAAATGTTTGCCATGCCATGCAAATAAGTCTTTCTGATGTAAAAAGTTATCCTTGGTGTTTGCTCTCTTCCTGGTACAGGGCCTCTATCTAAATTCTTTCAGGCAATTAAGGGAGAGGCCAAATAACCTTTTCCTGTGTCAGCTGAGTCTTTCTCACCTTCAGCCCAAAACAATGCATGTGCCAAAGTGGCACATATTGGGGTCACCTATTCTGCCCCCCCTCATGATGGTGGAAGCAGTGATGAGGGAGATGCAGCTGCGAGCCCCACCGGCCACCACCAGAAGCTGGGAGACAGGCGTGGAACAGATTTCCCCTCCTTCTCCAGAAGGAGCAGACCTGGCTGGCACCTTGAGTTTGCACTTCTAGCCTCCAGAGCTATGAGAAAATAAATATCGTATTTTAAGCCTCCTAATTTGTGGTCATTTGTTATGGCAGACCTAGCAAGCTAATACACTCCCAAACGAAAATGTATACAAACCATCAGTTTGCTAGTCAGCTGCAACTGGGTACCGGGCTCATATAAAGCAGTGACTAAGGATGTAAAAAGCAGCATTAAGAATAGTGGCTTTGGGCTTCCCTGGTGGCACAGTGGTTAAGAATCCACCTGCCAATGCAGGGCACACGGGTTCAAGCCCTGGTCCGGGAAGATCCCACATGCCGCGGACCATCTAAGCCCTTGAGCCACAACTACTGAGCCTGAGTGCCACAACTACTGAAGCCCGTGTGCCTAGACCCTGTGCTCCACAACAAGAGAAGCCACCACAATGAGAAACCCACGCACCACAATGAAGAGCAGCCCCCACTCACTGCAACTATAGAAAGCCCACGCGCAGCAACGAAGACCCAATGCAGCCCAAAATAAAAATTAAATTAAAAAAAATAAAAAAAGAATAGTGGCTTTATAACTAACATAGATAAAAGTAGCTTTAAATCAGCAAAAGAGGAGAAAGGGTAGCTTGTTTACATCCAATTTACACTCATATTTCTCCCAGTACCAACTTTCTGACTGGAGCTGGCTGCAGGCATTCTATAATAGCCTTTTGAACCGCTCCAAAAATTTAGTTAGGCTCTCAGTGACGGCTGCCTGCCTGGCATAATGATCAGCCAAGGCATTTTATTTAATCCTTTTTTTAACCTCCATGCTAGCTATGAGCACTTACTTTTATAAGAGCACCTACTTTTATATGAGCACTTACTTTTATAATAGCCATCTCTTTAGGAAGCTTTATAGCACTCTAAAGTTCACTGGTTTGCTGAGCATTCCTTTTAAGAAAAATATTATTTTTGTTTTTCCTGTGTTTCTTTTTAAATTTATATTTTATCAAGGTATAGTTGATTTACAATATTATATTATTTTTCAGGTATATAACATAGTGATTCAAAATTTTTGTAGATTATACTCCATTTAAAGTCATAATAAAATATTCACTATACTCCCTGTGCTGTACAGTGTATCCTTCTAGCTTATTTATTTTACACATAGTAGTCTGTACCTCTTAATAACCTATCCCTATCTTGCCCCTCCCCACTTCCATCTCCCTATTGGTAATCACTGGTTTATTCTCTGTATCTGTGAGTCTGTTTCTGTTTTGTTATATTCATCCGTTTTATTTTTTTAGATTCCACATATAAATGATAACATACAGTATTTGTCTTTCTCTGTCTGACTTATTTCACTTAGCATAATACCCTCCAAGTCCATCCATGTTGCTGCAAATGGCAAATTTTCATTCTTTTTATGGCTGAATAATATTCCATTGTGTATATATACCACATCTTCTTTAACCATTCATCTCTTGATGGACACTTAGGTTGCTTCCAAATCTTGGCTATTGTAAATAATGATACTATGAACAATGGGGTGCATGTATCTTTTTTAATTACTGCTTTCATTTTTGTCACATATACACCCAGGAGTGGAATTGCTGGATCATATGGTAGCTCTATTTTTAGTTTTTTAAGTAACCTCCATACTGTTTTCCATGGTGGCTGCACTGATTTACATTTCCACCAACAGTGTAGGAGGGTTCACATTTATCCACATCCTCACCAACATTTGTTATATGTAGTCTTTCTGATGGTAGCCATTCTGACAGTTGTGAGGTGATATCTCACTGTGGTTTGATTTGCATTTCTCTGATAATTAGCAAGGTTGAGCATCTTTTCATGTACCTGTTGGTCATCTATAAGTCTTCTTTGGAAAAATGTCTATTCAGGTCTTCTGCTCATTTTTTTTTTATTGAAGTGTAGTTGATTTTCAATGTTGTGTTAGTTTCAGGTGTACAGAAAAGTGATTCAGATATTTTTTTTTCAGAATCTTTTCCATTATAGGTTATTACAAGATATTGAATATAGTTCCCTGTGCTATACAGTAGGTCCTTGCTGTATATTTTATATATAGTAGTGTATATATGTTAACCCCAGTATTTTGATTTGCATTTCTCTAATAATCAATGATATTGAGCATCTTTTCATGTGCCTGTTGGCCATCTGTATGTCTTCATTGGAGAAATGTCTACTTAGGTCTTCTGTCCATTATTTGATTGGGTTGTTTGTTTTTTTAATATTGAACTGTATGAGCTGTTTGTATATTTTGGAAATTAATCCCTTGTCAGTCATATCATTTGCAAATATTTTCTCCCATTCCACAGATTGCCTTTTCGTTTTGTTTATGGTTTCCTTTGCTGTGCAAAAGCTTTTAAGTTAAGTTAGGTCCCATTTGCTTATTTTTGCTTTTATTTCCATTACTCTAGGGGACATATCCAAAAAAATACTGCTGCAATTTATGTCAAAGAGTGTTTTGCCTGTGTTTTCCTCTAGGAGTTTTATAGTATCTGGTCTTACATATAGGTCTTTAATCCATTTTGAGTTTATTTTTGTATATGGTGTTAAAGAATGTTATAATTTCATTCCTTTACATGTAGCTGTGTGTGTCTTTAGAACTGAACTTTTTGGTTTTTTTTAAATCCATTCAGCCACTCTATGTCTTTTTTTTTAATATTTATTTATTTATTTATTTATTTAGGCTGCACCAGGTCTTAGTTGTGGCGTGCATGCGGGATCTAGTTCCCCGATCAGGGATCGAACCCAGGCTCCCTGCACTGGAAGCCTGCATTCCTACCCACTGGACCACCAGGGATGTCCCAGCCACTCTATGTCTTTTGATTGGAGCCATTTAGTCCATTTACATTTAAAGTAATTGTTGATAGGTATGTATTTATTGCTATTTTGTTAATTGTTTTGGGGTTGTTTGTGTAGGTTTCTTTTGTTCCTTTCTTCTTTTATTTTCTTCCCCCCGTCATTTGATGACTATCATTAGTGTTATGTTTGTATTCCTTTCACTTTTTTGTGTGCGTATCTATTATAGATCTTTGGCCTGTGGTTATCATGAGGTTTATATGTAGCTATTGATTATTTTACATTGCTTATCTCTTAATTTCAAATGCATTTTAACAGCTCTGCATTTTTACTCTCCTCCCCCCATCATATTTTACATCTTTTTTGTGTGTATTCCTTAACTACTTATCGTGGATATAGATGATTTTACTACTTTTGTCTTTTGGCCCTCCTACTAGCTTTGTACATGGTTGATATACTACCTTTACTGTAGGCAGATATCCATGCCACGGGTAGTTTGTTAACTCCAAGGGTGAGGTTGTGTAACAGTTAAGATTTAAGATTGATAAATCTATCAGAGTGCCTATATCAGTTTAAAAATTACAAGTTTATCTTTTTAATATTTATACAAACTTCACCTTGTGAATTTAAGGGCAAAATAGGAGATTAGGTGCTTTATTCCCCCTCTTCCAGCACCTCTTCTGATCACTTGCTTCATTGTTTCCTTTAGTTCCTTGGCTGATGCAAGGCAACTCTTTTCCCCAGATTCTTTTTGTTTATAGTTTCTAAACGTAGCTATTGAGAGACTCTCTTCTGCAGGGTTAAATGACCGGGATGGGAACCTATAATTGTTGTACGTATAAATTCATCAGTTTATTATGAGTCCTAAAGCTCTTTCAAAATGCTTAGCGAGATGCTGGCCTTCTGGCAATGGGGGTTATTTCCCATTAGAGTTCATGCTCACTACTGGATTCTCATTTTGAGCTTGATGCCTTTTACAGAAAGTGGGGAGAGAGGTGGAGTCATATTTGCTGTGCAGTCTGCTCCTCGGTGCTGACTGAAAGTGCGTGAGAGCCTGTCCTGAAGTCGTCCACAGACTCATCCTTTCCTCGCTTGCAGGACTGGATTAGAGTCTCATCTATTTTCACAGAACAGACTTTGAGGAGTGCCTCTAAGACACCTCGTCCACCATCTATAGCTTTTCTAAACCCCTCCAGTTTCCTATGCAGTTCAGGGTCTTTTAAGTCACCCTTGTGGTTTCCCGTTCTGCCTTTTCCATACAATTTTTTTTTTTTTTTTTTTTTTTTTTGTCCACACAGCACGGCATGTGGGATCTTAGTTCGTCAACTAGGGATCGAACCTGTGCCCCTTGCAGTGGAAGCACGGAGTCTTAACCACTGGACCGCCAGGGAAGTCCATCCATACCATTTTTAACATGGAGGTTTCTGCTAACATATGAACTAACCTGGTTTATAGGTTCCTAAAACTACTCTAAATCCCCCTGGTAATTTTTCTTTATCCTGTCTAAACTTTGGCAAGTCTTCACAATGTCCTTCAGCTCTGATAAGACCAGGGCTTACAGTCAACTTTAAGAAGTTTTCTCTGTCTGATGGGTGCTTAACTTCAGGAGGTAACTGAGTGCCAGGACTTTTGTTTTCTTTAATGTTTACAATTTTTTTTAATGAGAAATGCTTTAATTACTCAAAAAACAAAAATTAAAAAGACAAAAAAAGTGTTTACATTTTTAAAATTTATTTATTTTTCACATCTTTATTGGAGTATAATTGCTTTACAATGGTGTGTTAGTTGCTGCTGCATAACAAAGTGAATCAGCAGGGCTTTTGATGGTTGAGGAGGGATGGGGAACTGGTCAGAGGGAGAGAAGGAGGCACAGGAAAGAGTGGAACATAGGATGGAGGAAGAGGAATAATGCAGTGACAGTACAGTAAAGGTTATCAGATCCAAGCTGTGGTATAAGGGGATTTGGGAGAGAGAGAGTTTTAAGATTTGCACAATGTTCTTTTGCTTTGGCTGAGGAATATCTTAAGGACACAATTTTAAATATGAATTTCTTTTGGACACTTCCTCATACCTATGAGAAAATGCAGACCATATTGGATTTTTGAAATTATATACTCTTTTTGATCTAAGGCACTTCTCAACTAGACAACTTTGGTCATTTGGTATATCTTAGAAGAACACCAAGGGTCACGGGAACTAAGTTTAGACTGAGACAAATCCTAAGAGTGGGAAAAGTTGGTCAAAAAGGCTGCAAAAGCTTGTGACTCAGACTCTACCCCACCACCCCCTACAAAATTACAACGCCCCAACAAGAGATTTGGAGAGGAACCGTCTTCCAGAACTAGGCTCTCATGAACAAAGCCAAGCAAGATAGGGGAAAATTCACACAGAATTTGAGGAGCGACTATGGATAAAATTTGTCCAAAAGATGCTAGTCTGAGAAGAAATCTTTTCAACACCTCAGTTCCTGGGGTGGCTTGGGGAATAAGCTTATATCAGGGCCTACATCCATCATTTTCCCTATGAACTTTCCTCTTACTGACAGACAACAAAAATGTCAAGGACAGACAGACAAACAGTAATGTTGTTAGGAATAAGGTAGATTTCCACCAGGGATAAATTTTTTTTCATATCTAATCAGATAACCGAAGGATTCCTAAAAAGTATGCCCTACTCCTAGGAGAAAAAAATAAACTTAGCATTTGAGGAGCTCAATGAAAGAGACCAATATTCAACCCAACACAAACATACCTTCCTGTCCCCCGCCCCATATAAGTCAGAGAGTCCCAGTAGGTTCTCAGGTGAGGGTCTTGGAACACAGAGGTTAGTCTCAAATGGAGCCCAAGGGGCCTACAAGGCTGTTGAATGCCTCGTATCCAAATATCACCAGCCTTCTCACCCTCAGAATCCCCGCTTGGGGCTTCCCTGGTGGCGCAGTGGTTGAGAATCTGCCTGCTAATGCAGGGGACACGGGTTCGAGCCCTGGTCTGGGAAGATCCCACATGCCACGGAGCAGCTGGGCCCGTGAGCCACAACTACTGAGCCTGTGCATCTGGAGCCTGTGCCCCGCAACGGGAGGGGCTGCGATAGTGAAAGGCCCGCGCACCGCGATGAAGAGCGGTCCCCACACCGCGATGAAGAGTGGCCCCCACTTGCCGCAACTAGAGAAAGCCCTCGCACGAACCAAAGACTCAACACAGCCAAAAATAAATAAATAAATAAATAAATAAAGTAGCTATAAAAAAAAAAAAAAAAAAAGAATCCCCGCTTGTTCCACCCCCACCCCACCGTAAAACCTGCCCCAGCCCTCAGGATTTTGCTTACTAGATTAGGAGAGCTAATTTCAAACAAATAACCATAAATATTGAGTTATGTTCTCATAGAAAATAAAATTATACCAGTATCTTTAGCTAGCAGACTGGTGGAAACATAATTTGGTCTTGGAAAGAGAAGGCATGATTTACATGACCTGTTAGCCACTTTCCAACTGAGGGACCTTTAATGGACATGTTATTTCATGTCTCTGAATCTTCTCTTCTCTGTGAAATAAAAATAATAAAGTATAAGCTGACATCATAACAGAGAAGATTAAATAAATGTGTCAACTATAAAGTACTAAGTAATGCAAAATTATTAATAATGATAACTAAGGAAGAATGAAATTAATGATAGAAATTTTAGGTTCTCTAAAACTGTAATGAGAAAAAGTATATTTGTAGATAGATAAATTGCACCGCTATCCATCACAGATTTTTTTTTAATCCCCAGTGAATTCCTAGCGCCTGTAAGCTCTAAAATTGTCTTTGGCTGATACTCTTTCATTCTTTGTAGCATTGCTTTCCAGGGTTGTTGCTGTTTTCTCCTCTGATATGTGCAGTCTGGGGAATTTAGGTATATTAACAACCATCTTCATTAAATTGAACTTTTATAGATTTAATTACTAGTCATTAATAGATATGAGAGATTGAAAAATTCAGAGCAAGTTTTAGAAAAATAATTAAGTATCTCACCTTAAAACAGTATAAATACTCTTAAAATAACTACCTGTTATCATTGAGTGAGTTTGCAGTTGTCTTACCAAAACTCTGGGTCCTTTCCTGTCTCCTGGGTCCTTTCCTCCTGTCTCTTGCCCTGTAAGGCAGCGGAGATGGTCTGGAGGCCACCTCCCGGGAAAGCACAATCTTGAGTTTCCTCCGGTGAGTTAAGCACTCGGCTTACCTAAGCGACCTGCTCTTGCCCACTGCTGCTGTTGGCTTCTTCTTCCGCTCTGCAACAGTCTCCTGACAAGCCTCTACACGCGCTCCCTTGCCATTCGACAGTCTATTTTCCCCAGCACAGCCAGCATGATCTTTTAAAAACATGTATCTGGTCACACCCCTCCCTTGCTTAAAGCTCTTCAGAGACTTCCTGATGCAATAAGGTAAAGCCAAGCTCCTTTTCCCAGATCTGATCTGATCCTGCCCACCTCAACCTCAACTCCTTACAACCTGTGCCCTCGCTCATCTGCTCCATCACCCCATCTCGCTGACCCCAAAGTAGTAAGCACAATTGAATCCGTGTTTCCCATTTGCTTGCCCCCCTCCAGAAATATTCTCCCAGGTAACTGGGTCTTCGTCAGAAGAAATCAAATCTCTGCTCAAGCATCCTCTCTCCAGAGGGGATTCCCTGCCACCTGCTAAAGCTGCTCCCTCTCCCCACTGCCCTCTATCACACTAACCTCTTTCATGGCTTTCTTACTACTTCCCATTCTGGGTTTTTAAAATTTATTAGCTTGCTCATATGTTTACTTTCCATCTCCTTACGCCAGGACGCAAGCCTGACTGTCTGGTTCACCATTGGATCCTCAGCACCTAGGACAGCGCCTGGCACAGAGTAAGTGCTCGATAAATATTTAGTAAGGGAATAAAGACAACCCATGAAGACAAAACTCTCATACTCTCCTTGGAATCAAAAATGCAAACTCGGATATTGCAGAGACATTCCATGTTTCCTCACTAGAGGGCTTAATATAATAAAGCTCTTGATTCTACCCAAATTTAACTATTAAATGAACTCAGTTGCAGCTTCAATTCCAATCAATGTAAAGATTCTAAATTTTATCTGAAAAAAATAAATATTTGGGAAAAATAAATTTGCCAAGTAGTCAAAACATTTTTTAAAACAAAGCAAAACAAAAAATTCAAAGAAACAGTAGGCAGAGGGGGCCTTGCCTATCAGACAATAAAACATATGTTTAAAGCACTAGGGTTGGTTAAAACAGAAATCTAAGAAACAGGCATATACATAAAACTGCTGCCTCTATCATGTTGGAAAAAAGAATTGGTAAAATTTTTCTCTTAGAGCTAATAACTTCTATATAACAACAAAATCCACAAAATTAAAATATGAAGTAGGATAACATTTATAAAATGTATTGTATTTAAAAGATTAACTCCTCAGTATGTCAAAAGCTTTTCAAATTAATGAGAAAAATTATAAATGCTCTAGAAGAAAGCAACTCTAAAAATACAAAGGAGCAATGCACTGTAGAAAAAATACAAATGTCCGATAAATGTACCAAAAATCCCTCTGTTGATTCAACAAATGCACATTAAAACACAAGATAAAATTTTCATTATCAGATTGACAAAGATTAAAAAATTAAAAAATAATTAAAAATAATATTACCCAGTTGGTGAGCCTGAGGGGAAACAGAATCCCTTTATCCACAAGAAAGTCTAGAGGAATATTGAGGAATAGCTCCATGGAGGTCAATTTTTCATTGTGATTCAAAACCCTTTAAAATTGCCACCTTTTGCCAATTCTCCTTTTAGTAATTTATCACAAAAATTTAACTGGACCAGAATACACAAGAATGTATCTCACATGTACAAGAATGTTTCTTGTACAGTTTTTTGTAAGATCAAAAAATCAGAATCAGTATAAATGTATATATCATGTCAGTCTAACAGCAGACTCTTACATAGCAGTAAAGAATGATTGAGTACCAGTGTGTTAACATGAAAAGATGTTCATAATATATTGCTGAGAGGAAAAAAGCATGTTAAGAATACTGTGTAGAGTTTGAATTGTTATAAAATGAATATAGAGATATACCTGATTTTTATTATTTTGCTATATTACATTATATCATATTAGAAAAATTCTAACCCCTTAACCAAAGATTAACAGTTGTTATCTCTGACAATTATTTTAGGTGCTCACTTGTATTTTCTAATTTTTCTATAATGAATTTGTATTGCTTGCATCATAGAGAAAGTTTGGGAGGTTTTGTGGAAAAAGGAGGTAATTACTGATGTCCACTTAGCTGCATACAATGTTTTCAAGCTTATTTTTCATAAACAAAATCTAGATTAAAACTACAAGCATCTTTTGAGTTGAAAAAAAAAAAAAAGAACTGTTCCCACACATAATTTCAGCACTCCACCCACATAAAGGACTAGATTTACAATTATAGTGGCCCTTTTGTGTTTTCTGTTACTACCAACTATTGCAGTTAATAAAGAAGCTTTGAAAGGCAAAAACTAAGCAATAAGGTGTGACAGATAATGTAGTTATTGTATGGTAATGAACTCCAGAGGCATGAAAAGTTTGAGATATTGCTGAGTACCACTATCTCCCTTGGGTGTAATTAAAATCTGAAGAGCTTGCCCCAGAATCACTGATATAAATAGTCCTCCTTGTAGATAAATATGTTTCCAACTGTTGCAGGGGTGCTTTAGTTGTATTCAATTACACTGCACAGTAAAAACATAACTAAAGCTGATTCTAAATTAAGGTTTGGGAACCATCAGAACAGCCCAAAAGATTAATTCTAAATCTAATAGCAAAACTACACCAAATTAGTAAAAGCCACTACAACAACAAGTACTAATACAAGTATCACAATAACAAAAGACTTCTGAAAAACACCTGTCCTTCCAGATAATCTTCTATGTCCTTATACACCTGGAAAATAAGCCCATTAAATATTTAACGTGTAATATTTCAACAGGAATGGATTAACAAGCAGAAATTAAATCTGGAATTTCAAGCCTATTCAATCTGCCATGGATCCTAATTGGAACACACTGTTAAAAAAACATCATGCCGGGCTTCCCTGGTGGCGCAGTGGTTGAGAATCTGCCTACCAATGCAGGGGACATGGGTTCGAGCCCTGGTCTGAGAAGATCCCACATGCCGCGGAGCAACTAGGCCCATGAGCCACAGCTATTGAGCCTGCGCGTCTGGAGCCTGTGCTCCGCAACAAGAGAGGCCGCGACAGTGAGAGGCCTGCACACCGCGATGAAGAGTGGCCCCCGCTTGCCGCAACTGGAGAAAGCCCTCGCACAGAAACGAAGACCCAACACAGCCAAAAATAAAAAATAAATAAATAAATAATTGTTCTGTAAATACTTGTCATCCCCATAAAAAAAAAATCATGCCATAGTCAGGGAAAAATTGATATTAACAACATTTTAAATTTTTATAATTGGTATTATGGTTATACTTTGTAAAAGAATTCTTACCCTTAAGAGATAACAATACATTCTGAAATATTCAGGGATAAAATGATATGTCTGGGGATGGATTCAAAATAATCCAGTGGGGGTGGGTGACTATCGATGAATCAAGACAGGCTTTGGGTTATTAACTGTTGAAGCAGAGGGATGGACACATGTGGGTTCATTATATTATTCTCTTCATTTTTGTGAATTTCTGAAATGTCCCATCGAAAGTGCTTAAAAACTATTTGTTTCCAAAAGAGTTCCTATAGAGTAATCATTCCGCATTATTGTATATTATAAGCAGTGTGGTGAAAGAAGTCATTATAAGATTAAGTTATTTTTTAAAACTTAGCTTATTTGGTAATACATAAAATCTCATTTGGTTCATAACAGAGTTTTACATTATTGAAAAGGAAGCAACAACAATCATCAAAAACATAAAGTTAAATGAGTATAAACCACTGAGATGAAAGCAAACGAAAGCATAGAATTTTGAGTGAGTCTGGATATTCAGAGTTGAGATTCTCACCAAGATGGCGGGGAGGGTTGGGGGCAGGGGGGGTGTCCTGTTTGAACTGAATGGAGATACTTGCTGAAAGCAGTGATTTTTAAACAATCAAATTCCTTTGGAAAGACAAATTCTGTTAAATAAGGAGTCACAGCAGTTGTTTATCAATGAAGTAGAAACAATTCTATTAACAATATAGAATAAATAAAGGGACAAGATGGAGAAATGAGCAAATCAATTTCGTTTCAGAGATACTTTGAAAGACTGCCAAACACCGCACTGTCTCTCCTTAAATAGCAATTACATTGTATCAACATTTTGTCTCTGTTTTGCTTTTCAGGTGCCTTCAGACCACTAAACAAGTCCGAACAAAAACAGTGTGTCCAACTGCCCACAGTAGGCCTGCGCATAGGAGAGGACAAACAGCTCAGCTCTAAATACTTCGCACCTTCACGTATGTACTCTTGCCTGTATTCTCTCAAATAGTTCCTGCTTTTCCTCCTCTTCCTCGGGGTGGGAGGGGAGGACCCAGTGCAAGGCCCTGGGAATATAATCATAAACAAAACACTGATGTTTGGCAATAACACTGCAGGTCGAGGGCCTCAGGCTCTGGGTAAAGTCACCAAAAGCCACTTAACTAAAGTGGTCGTGCAAGACCTTATTCCTCAAATCTACCAATTCGCTACATTACTGCATTTTTAAGAATAAAGTACTTCTAAAGGGCACAGAAATTCATACTGGATGGCTTGGCAGAGCCTGTGAAATATGTAGGAAGACAAGACATCAAACCCTCCTCCCTGCCCTAAACATGCATCCTCTTCTCTCTGACCTTCTCCCCCCTCCTCTGACCTTCCTCTCCCGCCTCTCTGACCCTCGGTCTCCTCCCTCTCTCAGAGGCTCAACGTCCCTGCCTCTGCTTCTCAGTCCTCTGGTGTCCCCAGCACAGAGTCCCCTCTGTGCCCAGGTCCCGCATATGGAGCAGGAGAAGTCTGAGCCAGAGGCAGGTTAAACAGTCACACACTGTCACGGAAACCTACCAACTAGGACTTTTCAAAATTCTCAAAAACACATTCTAAAGCCTTTCATTCTGTATGAATATCCCTAAAGATTATGAATCTGTTTCTCATAAGTGCTTAGAAAAGAGTACATTTAGAAAACTGGCCCCTGGGTAAACTGATTCTTGGATGAATTGGCAAATTTGCAAATTTGGCTTTGGTTGAAATGTCATCAGGTCATTACGTTGCCTCCATGTTGGAGAGAGACCCCCAGGAAAGCCATGCAGGTGACATAAAACACACCTCCAAGGCTGGAGTCCCTCGGCTTTCCCCATGAGCTCTGAGCCCATCTCAGACCCAAAGACGAGCGGAAATGAAGACCTGCCCATTCACAGCTAAACAGACTTGGCAAACCCTGTGCATGGGTGCGATAACCAGGTTCCTGCACTGAACTGTCTTTCTTTTCCTTAACTGAGGTATAATTGACATACATTATTTTAGTTTCACTTGTACGACATTATGATTTGATATTTGTATGTATTGCAAAATGATCACAATAATTGTAGTTAACATCCGTCACCAGAGTTATAATATTTTTTTCTTGTGCTGAGAACTTTGAAGATCTACTCTCAGCAACTTTCCAATGTGCAATACAGTATTATTAACTATAGTCACCATGCTGTGCATTACATCCTCAGGACTTACTTGTCTTATAGATAGAAGTTTGTACTGAATTTTCTTATATTAAAAGCAAGGCTCTTCACTGGATGTGAAAAGCTTTAATCAATTAATATAGGACAACACTTCTCAAAGCATGTGGTGCTAAATATTGTCTCTATTAGATGCTCTGCCAAAAATTATTTTAATCTTAAATAAGTCTGGGGAAAGCGGAACACTTATTTATCCCTTCTTTCTTGATCCTCCATAATGCATATTAATGCATTAAATTCCTGCACTAAAGTATGAAAAAAGGTATCCAAATCCTGTCTTCTTGTGATGTTTTTGTTGTTATAGCTGTTATTTTATTCCTCTCTCTTTGATATATTTAAATACCTCTGTTTAGAGGTCATTCAGGATATGCTCTACCTTTTTGACACTTCGGGGGTTAGTTTTATCCTCTCTTTTATTCTAAAGTTTCTTCAAGGAGCGCCTTCACTTAGTGGACCGTGGGGAAGGGAGGCGTGGAGAGAATCAGCCACACAAAGCCATGGTGAATGAATACATCACCTAAAATAATCAGAGCTGAACTATGGACCAACAGGTGAAATCCCATAAGTGATGTGATCAAAAATTCTGAAATTAACAAATTATCGTTGATGCTGTGATAAAACTGTAGGCAGCTCAGGAAAAACTGTCTGCCTAAGAAGGTGCTAATCCCACATGAGGGCTGAAAACTGCGATATTAAGACTCTCACTGAATAACTTAAGCAGAATGAAGGCCAAAAAGTCATAATAAAAAATAATGTGAGATTGTCGCTTTCTCCAGGGGCCAATGAAGACCCAGAGTAAAAATTAGTTAGGTTTGATCTCCTTGCCCTGCTTGTTTATCCAACTCAACCCAGACAGAAATCTTGCTGACAGATTCAGGGCACACCTTCCAGCAGTTCGAAGTGGCAATTGCTCCCCTAGCATTGTTCCCCATTTCATTCCAAATACTTATGACTTCCACGAACTCGCTCTGTCTACACCTTTCCAAAGAATTCCAGAACACCTATAACAAAAAGGCAATGCCCATCAAAGTTATTACTTCCCACTGCCTCCTGTATCTAATCATAAGTATTCTAGACTTTCACCAAGTTTTCTTTACTACTTCTTAATTTTTTCTACTTCTAGCCACTTTTTTCTCTCCCCTTCTCTTCTGAACGATTTAATTCCTATGTGATACTAATTTTTATCCTATATGGCTCAAAGTGATGAATAAATATATACATACAAGTAAATAAGTGAATAAATAAATAATCAGGATCCCAATCTCAGTGTTTAATTTCTGGTACTCCTATTGAGTTTAAGTTTGTCACTTTTGATTTAATGTTTCCAACTTCTCAAATCCCTATTTTGTCCATTTTTTAAAACCATAAAACCTTAAATAAGGAAATAAAAAGGAAGGAAATGTCTTACCCTCCCAATGTGGTCCCTCACCTCTTTTTTTTTTTTTTTTTAATTTGGTCTCAAATCATATCAATGTAGAGTATATTTGAGATCTATGTCATTTTATTTCCACATTCTTTATATTTGGGGGTTCCAAATAACCTCATATAATACATAATCACCTTATTGTTTTGCAACATGGAAATTTTTTGCCGGTATGAAATCCTCTTATTTATGTACCCAAAAAGGGGGTTAAAAAAAACCTTTAGACATTCAATTCTGGGAGATAGAGGCCCGAGTGTACTGAAATACCTAACTAAATCTATAAGTGGCTCATAAAAAATTGAACAAACCAGCAAGCTAGCTCAATTATACCAAAAAAAAAAAAAAGATTGCTCAGTACCCCATATTATATCATTTGTGGTAAAAAAGCATGTGAAGTTAAATATAAACTTAAACTCCCTTACCACTGCTTATGGTTTCCAAAAAGGCCTGTCTGATAAGGTGAAATTCTCCATGCTTGGTTTCAGCCCAAAGGGGAAACACTGATGGAAAGCTGAATAAAACGCTCAACAAAGACTAATGATTTATGAAGGGTGAAAAAAATGTTTTAAATTGTATCATAAAGAAATTATTTGGGGGATGCATAGTTAATCTAATATATTTATGTTAAAATCTCTACATGAATTTGTTACATACTAAGAAAAGTTATCAAGTAATTTAAGAAAATTTAGTTCACTCAGATAAAAATCCATGTTGGCGTATACTCAGAATAAGAATACCAACTACATTTGGTGTTGTTGAATAAAATAATTAGGAACTAAACTATAATCGGTGGGTGGAGGGTGCATCCAACAAATTTTCAATGACATCAATTAAGTATACTATTATTTCCACGTTGGGCGATTCCTATTTTGGGTGGGAAATGTTTTCTTCATAAAACTCTAACTCTTTTTCCAATTCTAAAATTCTGTTATTCTCATACTTTGAATGGGCAATGCAAACTGCATCCAAGTAGTTGCCTCATGTGATTGATTAAATGCAGGTAGTTAATCTGTATATTTTCTCAATGGCTGTATTTTCGACTGTATTGTTTGTATCTTAACGTTACCCTATCCATCTCATATTTCTTAATGTTACAACTGAAATTTAGGGCTACAATTACACTTCCTTTATTATTTTAATAAATTACGTTATTTTTAAAAGAATACCAACTACATTTGGAACCACCTGACAAATTCTCAAAAGCTTGTAGACACACAAAAGTTTGCTGTCAAAGAGTGAAAAGTATTTTGGCCTAAATTTGCTTTGGTTTTATTTATCAGTCTCTGCCTTAAGCAGGTAGTAAGAAAGCCACTCCTTTAAGAGTAACTCTTGACATCTGAATTGTGATCCACAGTTTGTTATGACAATGTACCTTCCGGTCTTCCAGCTCCTGAGTGTATCTCACCTCCTTCATGAAGTCTTCCCAGATTACCCCCATCTAAGAGTTGACATGCCATTCATCCTCATGTACTCTTTCATGACATAGCCCTTAGCAGTGTAAAGCCCTCCTTTAGATTTGTAGAGGTCGCAAGCCCAGAAATCAGATCTATTACGAATTTTACTTCTTCTTCCAACTCCTAGTCCGGGAGAGATCTTGGTAGATACATACTATGTACATCCACTCCATCCTGCCCCTCACTGAGTTTAGAAAAAAACAGCTATCTGACCACGGAAAACATTCTCACATCTTTTGTACTAGCAATATTATAATTGAACTAGAAAAATGAAACAGAAAGGGAAACAGGATTTAATGATTCTGTCTAGAGTATGATAATAGTTATCTTCAAGTATATGAAATCTATTTGCAAGAAGATTTAAATTTATTTAGTGTGTACCATAGTCACTGGAAGTAATAAAAAGATATATATATATCTTTTTTAGTTTAAGGAAGAATTTCTGAATGACTTGGGAAGTCAAGAAAAATGGAGTGAGTTTCATTAAGAGACTAAATTTCCTCAAAACTAGAAGACTTCAAACAGAGGATAGATTGTCAACAAATACTGTATCACAGAAGAAACGCAAGCCTTGGATGGAGAGTCAGACCATGTGTATCATCTCTAAGGTGCTTCAGATACTGAGGTTCTTATTTGTCAGACTCACACTCTGATTTTTGAGACATCTCTGCTCATTTGTTTCAGGCCTCTGCTTTTCAGGCAATTGCCAACACCTAAAATTCTTTTAAAGAAAAATTTAAATCCTCAACAGAACCATTCTTATTTCTTCTTTAAAATGCTATTTTAAAACACAGTTTTAAAAACCTTCCTTGAAACCAGCCACGAAAGAGCTTTTGGTAAAGAGCTTTTCCTAGAAAGATAAGTACTCAGAAGATAATTGCACCAGGAAATCAGAATTTTTCCTCAGCAAGGTTCAATCTTTCAAAAATCAATCTAACAGGACCAATTAATGTGCTGGAGAATAATGTGCCTTCAGAGAGAGAAAGACTGAAGCCTTCTTCCCCCTTGAAATAGATGACATCTTAATGCTCACAGAAGGTTCTCAGGAAATTTTTCTCTGACACTGAAATAAATATATGTGATTCATCATCAGAGAATTAGGAACAAGCACTCCACTCCTGGCTTTACTTCTGCTGCAGTGGGCAGCTGATTTTGGTACCCGCAGTGAGCAGGATTGTGAAATTGGATGCTCTTCTCTAGAACCAGCCCTCCTATTTACCTGGTTGGAAGAGGAGGAAAAGGTCCTTCCCTTTGGTCTCAGCCCCACCATCCCTTCTCTCCATCTCTCTTCTTTGTCCTTCCCAGACTCAAAATAAATGTGTTAGAACCAGCTAAGAGCATGTGATGGTGTAAGAGGGATACTTAGATGAGAAATACTAGTTTGAATAGGTCATTTCAGTCTGCTGGGCTCTCCTGCAGTCTCTGGGTCTTCAATGCAGTAAAATGCATCCTTATTTTAGACCACAGCTAATGATTTTTTTTTTTCTAGAAAACCTTCCCTGATAAAGGCTACTTAATCTCCAAGCGGCTGGCATGATTTTTAAGACTTTCCTTATTTCTCCCCAGGTCATTCATATAATCACTTAAGTATTCCATGTATCTGGGCCAGACCTGGCCTACTTAAGAGTTGCAGGCCATATCTGCCAAAATCTGATGTGTTTTGTGGTCAGTGCTTTGTTAAGATTTTTTTTTTTTAATTTCAAAGTCTTCAGTTTCACCATAGGTCCCACCAAAACCAGATGCCTTACGTAGGCTAACATTCACACTTTTATATTGCCTGTCTGGCCCCTGTAGCCATTTGAATCTGCATCCCTGAATTTTATGCAAAAATATTCCCATATCGACCCTCAGATTTGTGTGTCTCTCTGTTGTATTTCAAGCTGAAGGTAGGATGGTCTCCTATCTACCACATGTTTTCTAACACTAAAACAGTGCTAGGCATTGAGCATTCTATGGATCTGGCAAACACTTAATACTTGAGGAAAAAATGATTATCAGAAAAAGTCTGCTTCTTAGAGTTCCTTAGGCATGTGTTCAGGACAGAGGGAAAATATGACTTGATTCTGCCGCCATACTAAATAAAACTCCTGTTCCTTATTATGGCCTAATAGGTGGAAACATTTTTTTTTATAAACAGGTTTAAAATTTTTACTTTATTTTTTACAGAGGGCAAGGATTGGTGGAAGAAAGAATATGACTTTGTTAAGACTAAAAAAAAGCCTTTTTTTTTCCTCATCTAACTGGGTCCTGGGCTTGATTATAAACTCCCTGGAGGAGAATGCAGTGGCCATTTGACATTCTCAGCACACACAGGAAGAGATATTTTAATGAGCAGAGCTACTTGGGCTCTTTTTTCTCTCTCTCTCTTTTTTTTTTTTTTTTTAGTGTCCAGAGTAGTCTCATGGAAATAGAGTGTCTATTTAAATAAATATGATTTCAAATCTGTCATATGAATTTGGATATGTTTCTCCCTGAGCAAGATCTACCTAGATTTGAAGCATCTTAAGTAAAATTTTGAGGATGGAAGGCTAAAGATTTAGAATGGGCCAAAGAATCCAATACAGGGAAAACTGGTAAACACAGAGAGGTCTGCTGAGTCCAGGAGGATGGATTTCAAACTAAAAAGGTACCATCTGAAATTGGAGCTTTTCTTCGCAAGTCTGATTAGATACTTTTGGCACCTCCCTCCAATGTCTCTCAACCTCCGTCTCAGCTTTCTGGTCCCCATTTCTTTTCTATACGTTCCTCCATCTCTTCCTCACCATCCCATTGTTTCTCTGGCTCGCTGGGAGGCATCGTTTTTCTAAATGAGTCAACGTTCATGCCTCTCTTCTCACAAACGCCCACCCTGTTACCTCGGCTCGCAGGACTACTTCCATTTAAAACGCACACATCTCAGCTACCAGTCTACAGAAGCTATTTCAGGTACAGTATTCAAGAAGCACATTAAAAACAACTGAAGCAAGCACATGCTTGGGAAATTTTATGGAATGGTAAAACATTTGTGCAGCTACTTTCCATAGAAAGGAGTGGGGTTTGGAAGGCCATTTTGTCTCTCACAGAAACTCAGCTGTTCTTAATTTTTTGCCACTCAGCACGTTGGAGAGCATGCCTCTCTCATTTACGTGCTCAGTTCGCAGGCAAGAGGCTAAATCAGACTTTCAGGGCCAGGCTGTCTCTGAACCTTCCTTTCCTTTAGCCTTCTCCTCCATTGGCACATGGATATTTTTTTCAGTATTTCCTGCAACACTGTTTTTATTTAGCTGCCGTGTATTCTGTAAGGTTACACACCATTCCTTCTTGATAAACTTCTGCATTTTTCATTGCTATAACTTAGCAGCTACAGCCTTTTCAGAGACATGGCTCACTTTTTAGAGAAATATATGGTCCATCTGTCATCACACAAAAGTGGACTTGACCACATGTCCTTTGAGAATTTTCAAACAACTCCCAGAGCAAGTATCGTGACTCTTTCTCAGCCTGATTGAATTCTACCCATAGCCTTTCCTGGGGCCAAGGAAATAGGAAAACTGATTAAAATTATGAAAACAGTATGTTTAATCATTCTTAAAACACCCTCAAAAGAAAAGCACTATTTAATCCATTGTGCAGATGGCTGGAGACACAAAGAGTCTAGTGGTTCAAAGGACTGTCTTTCTCAACTTTTCTACTATCTCATCAGTCAAATGTCCAAAGGGAACTGATGTAATATTCTTAAGTGGCCTAAAATACCAGAATGATCATTTTTCAAAGAATTCTATCTTCACTTAGACACACTGTCCAGGAGTCTTTCATGACAGGATCTCTCATTACTACTAGAGCGATCTCCTTTCCAAACCACTCAGAAGGAAAAAGATTATTTATGAGTAACTTCCAACACTTTACATTGTATAAAAGTTTTCATGGGATTTTGATCAACTTTAAATCAAGAATGCTGCAAAAGAACGCATTCCTGTTTAACTCTAATTAACAAGGAACAAACTGGATTGAAATGTTTTTTGTTATTTTATCCATTTGGATGCAATAAAATTTGATGGCAACTGCGTGGGCTTCGGAGTTCAAACTCAGTGTTCAGCCACCTACTGTGTGACCTGGTACAAGTTACCTCACTTCCAGAGCCTCGGTTTCTTCATCTGTAAATTGGGGATAAGCCCAGCCTTGTAGATTTGCTAAGGAGATGAAATAAGATAATGCATGCAAAGCAGTGATCGCAGGGTCTGACACACAGCATGCGTTAACACATGGGATTCACACTATAGGTTTAAACCAAAACATTGCATAATTATAATGTTTTGGCTTAGACTTTCAAAATTGTGAGGGATATTTTATACAACTCTAGGTTAGGTCTATCAATTTATTCATAGACTTCTCCATATCACCATTCTAACTTTTATATAAAAATTACAGAAAATAAGAACAAAACTATTTATGTACATTGAAACTTAATACCAAATGGTTTGGTATGAGAAGGGAGCAGGTGGAAATATCTTCAGGTATTCAAGTTAGTGTCCTTATCTTAGGTGCCCCAGAGGCAGACCCCACCCTGGGATGAGGAAGCATAAGCATGGGGTTTATTAGGGAAGCACCCCAGTGGAAAACCAGAAAGGGGGGGGCAGGGAAGCAGCATAGGAAAGGGGACGGAGCAAAGAAGGGGCCACTTCAGGTCAAGCTCCGCCCTTCCCGGATCCTGCAGGGGAGCTCTGAAGTACGAATTGTGCCCAGGGTTGGGTTAATCCTTGCTCAAGGCAAGCGAGCTAGGCCTGGCACCCTTTGGTCTTTGGCTACAGGCTGTGGACTGGGGGTCAGAAGGGGAATGCAAACTCCAGGGGCTTCGGACTCTGTGTAAGTGGACAAAGCAGCTCCAGTGGCCCAAGGGCAGCCCTCCAGAAAGAATGTGGGGCTGTAAAAACCCCAGACACACTGAAGTGGGAGGGGAGTAGTAAGGGGGTGGAGGGCAGGGTGGAGGGCAGGGGGAGATGAGTGCCCAGCAGAAGTCCAAGAATACAGGGATCTAAGGGAACCTGGCCAGAGCCCTGAGCAGCATCTACTCCATCACACAGCTGACCTGGTACCCATGAGCCCAACCTCCTGAGGGAGCTGATTCACAAATATAAGGGATTAATTGTTTAAAGGTCAAACAATGAAATAAAATAGCACATTTTTCCCGGCTGCCTGCTTTGCATTCCTTCAAGAAGGCCTTCACTTAAAGAAAAGACTGAAAATTGAGCAAATCCTTGTACACACTCTGGCCCCAATTTGCGCCGATTTACTCCATTTCCATTCTGGTCCAAGAATATCAGCTGAGGTAAACTCCAAAGCTCCAAGAGTGATTATAGAGCCCTTCAATTCTAATGCACTTTGCAGTTCACAAATCATTACCAAATGTGTTATCTGACTGTCCACAACCCCATGAAATAGGTATAACAGGCATTATACGCTAGCCCAGTCCCAATTTAACAGATGAAAACCCGAGGCTCGGAAGTTAAACGCCATGCCCAAGGTCATATGACAAATGGAAGAACTGGAACTCAATCCGGCTTTGCTAATTCCAGCGCTTTTTCTAATACATCAGTGTCTGAATGGAGACATACCAGGTAGCTGTAAGATGGCACTATGGTAGCGACCCTCTGCTGGCTGTCTGCCTTTGGATACACTCTGGACCCTAAACAGTCCTACCAGTTAAGACTCTCAATTGAGTTCACTTGTGATGTGAAGGAGGGTCAGGTACTCTTGGGTTTCAGGGTCCCCTCTGATGACTCTCAGTCCTTCACCCACTCTTTATTAATTAATTAATTTATTTATTTATGGCTGTGTTGGGTCTTTGTTTCGTGCGAGGGCTTTCTCTAGTTGCGGCAAGCGGGGACCACTCTTCATCGCGGTGCACGGGCCTCTCACTATCGCGGCCTCTCGTTGCCGAGCACAGGCTCCAGACGCGCAAGCTCAGTAATTGTGGCTCACGGGCCCAGTTGCTCTGCGGCATGTAGGATCTTCCCAGACTAGGGCTAGAACCCGTGTCCCCTGCATTGGCAGGCAGATTCTCAACCACTGCGCCACCAGGGAAGCCCTGTATTTCTATTATAGGATGAATAGCACCTTTACACTTATTTAGTTTACGTGTCTGCTTCCTCTTTCCCTTCATCTCGAGGGTCTGTAGTTTCTTCCAAGGTGGGAAATTAGTTTTATTTATTTTTGCATTCCCAGTATCTAACATAGTGTTGACATTTCACTGGTGCTCAATACATTTTTATTGAATTAAAAATGCCCATCGACAGAGGAATGGATAAAAAAAGATATGGTACATATATACAATGGAATATTAGCCATAAAAAAGAATGAAATAGTACCATTTGCAGCAACATGGATGGACCTGGAGATTATCATACTGAGTGAAGTGAGTCAGAAAGAGGAAGACAAATATCATATGATACCACTTATATGCAAAATCTAAAAAAAAAAATTATACAAATGAACTTATTTACAAAACAGAAACAGACTCACAGACTTAGAGAACAAACTTATGGTTACCAGGGGAAAAGGATGGGGGGGAGGGATAAACTGGGAGTTTGGAATTGACATATACACACTGCTACATTTAAAATAGATAAGCAGGGGGACTTCCCTGGTGGCTCAGTGGTTAAGAATCTGCCTGCCAATGCAGGGTACCCGGGTTCAATCCCTGGTCCGGGAAGATCTCACATGCTGAGGAGCAACTAAGCCCGTGAGCTACAACTACTGAGCCCGCACTCTAGAGCCCGTGAGCCACAACTACTGAGCCCGCACACCGCAACTACTGAAGCCTGCCTGCACTAGGGCCCGCATGCCGCAACTACTGAGCCCACGTACTGCAACTACTGAAGCCCCCGCGCCTAGAGCCTGCGCTCCGCAACAAGAGAAGCCACCGCAATGAGAAGCCCGCGCACTGCAATGAAGAGTAGCCCCTGCTCGCCGCAACTAGAGAAAGCCCACGCGCAGCAACAAAGACCCAACAGAGCCAAAAAAATAAATAAGTAAATAAATAAATTAAATTAAGTAGATAACCAGGGACTTCCCTGGTGGTCCAGGGGTAAAGAATCCGCCTTACAATGCAGGGGACGGGGGTTCAATCCCTGGTCAGGGAACTAAGATCCCACATGCCTCGGGGCAACTAAGCCCGTGCGCCACAACTACTGAGCTCACACGCCCTGGAGCCTGCACACGACAACTAGAGAGAAGCCCATGCACCACAACAAGGAGCCCACGCCACAACGAAAGATCCTGCACGCCTCAACAAAGATCCCGTGTGCTGCAACTAAGACCCGACACAGCCAAAAATAAATACATAAATAATAAATAAATCTTTAAATACAAAAAAAGAAACTTGTACTTTAAAAAAAATAACCAACAAGGACCTACTGTATAGCACAGGGAACTCTGCTCCATATTCTGTAATAGCCTAAATGGGAAAAGAATTTGAAAAAGAATAGATACATGTATATGTATAACTGAATCACTTTGCTGTACACCTGAAACTAACACAACATTATTAATCAACTGTATGCCAATATAAAATAAAAATTTTAAATAAAATATACATATATTTTTTAAAAGATCATCTACATTAGATTGTCAAGATAAATATATTGAAAACTAGAATAGTATCTATGTCAACACAGTGTATATATTTCCTCATCATAATTTCAATATTAATTTTACCCATTTTCAAAATAAATGAGAATTTTAAAATTATTATTATTTTTTTAAAAAAGAAACACCAACTTAGAAAGCTAGACTGGTTACATAAACCATCTGATGAATATGGGACAGATGTTACAGCCATTGTCTTATCAACCTCTGCATTCCATCCACTTAGCTTAGAAATATCCCTGTCTTCTTAAGGGACTATGTCCATGCAGGGTACCACGCCACAAATTTGAGACACTCTTGGCTTCTATCTCTCAGTAAGCAAATTCTTTCTCCAAGGGAGTTACTCTTGGTTTTCAGATGGCCACTCCTGACGAGAGAGCTGAGAGATTTTTAATAAACATTTCTACAGAGTGAGATAAACACGTCTACATCACCCATTCCAAGCCACAGTTTCATCTCAGCAGACAACAAAGGCTAGAACCTGCCAATTTCAAAGAATGCCATGCCTCCACATCCTTTTTCTGTTATAGACATTAGTAGACTGATGCTTCAGACACCAAATAGTTAATATTATAAAATTTATGAAAGTATGATTTCTTAAAAAAAATTCATACAAGCTGGGGCAACTCGTTAAGTGTTAAGGTGTGTTTACATGTTTCTCAATGTGACTTAGCTCTCACTAGAGAGCTGGGCTTCCAGATGGTCAGGCCCCATCTTGGTCATCTCTGTGGCCCTGGTGCCCAGCACATAGCTTTGACCCCGAGTGCTCACTGGTAGAGTCAAAGATAAATTAATGAGAGCCATAAGAGGAAAGTCAAAAATTGCTAATCATAACATGTTTTTTCCATTACTTGCCTTTAGTTGAGGAATTAGAACAGATAGTATCTTTGTCATTCCTTTTAGCTAAGTGACCCTAACTTTGATGAACATTGTAATTTCTTATGCTATACATAAAGGCCAGATCTCTAACAAGGTGAGGTGTGTGAGGGAAGAAGAGTCGATCTCATTCACACTGTGACCCAGGGCTGTTTATACGTCCCTTTACAAGGAAAGGAATGACTTTGTTTTAATTAAGTTCCCATTAGACTTAAACTCTTCTTTATCTCCCCAATGTTTTATTTTGAAAGTTCTCAAACCTACAAAGATGTTGCAGTAATATAATGAACACTCACATGTCCTTCATCTAGATTTACCAATTCTCAACAGATTAGTATTTTGCTTTATTTCTCTCCCAAATATTTGTATTTCATAATTGTATATATATATATACACACATACACACGTGTATATTTATTTCCATTTTTCTCAACTATTTAAAAATAAGTTGCAAACATGATAATTCACCTTAAACTCCCCACTATGTGTCTCCTAAGAGCAAAGGCATTCTCCTTCCCAACTACAACATGATTATCACATGAAATAAATGTAATATTACACAAGAATATTAAGTCCTCATTCAAATTTCCCTATTGTCATCAAAATGTTCTTTACAGCTGCGCTCTGTGTGTGTGTGACATCCAGAATCCAACCAAGGAGTCCACCTTACTTTTGGCTGCCAGGCCTCTTTTTCGTCCCCTGTAACCTAGGACAGGCCCTAGGTCTGTCTGTTATTGTCTTTCATGACATTGATATTTTTGAAGAATCCAGCTAATTGTCTTGCAGATGTAGACTGTTTCCTGATCTGGATTTTTCTGATTCTTACCTCATGACTATATCAGGTTGAACGTTCTTTGGAAGCTTCAGTGCTACGTGGGTGACGGTTTCTACTTTCCTTGCATCACATCAGCAGGCATGCCATGTGCGTCGATCCCATCGTCGATGAGCAAAAGGCTGACCTCTTCTTTAACATGATATGTGTCAGATTTATCCATTGTAAAAGTACCTTTTTCCTGTTTGTATTGAACGCATCATCTGTGGGTAACACGTGAAGACTGTGTGACTATCTTGTTCCCCCACAAACATTTACATAATGGGCTTCATATCCATTGATAATCCTTGCCTGAATTGATAATAGAGGTGGTTGTAGAGCAGTGATTTTTTTTTTAATTGAACAGTACATTTGTTTATTTATTTATTTATTCATTCTTGGCTGTGTTGGGTCTTCGTTTCTGTGCGAGGGCTTTCTCTAGTTGTGGCAAGCGGGGGCCACTCTTCATCGCGGTGTGCGGGCCTCTCACTATCGCGGCCTCTCTTGCTGCGGAGCACAGGCTCCAGACGCGCAGGCTCAGTAGTTGTGGCTCACGGGCCCAGTTGCTCCGCGGCATGTGGGATCTTCCCAGACCAGGGCTCGAACCCGTGTCCCCTGCATTGGCAGGCAGATTCTCAACCACTGCACCACCAGGGAAGCCCAGAGCAGTGATTTTTAAATTCTTATATTCATTTTACGTTTGTAAGCTGGCTTTCTTCTGTGCAAAAGAGTCCCTCCCATTCCCTCTTTTTTAAATACCCCTGTGCACTCACACATTCTTTTTTATTCATGGTTATAATACGTTTTCATTTTTTTGTTTGTTTGTTTTGCTAAATCTTTCCCCTTTTTTTATTTATTTATTTACTTATTTTTAAACTTTTCATTCTATATTGGAGTATAGCCAATTAACAATGTTGCGATAGCGTCAGGTGCACAAATTCTACCATCCGAGGTCGCCCATTCGTTAGCTGTCCGCTAACTCTCCTTGTCCAGATGCAAGTGGCAGAAAGGCGTCCATCTTTTTTATTTTTACCTTTTTTTTTTTTCATCTTTCTTCTTTAACGGAAGCTGAGTTCTTTAAAATGATTCTGTTTGAACAGCTACTCTGGAGGCTTTCACGATAGACTCCACTTCGACCAAACGTTGAAAGAGTTTTAAAATAGGAATTTGGCATCTTTTCTGCTCACCCTCCTTATTGTTTCCTTAACTTACATCTAGTTCCAAGGGGAATTAAATGGCTTACTAGATTTTTTCTTCTTTCAAAAAGCTACAATTTTCCAAAACGGCGGCCTGCCATTTAAAGCACAGTCGCTAGGCGTCTCTGCTGTGGATTTAAACTGGCTGCTGCTAAAAGCTGAAAGGGCCATTTTTAAAGCAGCCCTTAGGCTTCAGGAGCCAAGAGGGTCCTAAAATCTAAAGTGTCTCTACTTTTACTGGGGGCAAAAAACGTTAATGTTTTTAACCAGGAGAGAGTAGATATTTTCACTAGTAGTTTTCCGTCATGGTCATCATAATTAAGAATAGCACTCATCAAGGAGCTTTGGCTAGCATATATTTACATATCAATATACTTTTCTGAAAATGTCATTAGTTCGTAAGCCGCCTTTCATTATTCCTATCTTAAACCTGTATAGGGGACTTCCCTGGTGGCACAGTGGTTAAGAATCCGCCTGCCAATGCCGGGGACATGGGTTTGAGCCCTGGTCCAGGAAGATCCCACATACCGTGGAGCAACTAAGCCCATGAGCCACAACTGCTGAGCCTACGCTCTAGAGCCTGTGAGCCACAACTACTGAGCCCACATGCCTAGAGCCCGTGCTCCGCAACAAGAGAAGCCACCGCAATGAGAAGCCCGCGCACTACAATGAAGAGTAGCCCCCGCTCGCCGCAACTAGAGAGAGCCTGAGTGCAGCAACGAAGACCCGACGCAGACAAAAAAAATAAATAAATAATTTTATTTAAAAAAAAAAAAAACCTGTATAGGGATGCTTCAAAGAGGCACCTTTTATGATTTTGATTTTGTCAATAACATTTTACATAAATCTTCAATAAATAAATATAACGTATTTTTAGTTAAATGCTTATAAGGGCCTTCATTCGTAAGCCAACAAAATATATATTATTGACGTTATAACAAGCATTTTTTGTTTCCATAAGGAAAGGTACAGCGTATTATGCTAAAACAACATATTTTAAATAATGTTTTTGCTATAATTTATCACCTATGACCCTGAAAGTGACCCCCTAGGACTTGAACACCTTATGAAAAGAGAAGAAAAGCCTCACCTTTTTCTAAAGAAGACACAGAGGTGACTGATTCTAGGTCAAATATTGATACCTTGGTGCCAAGCCGTGCTGGTTAAATGATTTGAAGACATCGTTGAACAAATGTGTAATTTATAAATAACAACGTTCAGGAGGACTTCCTTGACAGTTTAGCTATTCCTGGTGATGTAAGTCTAGGTATTAGCTGAGCAGAGATGGCTCACGGTTAGAAAGCCCTCAGTCAGCTGTCGAGGAACTTCTCTTTGGGTTCAAGTGTGTCTTATCAGAAATGGTCCCTTCTAGTAGAATTTATTCTGGGACTGCTCTTTCTCGGCCCCCATCTCTCCATATATGCCTAAAAAAGCTCTAATGGACCACAGTCAGCAAGAATCTATCAATTGCCAACAGGGTGCATCCAGGTGGCTTCTGGTACTTCAATGCTCCTTTTTTTTTTACTGCGAACAGTGAAACTGGCCTGTCTTTGCTTTAGCCGGAAGCACTCTGCGATTGCTAGTGGTCAAATACCTCTCATTCAAGGAAAGTTTAGTCTGAGCCTTAATTATAAACATTGCAACGTTTGACTAAGGGTTGAAACTTCTTATCACGATTTGTCGAGAATGAGATAATGTTTATAAATTACCCTCAGTCCATTCAGAGCTCTAAAAACCAATCTAACGCATGGTATGTTTAGATGATTTAAATAAAATTATTTAATAAAAGCTGGGATTGGTTTATTTTTTTGTGAGACACAGAAATTATAAGAAACAAACATTCTTGGAATTATACAAGAAATTTCTAGGGGTTACTCCAACTGAACTGTTGTCATTCATGCCCAAAGATATTTGATCAGTTACTCATTCAGCAATTCTGGCAAGAAAAAAGAATTGTTAATAATTAAAATGCCCATCCATTTAAAGTTCATTGTTAATTGATAATCTATTGATAAGAGATTGATTAATGAATAATGGACTACCATACAACCATGCAAAAATAGCTCTATCTAAATTGACTGGTTCAAGATATAGTCTCTAGTGAAAAATGCAATTTATTGAATAGCATGTATCATATGATCTCACTTCTATTATGCTCTATATGCATACATAATTATAATACATATTTTAAATCTGAAATCTAACCTACAATTAGGACATATCTGTATACAAAGACAACACATACTTTACACACACACACACACACACACACACATAATGGGTACGAATTATTTTCATGGCTAGAGGAAGAAATCAATTAAGATTTTATAAATAAAGAGGATTCTCTAGTGATATGGTAAAATATTGACACTATATCAACTTAGAGAAAAAAAAGTTACAAAGCAGCATACGTGGTGTGATCCTAACATTGTAAAAGAAATGTGTGTATGCACATGTATGCAAGTAAGCATATGTAGTTGCATAGAAAAAAAACTGAAATAGTCTCCAAAATGTGGAAAGTGTCTGTTTCTGGAAGGCAGGGTATGGTTGGATTTTTTCCCTTCTTTGATATTTTCGTCATTGTCCTCTTCTTTATTTTCCAAAGCTTCTATAATAAACATCAATTATTTTGCAATCAATGTAACACTTTTAAAAGAAAAAGACTGGGTGCAAGGGAGCTTCTTGCAGCCTTGTTTGTAATAGCCAAAATATGGCAAGACACACATCAGACGGGTAACAGTGCTTACCTTGAATCGGGGTGGGGACGAGGACAGGAGGATAGGAATGGAGAAGGGTAGACAGACTATACAATGCACGTGTGTGTGTGTGTGTGTGTGTGTGTGTAGTGTATATCTATACTATATCTACACTATATATTTATATATACACACATAACGCATGATTCAGCTAGGAGTCCAACATGCCAGGATCAACATGCTTTATTCTGTTTGCCCTGCCCAGCTGAGTCTTCCACTTCCTAATCGCAGGGATGGGACCAGATGAAGTGAGCTGGCTCAGTCTGATTCTGGACCATTAGTCCATAAAAGTCTCTCTGATGTTGTTCAAGGTGTCAGCATCTCCAGCAAGCCTTCCTGAACAGCTCTCTCCATCCCATCTGCTGTTAGGTGCTCCTTTTCAGTGCTCCCAGAATAACTGTTATCACTGCACTGGGAAAATTCTATTTTATTGTAGGTCTCAGCTTGTCTGTGTGTCTTCCCCAGCAGGCTGTATTACCTTATCTTCTTTGTACCCCTACCACCTGTACAGTGCGGCACGTAGTAGGTGCTCATTAAAGACAGGTGTGTATTGCTGGATTGAATGAATGAATAACCAGATCTATTCATGGAGAAACCGGCCAGCAGGATGGAAAGCACCAGTCACTCCGGGGGCTGCTCCTTGACAAATTCGAATGCCAAAGTCAAACCCTAAAATCACTCCACAACCTGATACCTTTCTAAATCAAGACACCAATTCGGATGTTACATGTCAAGGCCTGAAATACTGTCACGTATGTGACCCCAAATGGGGAAATAACATCCCAAGAACAAAAATCTGTTCCTGGGTGGCTGTGAGAAAAATATCTAGATATTGCAGTGGTTTCCAGTCTTCCAAAGCTTAATTCTACCAGAGTCTTCTTCCATAATATTTAATTCTTCTTGATAGGGCTAAATTAAATCTATTTATGTTTAAATTAATTTTTAAGTAACATTAATTAATTTTGTTAGATTCCCACAAGAATCACTGATCTAAAGTCAGTTGCACTCTGCCTGAATGAGGACCAAAACTGATGTCCATGGTAAAGGTAAAAAGTAAATTGCCTAGTTAATGAACTCCCATCTATTCAATATCTTACTCGAATTGGAAGAAGTGTGGCATCCGAGGTGTAGACTTGCATCTATAAAATACTCCTGCATTTTTCGATAATCTCCTTGTCACACCTGCCACGACGCATTAGCAGGATAAAGACACCGACGTGGAAGAGGCAGGAGGCACGACCCTGCAGAAGCAGGAACAGGACACCAGGATCGGTCCATGAGATCAAGAACAGAACAGTGGGCTGAGCGGATTGTCCAATGAGAGCTTTGTGAGCTAATGAAGTAACAGGAGACAGGGATGTCCTGAGGCCAGCCCCAGGCATCGCCTTGGGTCATGTTCCAAAATATAACATTAGGGACCATGTCGCTGCCACTCTCTTGACTTCAAGTACCATCTATGCTGGGAAATTGTGTTTCTAAACATCTCTCTCCAGAGTAGGCCACGAGGAACAGACATGCTCTTTTGGACCCAGTTTTCTGGCCTGATTGTTTCCCTTGGCCTTGATCCCTCCTGGTTTTGGCTTCTTCTTCCTTTTCCCCTGCCTGTCCCGGAGGTCTCAACAGTCCAAGTGTTGGCACTGAGGACCCTTTCAATTACAAGATGTTTATTAGGTGATACGTTCCTCGGTCGTTTCATACCACGCGAACTCTGCCCTCTTATAAATTATCATGTGTTACTCATTCCACATATTTTGGATTTTAAACAAGTGAGGGCTTACATTAGTCTCCAATTCATCATTTCCCAAACTGTGTTCTACTGAGAAACCTGAAAAGTGTTCCTTTAGAACGAATGATGGACGTGTGTGCTATTTACCTAACAGAGAGTTGATGTTTCTCATCGCACAGGACTGGAGGAAAGAAAGCCGTTCTGGGATCCAATCTTCACTTTACTGTCATTTCCCAGATGGTCATGGGCGGACCCCTCTCCTCTCTGGCTCCAGCTTCCCTGTTGCAAAATAACAACTTGAACCAGAGCCTCTCTGCGGTCAAGTCCAGCCAGGCGTCTACAGGCATTCAAGTAACGTCCAGGATAAGAGTCTTTAAGTTATCTTTCAGATAAAGAAATTTTTTTGAAAAGCTATGTGTGGTTCCCACAAATATGCCAGAGTCCACATCATTCCAGAGTATCTGATACTTAAAGAGCAAGGCCTGGCACTAAAGTGACAGAAAGAAATCTGAAAGGGGAGTAACCAAAGCCAAAAAATGTGTTTTCCTTGAGATATTTAAATGAATCTATGAGTCTAGATGTAATAAGTATTAACTGCTTGGTCAAACTCTTGAATATCATGATGTTTTAAAATCATATATCTTTCTTAAGCTCATATATTAATGCTATAGCCAATTCTGTACCCTAAAAATCAGTTCAAAGAGATTTACCCAGATTTACTCACTCATTAATTCATTTGAGAACTAGAAATATAAAGAACTGGGTTTGAGTCACAAGTTCTTATACTTGGGAAATTCATTCAGTTCTTTCCTCCTAAATTTCATCACTGAAGGAGTAACAGTAGTTGAGCAATAAATGGTACTTGTTTAAAAAAATGCTTCTTTAAAGAAATGTGAAGAGATTCAAGATGCCCATAATTGTGTAAAAGTTGCAGAGGGAAGAAATGTCAACCCAGTGATTCTCAAAGTTCTTGTTTATTAGTAATAACTTTTCTTTAGTGCATCACCTATTAACACCTATGGGACACAAGTGTGCCTTGGAACATCAGTTGGAAAACACGGTTCTAATTTTATCACATAACCATAAGTTAATTCCTTTCAATGAGATTTTAGTCTCTCGAGTTTATTACAGCCACCACAGTACTGAGAATATAACAGGTAATTAACAAATATTTGCTAACTTAAACTTAGAAGGACTTGTGAGGAGTATGGGCAGGCTGAAGTCTCAGCAGACATGGTACCCCATGTGTCAGTGGTCAAACTGGCCTAAGAGCATCCCCAAGGAACCCAGGAAATGCTTCCAGGGCTGCCTAGGCTGCCAAGGGAGGCCAGATTGGCTGCAACCCTCTGTGTCTGCCTTTGGGTCACGAGGGACAGTCTGCAGGACATGGTGACCTCTCACTCAGCAGGACCAACTACAGAATTTGCAAAATGAACACGCAGATCCTTTACCTAAAAGTTAATAAGAATTTCAAGACAGTAACAGCAGAGGATTAAACCAAGAGTGAGGCCCTTTTTAGTAACAGGCACAGTGTAACTATCCAGACTGCAAGCCCCCAAAGCTGGCCCTGCTGCTCAAAGCTGGGAGGAAAGCTGAAGGCAGCAATGGACACCAGGGGACTGCTGGGTGAGAAGTTACAGTGTGCTCATTAATAACTCAGAGAGCCCTCTGTCCAGGAATGGCTTCCTTCTGCATCCTTCCCTTGGACTAAGGCAGGTAGAAATACTTGGTGACCTCGTGGCAAAGAGAAAAGAGAAGCTGATTCAATGATTGAATTCAGCATCCTAGACTCTGCTTATGCATAGTGTCAGAAGAAGTCTGACTGATCCCATGGGTGGCCCTCCTGCCATGAGGTGGTGAGTCACGGTAAAGATGCAGGGAGGTGGCTTGGGATTCAAAAGGAATATCTGGAGGAGCAGCAATGTTATAGCAATGAGGCAGTTTCTTTTTCATATAGATGGGAGCCTTTAAATGTACAAATGAAAGGAATTAAACATGGCAATACAGTATTATTCCTAAGTAACCCAAAGGGATTGATCTTTCATTTATTCTAGAATAATGACAATATTTTTAAAAAATAGTCTAGAAGGGAGTTCTATTTCCAGCATGATTGTGTGAGGACTTCCAAGGACCCTCTCCCCAGGGAAACTGGTAAAAGTTAAAAAAAAAAAAAAAACTGTTAAAAGTCTCTGGAGGGGCTTCCCTTGTGGTGCAGTGGTTAAGAATCCACCTGCCAATGCAGGGGACACAGGTTCGTGCCCTGGTCCGGGAAGATCCCACATGCCGCGGAGCAACTGAGCCCATGTGCCACAACTACTGAAGCCCATGCCCCTAGAGCCCGTGCTCTGCAACAAGAGAAGCCACCACAATAAGAAGCCCGCGGACCGCAACGAAGAGTAGCCCCTGTTCACCGCAGCTAGAGAAAGTCCGTGCGCAGCAACGAAGACCCAACACAGCCAAAAATAAAGAAATTAAAGAAATTTAAAAAAAAAAAAGTCTCTGGAAATTGTCCTAAGGGCATACAGCAAATGAAGACACATTTATTCAAGAAAACATAAAAACTCAGTGAGAACAATGAAAGTCAGTGGTATTTGACCAAGACCTGCTCCGTCCCTCCCTTCCTCCCCCTCCCAGCTCAGTGATGCAAAACTCCACTCCAGACGCAGCAGCCAAGAACACAGAGCTCCCTCATGCCTCAGTCCCTGGTCAAAAAGCTATATTCTCTGTTTTCTATGCTCTAGCTTTCTTCCATTCATGGAATAAGAAAGGACCCTTTTTAATAAATAAGTAATGATCCTAAATTGTATCATCCAAACCTAGTCTTTTCCGGCCTCAAATCCCATGCCCAGGATCACTTGAAAGCACTGGGATATGTTTTCAACAAGATGTCTTACTCACTAAATGCTGCCTTGTTTGGCTTCTGAATCCATACAGTCTGTTAAAAGTTTGAAAAAAAAATTTTTTTAACCTTAGATTAGTGTATCTAGAAACAATGCAAAAATTAGAAAACATAGGACTAACGGAAATGGCTTTTTCTCACTGCTAGAGTTTTCCTTTCAGGTTTCCCAATTTTTGTTATATGTTGATCCTGGTTTGAAGAATCAGGCTTACCTTAATGACTATGTGAAAAATAAACTTCTGGAGGCAAATTCGCATGTAATATTGAAAACAAAACCTTCTGGGTAGGAAAATGATTAGTCTAAATAAGGATTAATGAGTCATGGTCAAGTAGTTGGCAGGTGGTTACCAGGAATGTCAGTTGTGAGGTCCAAGAACACAAGGGGGCACTCTCTGTACTTGAGGGACCACAAGGAGGTCGGGCAATTCCTTCACCATCATGAGCTGACCAGAGAACCACTGAAGGCCCCAACTGTGACAGCTGCCCTTGTTTCACCTTGAGATTGAATGGCTATTGTTCATCAAATATTTACATGTGTCTGCCATATAATAGATAACAAATGTTTGATTAACTGAATTATTAGCTTCTAGAAGTATTTTGATTAAAAATATTATGTCATGTTTAAAGTGATGAAGGGGAAAAACCTACAACCAAGATTACTCTACCCAGCAAGCATCTCATTCAGATTTGACATAGAAATTAAAACCTTTACAGACAAGCAAAAGCTAAGAGAATTCAGCACCACCAAACCACCTTTACAACAAATACTAAAGGAACTTCTCTAGGCAGGAAACACAAGAGAAGGAAAAGACCTACAATAACAAACCCAAAACAATTAAGAAAATGGTAACAGGAACATATATATTGATAATTTCCTTCAATGTAAATGGATTAAATGCACCAACCAAAAGACACAGACTGGCTTAATGGATACAAAAACAAGACCCGTATATATGCTGTCTACAAGAGACCCACTTCAGACCTAGGGACACATATAGACTGAAAGTGAGGGGATGGAAATAGATATTCCATGCAAATGGAAATCAAAAGAAAGCTGGAGTAGCAATTCTCATATCAGAGAAAATAGACTTTAAAACAAACACTATTACAAGAGACAAAGAAGGACACTACATAATAATCAAGGGATCAATCCAAGAAGAAGATAGAACAATTGTAAATATTTATGCACCCAACATAGGAGCACCTCAATACATAAGGCAAATACTAACAGCCATAAAAGGGGAAATCGACAGTAACACAATCATAGTAGGGGACTTTAACACCCCACTTTCACCAATGGACAGATCATCCAAAATGAAAGTAAATAAGGAAACAAAAGCTTTAAATGGTACATTAAACAAGATGGACTTAATTGATATTTAGAGGACATTCCATCCAAAAACAACAGAACACACTTTCTTCTCAAGTGGTCATGGAACATTCTCCAGGATAGATCATATCTTGGGTCACAAGTCAAGCCCTGGTAAATTTAAGAAAATTGAAATCATATCAAGTATCTTTTCTGACCACAACACTATGAGACTAGATATCAATTATAGGAAAAGATCTGTAAAAAATACAAACACATGGAGGCTAAACTATACACTACTTAATAACCAAGAGATCACTGAAGAAATCAAAGAGGAAATCAAAACATACATAGAAACAAATGACAATGAAAACACAACAACCCAAAACCTATGGGATGCAGCAAAAGCAGTTCTAAGAGGGAAGTTTATAGCAATACAATCCTACCTCAAGAAACAAGAAACATCTCAAATAAACAACCTAACCTTACACCTAAAGCAATTAGAGAAAGAAGAACAAAAAACCTCAAAGTTAGCAGAAGGAAAGAAATCATGACGATCAGACCAGAAATAAATGAAAAAGAAATGAAGGAAACGATAGCAAAGATCAATGAAACTAAAAGCTGGTTCTTTGAGAAAATTAAAAAAATTGATAAACTATTAGCCAGACTCATCAAGAAAAAAAGGGAGAAGACTCATATCAATAGAATTCGAAATGAAAAAGCGGAAGGAACTGACACTGCAGAAATAAAAAGGATCATGAGAGATTACTACAAGCAACTATATGCCAATAAAATGGACAACCTGCAAGAAATGGACAAATTCTTAGAAATGCACAACCTGCCGAGACTGAACCAGGAAGAAACAGAAAATATGAACAGACCATTCACAAGCACTGAAATTGAAACTGTGATTAAAAATCTTCCAACAAACAAAAGCCCAGGACCAGATGGCTTCACAGGCGAGTTTTATCAAACATTTAGAGAACAGCTAACACCTATCCTTCTCAAACTCTTCCAAAGTATAGCAGAGGGAGGAACACTCCCAAACTCATTCTACAAGGCCACCATCACCCTGATACCAAAACCAGACAAAGATGTCACAAAGAAAGAAAACTACAGGCCAATACCACTGATGAACATAGATGCAAAAATCCTCAACAAAGTACTAGCAAACAGAATCCAACAGCACATTAAAAGGATCATACACCATGATCAAGTGGGGTTTATCCCAGGAATGCAAGGATTTTTCAATATACGCAAATCAATGTGATACACCATATTAGCAAATTGACGGAGAAAAACCACACGATCATCTCAGTAGATGCAGAGAAAGCTTTTGACAAAATTCAACACCCATTTATGATAAAAACCCTCCAGAAAGTAGTCATAGAGGAACTTACCTCAACATAATAAAGGCCATGTATGACAAACCCACAGCCAACATCATCCTCAATGGTGAAAAACTGAAACCATTTCCACTAAGATCAGGAACAAGACAAGGTTGCCCACTCTCAACACTATTATTCAACATAGTTTTGGAAGTTTTAGCCACAGCAATCAGAGAAGAAAAAGAAATAAAAGGAATCCAAATTGGAAAAGAAGAAATAAAGCTGTCACTGTTTGCAGATGACATGATACTATACATAGAGAATCCTAAAGATGCTACCAGAAAAATACTAGAGCTAATCAATGAATTTGGTAAAGTAGCAGGATACAAAAATAATGCACAGAAATCTCTTGCATTCCTACACACTAATGATGAAAAATCTGAAAGTGAAATTAAGAAAACACTCCCATTTACCACTGCAACAAAAAGAATAAAACATCTAGGAATAAACCTACCTAAGGGGACAAAAGACCTATATGCAGAAAATTATAAGACACGATGAAAGAAATTAAAGGTGGTACAAATAGATGGAGGGATATACCATGTTCTTGGCTTGGAAAGCCAATGTGAAAATGACTATACCACCCAAAGCAATCTACAGATTCAGTACAATCCCTATCAAACTACCACTGGCAGTTTTCACAGAACTAGAGCAAAAAATTTCACAATTTGTGTGGAAACACAAAAGACCCCAAATAGCCAAAACAATCTTGAGAAAGAAAAACGGAGCTGGAGGAATCAGGCTCCCTGACTTCAGACTATACTACAAAGCTACAGTAATCAAGACAGTATGGTACTGGCACAAAAACAGAAATATAGATCAATGGAACAGGATAGAAAACCCAGGGATAAACCCACGCACATATGGTCACCTTATCGTTGATAAACGAGGCAAGAATATACAGTGGAGAAAAGACAGCCTCTTCAATAAGTGGTGCTGGGAAAACTGGACAGCTACATGTGAAAGAATGAAATTACAACACTCCCTAACACCATACACAAAAATAAACTCAAAATGGATTAAAGACCTAAATGTAAGGCCAGACACTATCAAACTCTTAGAGGAAAACATAGGCAGAACACTCCATGACATAAATCACAGCAAGATTCTTTTTGACCCACCTCCCAGAGAAATGGAAATAAAAACAAAAATAAACAAATGGGACCTAATGAAACTTAAAAGCTTTTGCACAGCAAAGGAAACCATAAACAAGACCAAAAGGCAACCCTCAGAATGGGAGAAAATATTTGCAAAGGAAGCAACTGACAAAGGATTAATCTCCAAAATTTACAAACAGCTCATGCAGCTCAATATCAAAAAAACAAACAACCCAATCCAAAAATGGGCAGAAGACCTAAATAGACATTTCTCCAAAGAAGATATACAGATGGCCAACAAACACATGAAAGAATGCTCAACATCATTAGTCACTAGAGAAATGCAAATCAAAACTACAATGAGAGGGCTTCCCTGGTGGCGCAGTGGTTGAGAATCTGCCTGCCAATGCGGGGGACACGGGTTCGAGCCCTGGTCTGGGAAGATCCCACATGCCGCAGAGCAACTAGGCCCGTGAGCCACAGCTACTGAGCCTGCGCGTCTGGAGCTTGTGCTCCGCAACAAGAGAGGCCGCGATAGTGAGAGGCCCGCGCACCGCGATGAAGAGTGGCCCCCACTCGCCGCAACTAGAGAAAGCCCTCACACAGAAACGAAGACCCAACACAGCCAAAAATAAATAAATAAATATTTTTTTTAAAAAAACAAAAAAAATACTACAATGAGATATCATCTCACACCAGTCAGAATGGCCATCATCAATAAATCTACAAACAATAAATGCTGGAGAGGGTGTGGAGAAAAGAGAACCCTCTTGCACTGTTGGTGGGAATGTACATTGATACAGCCACTATGGAGAACAGTATGGAGGTTCCTTAAAAAACTAAAAATAGAACTACCATACGACTCAGCAATCCCACTACTGGGCATATACCCTGAGAAAACCATAATTCAAAAAGAGTCATGTACCACAATGTTCATTGCAGCACTATTTACAATAGCCAGGACATGGAAGCAACCTAAGTGTCCATCGACAGATGAATGGATAAAGAAGATGTAGCACATATATACAATGGAATATTACTCAGCCATAAAAAGAAACGAAATTGAGTTATTTGTAGTGAGGCGGATGGACCTAGAGTCTGTCATACAGAGTGAAGTAAGTCAGAAAGAGAAAAAGAAATACTGTATGCTAACACATATATATGGAATCTAAGAAAAAAAAAAAGGTCATGAAGAACCTAGGGGCAAGACGGGAATAAAGACACAGACCTACTAGAGAATGGACTTGAGTATATGGGGAGGGGGAAGGGTAAGCTGGGATGAAGTGAGAGAGTGGCATGGACATATATACACTACCAAACGTAAAATAGATAGCTAGTGGGAAGCAGCCGCGTAGCACAGGGAGATCAGCTCGGTGCTTTGTGACCACCTAGAGGGGTGGGATAGGGAGGGTGGGAGGGAGGGAGACGCAAGAGGGAAGAGATACGGGGATATATGTATATGTATAACTGATTCACTTTGTTATAAAGCAGAAACTAACGTACCATTGTAAAGCAATTATACTCCAATAAAGATGTGAAAAAAAAATATTATGTTAGAGAAAAAAAATATTAAAACCATACAAGCTAAAACTTATATTCACAGCTTAGGAATTTTTGAGACACTTGAAAGTTATGTCAAAAAACAAACAACAACAATAAAAACACAATTACAAAAAATCTCCTCATCTTTTTTTTTTTAATGGTACTGTTTTTTTTTTTTTTAATTTTATTTTTTCTTATTTATTTTTGGCTGTGTTGGGTCTTCATTGTGGTGCGTGGGCTTTTCATTGTGGTGGCTTCTCTTGCTGCAGAGCACGGGCTCTAGGCACGCGGGTTCAGTAGTTGTGGCACGGGGACTTCAGTAGTTGTGGCTCGTGGGCTCTAGATCGCAGGCTCAGTAGTTGTGGCACACGGGCTTAGTTGCTCTGTGGCATGTGGGACCTTCCTGGACCAGGGCTCGAACCCATGTCCCCTGCATTGGCAGGCGGATTTTTAACCACTGCGCCACCAGGGAAGCCCATGCTCCTCATCTTAAATTGTTAACATTGGTTAAGGAAAGCACCATTCGACTGTATTCTTTCCCTTGGCAAAATATTTTAATATTACTTTCTCAGCGTGAAGCTTAATGGACAGTGCTAGTTGTATAAATTAAATCCTCTAACCCATGTGAAGCTCAGGTCCCTATTTATAGTGTCTGCGTTGTTACCAATTCCAGTTTCTTGTACCCAGTGGGAAGGTTATTGCTTAGCCAAGCCCCCATGGTGGGAGGCATTTGGAGGGCATAAAACCCCATAAGAATGAAAAAAAGGGGTAACCCTCATTCCAAGCAGTGGTATCATTCATAGCAATGTGTTCTTGGGGGGGAGCTTGGGGAATGGGAAGTTATGCCCTAGTCTAGGATATACTGTGTTATCTCCTTCTTTAAGTAAATATCTTTGTATGTTTCTGTGTCATTTTTCATTAAAGCAACTACATTCAAAAAAGAAAAAAGAAAACCACCATTCGTTCCATTGCCCAAGTTGGAAACCCCAAAGTCGCCCTTGGCTCCCTGGTTCCAACTAATCAGCCTCCAGTTCCTGCAGGTTCCACTTGAGCAACCACCACTCCCAGTGTGGCTCTTATACACCAGACACTCATCCTTTACTCTCCCCTGTATTACTGTAAGCTGCTCTTCTAAACCACTGTATTTCCTTCACTTGATCTCCCATTCTCCACACGAGTCTTAGCTAATCATGCGACTCCAACGCTGAAAAACCTCCGTGGCTCTCAGTTACTTCCAACCTCCAACCTCCATGCGTAAAAGGCTCTTCAAACTCTGGTCCCAGTCTGACTGTCTTGTCTTCTTTTCCAGTCATTCACCAGCGCCCTCTTCTGCTTTGCTCCAGCGCTGACTCTTCTGGAGCAAGCCTTGTGTTTTCTCGCCCCCAGGCCTCTTGCCACTGCCTACGGTGATATTCCTCTCCCCCGCCTGCCGCCTCCTTAGACTTAAAGACTCTCCTTATTCATCACTTCTCAGTTCCTACGTGGCATGCCCTCCCCTCCCCCTCCCTCAGGCAGAATGAATTTCCTCCTCATCTGTATTCTCACGGCCCCAGCTACTTCCTTACTTATCACTTTGGGTTATAGCTATGTCACTTACATGTCAATAAAATGTTTAAAGGAAAGGACTTATTTATCATCGTCTCCTGACACCACACCTGGCATAGAGGAGGTGCAGACTTTCTTGAAGGAGACCTATAGGTAAAGCTAGTTCAGGCAGTATGATCTTCGGACCTGGAGTCCTCAAGTTTCTATTCACCAAAGAGGCAGTGCAGTAGAACCGGTAAGAGGTCAAACCTGCTCAGACAGCATGGATTCGAGTCAGGGCACGTGTCACTCTGTGGGTTATTTAACTTCTGACTTAATCTCCCCAACTACACAGTGTTGGTAATAGTACCACCAACCTCAAAGAATTGTCCTTAAAAATAAACGAAATTATGTGTGTCAAGCATTTCAATAATATGAGCACGTATTAAATTCTAAATACATGCGAGCTGTGTAACACTTCTGTCATGTTGATGTGCTGTAAAGACTCTGCCTTACACATTTTTGTTCTAAAATATAAGTATTCTACTATAATATACTGTTATATTATAGTAATATAGTAATATAATAGAGTATTCCACTCTAATCAGGATTGAAAGGCAAAGTAGGGTTCTTACAAAACTTAGACATTAGTATCCCCTGAAAGTAAAAGTAGAAAGATTCAGTGTTAGAAAGAACAAGATTTGATCAGAGAGAACTGGTTCTGAATCCCAACTCAGCCAGAATCAAGCTGTGAGACCCTGGGTAAATTCTTGAACCTCTTTGAGCTTCAGTTTCCTTACCTCTAAAATGAGTATCAAATACCCAGTCTGCAAACTAAAAGAGTTAACAAGCCTGGTGGTATATCATAGGCTCAAAAAATGCAGTGATTATTACCCTGAGATCAGTCATCTGTGAACAAAGCCCACCTTGAAATATGGTCTAAAAGTGGGTGGTTGAGAGGCATCTAGAACCCCCCAAGTCCAACCAATCTTCTGGGCGCTTAGCTACAGGAAAATAGGCTTAGCCGGAAACAACAGCAATGGCTTCATAAAAGAAGGTGTTAACAGAAGGGCTGCAATCTGCATGGAACAGAGGATACATGGAAACACAAGATTCAAGATTTTAACAGTACTTATCCAACTCTGAATCAGAAAAAAAGGACAACAGATACCGAATCTAGATGAGTCACAACAGAAGTGCTCTCTGTCGAGGAGCACAGAAAATCCACCATCAGGATTTACCACCATGGCATCATTAAAATATCATCCCAAAAAATCCATTCCCTTTGCTCTGATTCCACAATCACCAACCAAGCAATATCTGTTTATTACTGTGTCCTTCCCAGTAACTTAATTCCAGAAACTGGAATCCCTAAATGGCAGAAACAAATATCTGGATATCGGAAGGGCATATTCTATGGAGATCAATAAATTGTTGCTTTTAATAAAATCAGATGTGTAGTGTTATTACTGTTGTTAATTTAGTTCACATGAGCCAGACTTGAAGAGCGTGATCAAGTCAGGCAAAAGTGGCCCAAAAAATCAAGATGCTTTGCTTTCAAACAAGAGGAAAAGGTTCCAGAGTAAGGAACCGACTGTTGCCGTGGGAAAACCTGTCTAGCTGGCCAGCCCACCTGCCCCCAGGACTTCTCAACTCTGAGGATGTATCTTCAACAACAGCATGAATGACTCAGTTTAATGATTTCCGTATTTGGAAAGATCAACCATGAGATACCATTCTCTTTCTCATACCTAGAATGAGAAGAATCTCAAAATAATATGAGGGGAACTTCCCTGGTGGTCCAGTGGTTAAGACTGCACTTCCACTGCAGGGGGCACAGGTTCGATCCCTGGTCGGGGAACCAAGATCCCACATGCCGCACGGTATGGTCAAAAAATTAAAAAATTAATATTATGAGGTATCTTGCTGAGGCACACACACCAAGTGTTAACAGAGCAGGGATGAAAACCCTTAGTACCACCCTGGACTCCGACATGATCTCAGATCCACTTTCGTATTTATGTTCATTCTCCCCTATAAAATATGACCCACTACTGCTAACAGGACAATAGTAAGAAAGATTATATTAATAATGCTTATACAGGTATACGAATCTTGGTTTACTAATCCGCATACTTCATCAGACTTGGTTAATAAAATAAAGGAAGGGCTACCCTTTATCTTCCCACTCTGATCCTCTTTGAGATGCTTTCTGACAACTCACCCACCCACAAGAGACGTTTTAAAGCTGTTTAAGTGAAAATGGAATCTAGCATTCTATTTTTTTTAAATATAGTCATATCAACACCGCCAAACACAAACTAAATGCCTTCCAAGTGTTTTAAATCAAAGCATTAAATTACAGAGAATTTCACAGTTTACTTCTTGGTTGAGGTACAGACCACTTGGTTTTTAAAAGCTTCTTGGCAAGACAAATATCTGAGCCAAAAGGCACGCAAAACTTGGAGAAGAAAAAAGAACCCTAAATTTTGTTTCCAAAATCCACTAAATGAAAACACAGATTCTATTAAGGAAAGAGAGAGACACTCCCCTCCCCATCTCACTCTCAGCAAGGAGGATCTGTGGAGGGCCCCAGCCCCCAGAGAGCAATATTTGACTCGCGGCAGACACGGTTTCCCACGTTTGTCACTAGATGAGCCCAAATAGAGACAGAAACACACGGCCACTCGTTCCGTGAAGTTTCCAGGCTACTTATGAAATCCAGAAATCCTCCCTATAGATGCAAATTTTCTTTTTGTTTCTCGTGTTCATAGCCTAGAAACATGCCCCTAAATGGGCCTGTGGTCGAATTTATTGAAACTCATTGGTGCTGCGATTCCCTCAAATATTTAAAAATGTAATGAAACTGACATATTTAAATACATGTTTCAACTCATGGTTACCAAGGTGGGGGGGGGGGGAAGAGGGATAAATTGGAAGCTTGGGATTGACCAATACACACTACTGTATATAAAACAGATAATAAGGACCTACTGTAGAGCACAGGGAACTCTACTCAATACTCTGTAATGAACTATATGGGAAAAGAAGCTAAAAAAAGACTGGATAGATGTATATGTATAACTACTTCATTTTGCTGTACAGCAGAAACTAACACAACATTATAAATCAACTAGACTCCAATAAAAATTAATTTTAAAAAATACATGTTTACTAAATTAGTGTTAGTATGTTCAGAGTAAAAATAAACTCCCCCTTAGTACCATCCACGATTCCAAGTCATTGCACTAAAGAGAGAGAGGGGGGTCCAGAAGGCAACTAGACCCTTGTTTACTAGCAGGGAGCTCTACGCATTCACCCCCTCGTCACCCAAAAGGCTTCTTAACGTGAACAGTGACACACTGGCAAGATGAGCCAGGCTGAACTAGCAATTAACTATGATATACAATCCTCCCCCATCCTCTCCAGTCTCAGGAGAGAGATTGCTCAACATTTCAACCAGAACAGAGTCGTGCAAAAACTGATCCACTATGCAAACCATACATTTGCCCAGGTCCCGTTCAAATCAACCTAGTGATACAAAGGCTTCTCTATGCGTCACTCCTGGGGTGTTGCCCAGCCCACGGCCTTCTCAGAGAACTTCTGGTGCCCACCTACCCACAGGGAGAAACCGGCCTTCTCGTTTGCATCATATAACCCTGCCTCACTGGCGTGGCCCTGACCACAGTGGGTCCCATCAGCATCTCTCTCCAGGAGTCCTGAATTAGGAGAGAGGTGAGTCAGTCAGCCACTCTGGTCCTTAGTCCCAGCCCATACATGCACCCCCAGGAGCTGTGGTGCAGCCATGTCTGTACATCACATGCCAAGCAGCCAAAACCCAACTGGAGAGAGAGAAGCAGAGGCAAACGGCCACGCAGGGATGTGGGGATATGGGGCTGGGGTGAGGGGGAGGGAAAGAGAGCTAAGGACCCAATATCACTCCACTTCCCACTTCCAGCCCCTCAGACCCTGCTGTATTTCTTCCTGTTCCATTTTCCCTTATGCTAGTTGGAGGGAGTTCTGTAACTTAGTCTATCTCAGCTTTTCTTCCTCTTTGAGATACCTAATCCTTTCCCACCTTCTCCCACTATGTGACGCATGCCACCTTGAAATAACCGATTTCTTCCCAACCGCTTCCTTCTCTTAGTTCTCGGTTAGCAATCTTTGAATATGTTTCCATGGGTGTCTATTGATGCAGTAAATGAGGCAAGTTTGAAATAATCAATCTTTGTTTTCACTTCTCTCTTGCACTGGGGGCTTTTAAGGTCCCTTGACTTAAAAAGCATTTCCCTTTAAAATCGACTTAAGTTTAATCAGAACCAGAAACATACAACCAACAAACGACAACCACAATCCCAGCAGCACTCCGATTTCTGGTTCATCTGTGTCTGCTGTGCTTGTTTCCAGCCTTTAAAAAGAAAAAGGAAGGGCTTTCTATCTGACTTTCCATATTTTTTAATGACTTAGCACACTGACCTGCCAAAAAGCCCAAGGCTCCAAAACCCAACAAGGCCTTAGAGTAATAGTTTCTCCCCAGAACAAACTTCCCCTCAAGAGCACCTGAGTCAGCTGCCTCAGTCACACCTTCCCTAACAAGCTGTCCTACTGCAAATGCCTCAAACCCAGAAGGGAGGCTTGTGCTCCCAAGCCAGTGAGCAGAGAATTCCAAGGATAATTCAAGCACAGACACAGCTCCAACCTTTGACACAGCATGGATTACTTTTTTAAATATATCAACAATAGAGTTTTAAAATTTTGAATCTTACCTTTTCTTTAGACATGTGGGCTCATGATTCTTCTTAGTGAGATTTCATGCTATTGTTGTAAATGCACATGAAAGTCTTTTGTTTTTTTTTTTTGAATAAAGAGTGAGGCATCCCCAGGTCAGCGCGCTGTGATGAACTTTCTCGCGAGCCTTTTGCCCGAAGAGATCTCGCTCTACCTCTCAGCCAGGTGAAAACCTTCTGCCAGGTGATCCTCCGTACGCACCAAACTCTAATTGGAAATTGCCTTCTGGTGTTTAAGGGCTGTTAGGCAGATGACTCTGACCTGTTCTTCTCTTACTCCCCGGCAAGAAAAAATAAGGACATAGGCTTCAAATTCAATAAAAGTGTTTTACAAAAGCTATAACCGGAGAGAGTCCTGGAGCACATGATGGACTGAGCTGTGGGGTGGCGTCTCTTCGCCAAGGTGTTTAGAGCTGGCGGGAGAGTGTGCGCTAATCCAAACTAGGACCTGTTGGAGGTACTTCCAGGCATAGGGTTTTACTATGAATACCTTCTGAGAATACATTCACTTTTTTTTTTTTTTTTTTTGCCTGCCCTCTGTTTGTGGAAATAGTCCCAAATAGAAGTCACAGCCAAGGGGCCCTTTTAGACGTTATTTCAAACTCCTGTTAATTAATGAATTTTCCCTGTTGGTCAGAAGCCTTTCTGTAAATTGGATTTGGAGGACTCGCGTCGTAACGGACACCATCTCCGTTTTCAGGACCTCACTCTCCGGCCTCCACCTCCTCTCACACCAGCTCACTTCCTCTGCTGCCGGGACTCCAGCAATTCTTTGCCGGTGCAGGGAACCTCAGTCCGCGGATGCTGCCGCCCTCTCAAGGTCCCTGGGCCCCTCCTGTCCTCACCCTCCTCCTGTAAGGGCTCAGCTTCCGTCATGCACCGTGGCCGCTGCCCCCCGGCCTGGCCTTCCCTCCCAGAGCCCTCTCACACCCTGCCTGCCCTCGTACCTCGGCAAAGCTCCAGCTCCTGCGGACTCCATGCCTGCACCTGCTCCGCTGACGGCGGCTGAGACAGGCAGGGCTCTGTTTAAATTCACCACTATGAGGGCCTTCCCTGGTGGCGCAGTGGTTGAGAGTCTGCCCGCCAATGCAGGGGACACGGGTTCGAGCCCTGGTCTGGGAGGATCCCACATCCCACATGCCACATGCCGCGGGGCAACTAGGCCCGTGAGCCACACCTACTGCGCCTGCGCATCCGGAGCCCGTGCTCCGCAACAAGAGAAGCCGCGATAGTGAGAGGCCCGCGCACCGCGATGAAGAGTAGCCCCCGCTCGCCGCAACTAGAGAAAGCCCTCGCACAGAAACGAAGACCCAACACAGACATAAATAAATAAATAATTAATTTAAAACTTTTTTTAAAATAAATAAATAAATAATAAATTATTTTCACCACCATGACCTTCGAGGGGACCCTTCCGCCTGGCAGGCAATCCTGCCATCCTTGCCCGGACCGCGGGCTCTCCATTCCCAGCCCGTTGTTTCATGTCTTCTTTTTCATCAAACCTCCGACCGCTCCTTCCCTATTTTCTCTCTCGCTGATCACCTCCCTTCCCTTTCCACTGAGAAAATTGGTCAGTAAAGAATTTCCACCGGTTCCTCTCATCACACTGACCCTCCCCCGACACCTGAGCTGCGGAGGCCGCCTTTTTTCTTACAACCCTTAGGGTTAGGGTTAGGGTTACGATTGATTGTGAGCACGGTGCCGACAACGTCTTGGCGGGCGGGGGCACTAAAGCCCAACCTCTCCCCCACCTGCAGGAGAAGATCACCCTTCCCCCTCTCTCAGCATTCCCAGAGCTCCCATCTCTGCGAGATCTTTCCCACCAGCAAACACACCAAATGTCATTCATTCCATCTTAACTGAATAATATCAGTTAGTCCTTAGTCACTGCTTACTCAGTGTCTCCGCTTGAGATCTAATAACTATCTCAGACTTAATGTGTATAAATCCAAGCCCCCAATGTCCCATCCTCCACCCCAAGCCCTCCTCCCGCAGCTTTTCCCGCCTCAGCTGATGGATCCCCATCCTCCTAGCTGCTGAGATGAACATGTTTTGAATAATTCTTAATCCCTTTCTCTCACAGCCCTTATCCAATCTGTCGACCAACCCATTCAGCCTATGGAAATGTCAATATATCCGAATCCCATCACTTCTCGCCAGTTCCATGGCTCTGAGCCGCTTACATCCACCATCGTTTCTCACCTGGCCGATCGCTATAGTCTCCTGACATGTCTTTTGGCTCTTTTCAACGTAACAGCCCAAGCGATTGCAGTAGAACATTAGACATTAGATGTTAGAACATTAGACATCAGACATACGGTGTCAGGCCTCTGCTGCCAACGCTCCCCTGGCTTCCTTTCTGCTCTTTTCTGTCATTCAATCACACTCAGGCCATCTCAGGCCAGGAACACTTTCCCCCGGCGGCCACATGGCCCCCTCCCTCCCTCCCCTCTTACATGGCTTCATTCAGCCTTGAAAGCTCTGCGTTTGCAATTCTGACTCCTTCCAGCCCTCCCCCACCCCAGTCCTTTGCTGTTCTCTTCTCGGTGGCACTGTCACCATCCAACACTGCTTTTATATGGACTTGTGTCTGTGTCGGTGCCCTCTGTTTCCATAATAGACAACTGGAATATGCGGGCTGCCTGAAGGCAGGGATGCCTGCTACTCCATCCCCTGCACCTAGGTTGGCGCCTGACTCCACAAAGGCCTTCCAGAACTGTTTGCTGTGCATTGAGTTACGTAAGGCCACTTCCCTAGTTTGCAGCGCATCCAGGTCTTACGTGGTGACCTTTTTGTTGCCTTTAAAGCAAGAATAGATAAAAGTCTTATAAGCTCACCTTTGGGCTGGTGGGACTGCTGACTGATAGAAATTAGGAGCAAAGAGAGGAAAGTAATGTTGATCACACATGGCCTGTATTACTCTGCTCAGACTGCCATGACAAAATACCATAAACTGGGTGGCTTAACCAACAGAAATTTATTTTCTCAGTTCATGAGCGAGGTTCTGGCTGACTCGATTTCAGGTGAGGGCTCTCTCCTCTTGCAGGTGGCTGCCTTCTCCCCTGTATCCTCACAAGGCCTGTCCCCGGTGTGGCACGTGGGAGAGAGAGAGAGCGAGCTTATAAGGACCCCAATCCTGTTGCAACAGGGCCCACCCTTGTGACCTCACTTGACCTTAACTACTTCCTTAGTCTCCAATTATTGCAGACTGGGGTTAGGGCTCCAACATGTGAACCTGGGGGGATAAACATTTCAATCTATGAATTGAATTGTCTTGCCTCAGCCTAGAACAGAGTAAACCAAGTTCTGTTTTTCTTCATGAGTCATGGCATATGTGGGATTCAATTTTTTTTTTGTTCCCTGTCCTTGTTGTTTAACTATTTTATATATAGTAGTGTGTATCTGTTAATCCCAAATTTCCTAGGATATCCTTTTGTTTGTCCTCACATACAATATCTTTTTAATGGACGTAATTATGCTTTTCCTTCCTGACATGACTATTACGGGTCTATTTAATACTCCAATCTGTCAGAACATCTCATTCACAAAAACAAAATAAAAACACAACCTGGTAATTGAGTTTCAAGGTTCTATTCATGATCTGCTCCCTTAGTAATAACTAAACAAACAGTCCAAGATGTACAAATGGCTTTTCTCACTCCATGAATCCATCAGCTAGCATTTGCTACGCTTGGCCACAGATGCAGCCCCAAAACCACAAAAGAAACATGTAACACTGTCCCTGGGTGCAAGGAGCTTGTGATCTTAGAGAGGAGAAAAAATTTACACAGAACACAGCTGTGAAACTGATACAAGACATAATAGAGTGACGTGACAAAGAAGGTGTCACCCACAGTACGTGCTGTGGGACATCAGAAGTTCTCTGGGCAACTTGGACTAAATGAAGCCTGTTGGTGGCATTTCTAAGTATAAAAATAGTGTTGGTTTTTTTTAATATCAGTGAATCGTGATCAAATATTCCATGCAAATTTCAAAAACAAATGAAAAACTATCCTGACCAGAAGAGAAACATCCTACCACACCACTTCCTGCTAACCAGTGAGGAAAAGGTAACCCCCCTTCTGAGACATCTTATTTAAGGGAAAGGAGAAAAGGGCTGGATTCTGGTAAGAATGAAGGTCTTTGATTGTATACTCACTCCTTTTTAAATCAGGACACAACTATCGGTCACCAGGGGGAATGTACATTAGGCAAACTGTTATCCTGCCAAATAGATGTATAGGAGGGCAGAATTTTTCCTTAAATACTGCTTTCACACTTGAGAATGGGCAATGGAGTTTTTAAGGTCTTTCGGGGAAAAAAAAATTTTTTTCCCCTACCTAACTTACTGGAATGAATACAAAACCTTTGACAAATTTCACAGCATAATGTTTACTGTGTAACCTGTATGAACATGTGAAACAAAACATGCCTAAGATTATCTAGTCACATAAAAGAATCCAAGACTTCTTTAATTCAATTCTATATCTATTGAGTGTTCACGACACAAAAGAAGTGATGCAAAATTTTATATTTCATGAATTGAAAAGTATCATGTTTTTGAAGTGATATATTCTAGAACCAAGAGTTTTCCCTGCATAGAAGTCCAACAGCTGTGTTTCTAAAGATCTCGATGACAGCAGGGCTGCTGACAGTGTCACCTGGTCGTATAAGTGGAAGTTTGTCACTTTTCAAGGCACAGTCCTTCCTTAGGACTTCAGTTCTTGTGTTCTGAGCAGGGTACCATCTGCAGTGGCCGTGAGTACTTTGCAATTCATCTCTGAAAATATCTTGATTCAGCAATAGCTGTAAAACCTATGCAGACAATAGTGATGTTTTTAGCACCTTTAATAAAAAAGTAGAATCTTAATGGGCTATAAGAACTTGTACCAGGACCTGCTTTTATCACCTAAAAACCGAGTCTTACAAAAGTTTTGACCCTCTTGGTCCTGCCATTTCTATCAACTTCATACTAGAGATTGTAGTGGCAGAAATGGAACAGATATTATTTCCCGTATCTGGTGCCTTATAGGAGGAGCCATTGGTTTTTCCCTGGACTATTGTCCCCTATAGATGAGGCAGGTATTAAATAGGGAATGAAAAACCAATAGATATAGTTTGGTCCCGCACAGAAAAGTGTTCCTGGCTCACCTTCACTTTTATATTCAGCTGCCTTCAAAGCCTTCTTCCCTTCCCTTCACTTCCTGTTTAATTTTATACTCTTCTTTTATATGAATCTGGATTCCAGCTAAATTAGCTTATTCTCTCTCTATATTGCTCTTTCATATATTTTTTTCATCCTACTCCACCCTGAAAATTCAACCCCTCAACACTTCTGAAGTTTACTTTAAGGCTCACTTTAAATCCTGTGAACTCTTTCTAAGATCATCCCAGACAGATACTAATAGCAATTACCAAAATAGCAATTACTGGCCCTAAAATTGGCATAGCAACAAATTACTTGTATCAACAGTAGACAGTAGATCATGACATGTCTTTTCTAGCTCTGGCATCCACCATTTTTAAATTCTGTATTTTTTTAAATCAAATGTCTCTTATCTACTATTTGCACCTGAACAAAACTGTAAATTTCTGGAAGACAGTTGACCATGTCACAATCATGTACTTAATTCCCTAAAGCAATGGTCCTCAAATTGCGGACCCTGGGCCGGCAACATCAGTATTTCCTTGGAATTTGTCAGAAATGTAAATTCTTCCGCGACACCCAAGACCTACTGAGTCAGAAATTCTAGAATTGGGGCCCAGCAAACTGGGCTTTAACGAGCCTTCAGGTTATTCTGATGCTGAAGTTTAAGAACCAGAGCCCTGGAGCATCTAACACCGTGCCCTGAACATACTGTTATTTATTCGACCCACATTCGTTCAATAAATATTTATAGAGTATCTACCACATGCCAGGCATGATGCTAGGGATATAGTGCAAGAGTAGAAATGTCCCCAGCCTCTTGAATTTGTAGGCAAGTTAGGGAGATTGGAGTTAATTAAGTAATCTCACAAATAAATATACAATGGCAGCTGTCACCCCTTGTAGAAAGGAAAGGCACAGGATGTTATGAAGGCTTATCATGGAGAATTGATCTTGTCTGAAGTGTGCTTCTAAGAAAGTGTCACTCAAGCTAAAAAGGAAGGATGAGCATGTGTCGGAGGGACTAAGGCGCATTCCAGGCTGAGGGCACAGCAGGTGCAAAGGCCCCGTGCCCTGGGAGATGCGATCCCCGGGGCTGAAGCACAGGGATCAGGGGGCAACAGTGAAAGGCAGGCCTTCCATCCCAAATTAAAAACGGGTCTTTTTTCTGAAATGGTGGGTAGCAGTATAAGAAAGGTTTAGAGCAGGAGGACCAGGGCGGGGTGACAGTGGGGACATGACTGGAGTTGTGTTGAGCGGATGGAAAATACATGATGGGAGCACACAGAGCCCATTCAAAGCACTGCTGCAGCCAAAGACCAGGAGGGTGCAGGCTCAGACCACAGAGCTAGCAAAGGGAGACATGGATTTGAGAAATATTTTGGAGTAAAAATTGACAGAATGTGATGATGACTGGATATTAGAGCTAAAACTAAGCATTTAAAAAAATGTTGGTGAGGATGTGGAGAAAAGGGAACCCTCATGTACTGTTGGTGGGAAAGTAAATTAGTGCAGCCACTATGGAGAATGGTACGGAGGCTTCTCAAAAAACTAAAAATAGAATCACCATATGATCCAGCAATTCCACTCCTGGGCATATATCCAAAAAAAAAAAAAAGAACACTAATTCGAAAAGGTACATGCACCCCATTGTTCATAGCAGCATTATTTACAATTGCCAACGTATGGAAGCAACCCAAGTGTCCATCAACAGATGAATGGATAAAGAAGATGAGATATATATCTATATCTTTACACACACACACAAATGGAATACTACTCAGCCATGAAAATGAATGAAATTTTGCCATTTGCAACAACATGGATGGACTTGGAGGGTGTTATGCTAAGTGAAATAAGTCAGACAGAGAAAGACAGATACTGTATGAGATCAATTATATGTGGAATCTAAAAAAATACAACAAACTAGTGAATATAACAAAAAATAAGCAGACTTACAGATATAGAGAACAAACTAGTGGTTACCAGTTGTGGGGACAGAACATAGGGGTGGGGGAGTGGGAGGCACACACTGTTGGGTGTAAAATGGTCTCAAGGATGTACTTTACAACACAGGGAATATAGCCAGTATTGTGTACAACTGTAAATGGCATGTAATCTTTAAAAATTATTTTTAAAAATTTGAAAAGTTTTTTTAAAAAAGAAAATTAAGTGTTAAGTTTTAGTCCAAGGTTTCTGGCTTGTATAACAGATAAATGATGATGCCATTCCCTAAAATAAAAAAAAAAATCAGATAAGTTGACAAATAAGAGGGAAGATGAATGAATTGTTGTGAGCAGCTCCTGAAACACTAGAGAATATGGATCCACAGATGGAAGGATTTTACATGGGAAAGGAAACCCCCTTCACTGGGACAGGAGAGAAGAGAGGTTGAATCTTGATGATTTGGTTGGTCCGTTTTAGCAGGAGTTGGTATAGTTCCCATTCTAATGGATTCCGTCTCCTGGGAAATAAGCCAGGTCATCTGCTTATAAAGAGTGGGCTGCACAGTAGGTGGTGTCATGGAGAAGATGATGTAAGAGGTTTGACAGGAGTGGAGCAGATCTGAAGAGCTGTGGCAGAGGATGAGGGGTGAGTTCGATCAGAGGAATTCCTGGATGGCCAGGAAATATTGAGGCTCACGCTGTGAATTTATCACAGCATCCATCTGACCTATTGTGCAAATTTCTCCAGCAGAGCTCAGCTGTTTGACTGGGGTCGTGGAAAAAATACATCATTAAGCTCATTCAAGTTTGACTTCTTGTCACTCAAACGTGATGAAAAGATGGAGTGAGAGAACTTAGATTATTAGCAAAAGTGTATAGATGAGTGAATGAATGGTGGAAGAATTCTACTCCATAAATATTTTACACTTAGTTCCTTGAAAATTCATGTATGAAAATAACCACAGTGAGACCATGTTCCAAATGATTGTATATCATCGTAACCTTACATTCCATCTTCTAACCTTGCTTGTAGGCAGCCCTCATCTAACTATTAGGATTTGGGCTGTCACCTCCCCTCTTCCTGTGTTCCATCTGATGAGCTAAAATTGCAGTGAGCTTGACTTTCACATCCAGGGCTGACCCTGGGGAAAGGTTCCAGTATCTCATGACTGGTGACCTGATTGGGAATGAAAGGGCCTGAGTTATACTGGTGGCATTAATAGAAGCCACTGTGTCCCTTCCAATGCTGCCTGCATCCCAGCAAGGGTTGAAGCCAGCCTCGGTCAGTCTGCCTCACCTAGGTGATGTGTATCTTCACCCTGAGTGGGAGAAAAACAGGAATATGGCCCTGGAAAAGTTTTTTGTATTTTTTTTTTAAGTGGGAGGGGTAGGGATGGGAAACTAAACAGGCCAGGGATCATCTGAAAATTCATTAGGAAGGTACATGAAAGTACACAAATACAAGTTCTTTGTATACTCAGTTCTTCTACTCTTTCCCTTTTGCTGATTCCTGCATTGTGAATACTCAAGTGGAAGGCTTATTTTTGAAAGAGAGAGAGAGAGAGAGAAATAGTCCAGGAATAGAAACACAAGAATATAGAGATACAGATGTAGAGAACAAACGTGTGGACCCAAAGAGGGGAAGGGGAGCGTGGGATGAATTGGAAGATTAGGTTTGACATAGATACAATACCATGTGTAAAATAGATAGCTAGTGGGAACCTGCTGTATAGCACAGGGAGCTCAGCTCGGTGCTCTGTGATGACCTGGATGGATGGGATGCGGGGGTGGGAGGGAGGTCCACGAGGGAAGGGCTATATGTATACATATAGCTGATTCACTTCATTGTACAGCAGAAACTAACACAACACTGTAAAGCAATCATACTCCAATAAAAAAAAAAAAGAAAAGCAAAGAAAAATCATCCAACTAATGAGGCACTTCCAAGTAAATGCAGAGGTTTGGGGGCATTTGGCTTTCACCGTACAGCTTCTGGCCTCTGCAACAGGCATCACGCACTGGGCCCTCATTTGAGTGACAGATCATGCAGTGATCTGGACACATCCTGACTCCTTCTCAAGTCAAAAACAGCACAAAGCAGAGTCATCCAGAGGAAAACTTCATTCTCCTTTCCCATGGGAGCCCTCCAGCCACAGTGGCTATGGCATCCGCCCTTCCTACATCCTCTTTTGAGGAATATACAAGGGCGGTGGGTGTAACCTCTTTTCTGGAATCTTGGACCTCGGGTACTGCTACCACCCTCATCTCTCTCAAACTTTTTGCTCTCACTCTTATACTCAATATTTATGAAGGACCTCAAAGATCCTTGTTTTTTGCAGGTTTATATCAATATTTATCATATTAGAAATTAAAACTGAGTCTCACAATTTCTTGTTTTCAATCTGTTACAATGTGTTGTTTTGGTTGCAGTATATGAAGAAAATTTGGCCTCGTGAGGAAATGTAATTGGAAAAGAGAGGAATATTTTAATAGCCTTTCAGATCATTGTAAATAGTTTTCTTTGATCCTACCCCCAAACTTGACAATGGTAGTTTCTTTCTTTTTTTAAAAATATCTTTATTGAAGAATAATTGCTTTACAATGTTGTGTTAGTTTCTGCTTTATAACAAAGTGAATCAGCTATATGTATACATATATCCCCATATCCCCTCCCTCTTGAGCCTCCCTCCCACCCTCCCTATCCCACCCCTCTAGGTGGTCACAAAGCACTGAGCTGATCTCCCTGTGCTATGCGGCTGCTTCCCACTAGCTATCTGTTTTACATTTGGTAGTGCATATATGTCCATGCCACTCTCTCACTTCATCCCAGCTTACCCTTCCCCCTTCCCGTGTCCTCAAGTCTAGACAATGGTAGTTTCTTAAAGGTTAGTTGCAATACAGGATCTGAAAACATTACCACAAACTTCTCACACTCTGTACACTCGAAAGAATGAGAGTGAAAATGGCAAGTAACATCTTAGTATTATTATACAAATGGTTTTGACCTTGTGGAAGCCCTGAAAGCATCTAAGGAACCCCCAGTGTTCCCAGCACCATACTTTGAGAACGATTGCTTTAGCATCTCCCCACGGAGGTTGCATGACTCTGAGTGGAACAGATGGATTCAATTATAATATAATGTGTTAGGTGTCATCACCTCCATCTCTAAACGACAAGTTTTCACTGACTAGGAACTACCATAGAATTGTGAGGCATTAAAGTTGAAAAAAACATTGAGATCACCCCATCCAGATCACTGTTTTTAAGAGGAAACTGAGTGTGGACGGAGGTCAGAGCTGATTTAGCTGATAACCCTGAAGCCACCCTCTAACTTGGGAAAGTCAGAGTCATAATCCGCTGTGGATTGTGGAAAGAATACTGGAAACCTTAATGTATGGAGTATTTTTATTGCCTCAGTTATTTTCATCCCACACCCCAACAAGAAAACAACACACCCTGGTGTTACTATAATTCTTTAAATCCTAGCAGAACAAATATCTTTTTTTTTAATTCATATCATTTTCTAGCCATACACTTTGGTGTATGGCTGACCTTAAAAGAAGCCAGCTTAGGGTGTATACCCTGAGAAAACCATAATTCAAAAAGAGTCATGTACCACAATGTTCTTCACAGCACTATTTACAATAGCCAGGACATGGAAGCAACCTAAGTGTCCATCGACAGATGAATGGATAAAGAAGATGTGGCACATATATACAATGGAATATTACTCAGCCATAAAAAGAAACGAAATGGAGTTATCTGTAGTGAGGTGGATGGACCCAGAATCTGTCATACAGAGTGAAGTAAGTCAGAAAGAGAAAAACAAATACCGTATGCTAACACATATATATGGAATTTAAAAAAGCGGTACTGATGAACCTAGTGGCAGGGCAGGAATAAAGACGCAGACATGGAGAACGAACTTGAGGGCACAGTGGGGGAAGGGTAAGCTGGGATGAAGTGAGAGAGTGGCATGGACATATATACACTACTAAATGTAAAATAAATAGCTAGTGGGAAGCAGCCACATAGCACAGGGAGATCAGCTCGGTGCTTTGTGACCACCTAGAGGGGTGGGATAGGGAGGGTGGGAGGGAGGGAGACGCAAGAGGGAGGGGATATGGAGATATATGTATATGTATAGCTGATTCACTTTGTTATACAGCAGAAACTAACACACCATTGTAAACATTTATACTCCAATAAAGATGCGAAAAAAAAAGAAGAGAAACCAGCGTAAAGTTCTGAATGGCAGGAAAACTAAAGGAAAAACGAGAAAAAATTAAGAGCAACAGCCTTTTATAATCATTATCGTCTCTGAAAATAGTGTCCTTGGACTTGCACAGTGCACAGGCTATGCAATCATATGTGACTTCCCTGGCCAAGTTTCCAACAGTGACGAAAGGTTCCTAAAATAGCAAGATGCAAAAGTATTGCTTGCAGATGATCCCAGCCCTGTGAAAACATCATGTCCCTGTACGGTGTGCCCAGAAGAGACATGCTTCCAGTCTTAGTACCCTTGGTCCATTAACTCAGCCTCAGATAAAATCACGTGTTTTCGGGAATGACCACGTCACACTGTGGGTTCCTAGCGAGTACACCCTGAACTCAAACTAATCACGTTGTTTTCATAGCCGTCCCGTCCTCCCATTTTTCTCCCCTCTCTCACTCTCCCCACTACCTTAGAGCCCAAGAGCTTTCAAACCAGGTTTTACAAAACCTCCTCCTCGGGGGCCATGGAGAGAGGTGAGGAGGAGTATGGGGTCCCCAGCTCCCCCACTCCCACCTCAGCCAGAACAGATTTTAGGTCCTATATGAGGACTCTGGTAAGATTTTGTGTTTTGAAAGCACTCCCTGGTAAAATACATGTAGCGATCTCTATCACACCTTGAATTAGTGCAGGTGGAATTGAGGGTCTCCATGTAGCTTTACATGTTCTTCCTCCTAAATTTTATCTCTTAGGTTCAGATCAGCCTCCCAGCCTCTTGGTATCTTTTCCATTCAGGTTTTGCCATCCGCGGTATTTTCTATCCCTCCCAGCTTCGCACCATCTGCAAGCGTGACAGGTCTGTCCTAATTCAGTAATAAAAACGTTGAAAAGAACAGAGTCCTTGAACAAGCCCCAGGCGCCTCCCTCAGGGGGTATTAATTCCTTAATTGGCGCTCTCTGGGATGGAGTTTTCAAATCAGTTCCCAATCCACACAGCTCCATATAGCGGTTCCCCCACCTTGAGCCCGAATTGAGATTCAAATTTGTCGAATCAGGTCTGGCAAAATGGACAGACCTCGGATGAGTCCATCTGCAGGAATTCACTGTCTGACGACTTTTGTGTGGGGGCTGAAGGAGGAAGGAGCGTTGTGTGCAGATGTCTGGGGGTGACGTGGGGGGATGCTGAAATGGTATCTCTCCCCCAGCCCAGGCCTGTGGGCTGGCTGCAAGGTCTGGGGGCAGGGGGACCCCAAGCAGAAGTCGAGGAAGGACTGACCACAGCCTTGCTCCCCCCCCCCCCACCCCGCCCAGGAGACAGAGCAGCTGTGAGTTAGGAGAGACCTCCCCCTTCCTTGGGAATCTTAAGAAACAGCATCTTGGGCACAAATGTCGAATTCTCAGGAAGACACCCTTGTCCAGAAGACACCCAGGGAAACCAGAGCGGAGGGGGAAACACAAGGGCACCTCCTTTACATACCTGCCAGATGAGTGAACGAATGTGTCTGAAACACCCCCTGGGGACTTGGGAAGAGAGTGGTGTCGAAGTCCTTCCGGAGCACGAAGCAGATAAACACTGAGATTGGGGCGACTGAAACCATGTGATGCCTGTGCGCCCGCCCCCAGACAGACGAGCCTGGGGAGGTGCAGAAATACGTATTTTGTAATCAGTACACTTTTCACCCCAAATGATATTGCGAAGCACTTTAATAGCTTACTGAACTCCGAACATCCTAGTTTTTGCTACTTTCTCAGAGATTCCTGACTGCTGTTTGGGCAAGTTTCCTGGAAGCGAAACACCTTTATATAATTGTCATTACTCCAGCAGGTTTAAATTCCTGCTTTTCAGTTGCTACGCTCTTTCCAATCTGAAGAAACATCCCTGTCATAGAGCAACCCGTGGAAGAAGTGGAGGAACAGAGTGGAACCGTAAAAAAGGTTGGTGCTGAAAGTTATGGCAGAAAAGACGGAAGCCAGTGTTTTCCCAAACTCACCCCGTTACCTGGGGCACAATTATGAAACAACAGCTTTCAGAACTCTTCCACGGAGTAGGGGCGGGGCCAGAACCCCTTCTTCTAGCAAACCCTCCAGGTGAAGCTTAGGGTCAGGTAAGTTTTAGAAACAATGATTTAGGGCAGCCTCACTTTTTACAGATGATGAAACCAAGACAGACACTGCTGAAGGAATTCACCCAGGTCCCAGCTTTGTTCACCACTTGTACATTCTCCCCCATCTAACTGATGGCCACAAGAGGTTCATTTTGGGGCCTCTCTACACGTTTATCAAAATCTTTAGCAGGACCTCAGGACTGGTTCCAAACTCATGCTTTCCAGAATGAGCACCTGAAGCCCCCGGACCCCACAGAAAGGCTCCATGGGACCACGGCTTACCACACGCCTTCTTTTCTCCACCAGAAAAACCTTATTCTCACCTGTTTCATACATTCAGTTCTGTGAAAAAGTTCCGCGAAAAAGTTCCGCAAGCAAGGTTTTGTGACTTAAAAGAAGAATTGGAGAGCAACTGGCCTGAAATATCTGCAAATCTCATCATGCTTGAAAAGTTCACCTGTCTCAAAAAAGAAAAGAAAGAAATGCTTCAGAGCCTCTTATTTCAATGTTCATTGGCTGGTCATTAATCCTCGCTGCTAGGAACATCTATATGTATTTATCTAAAGGCTGTATCTATTTTATTAAGTAGAGAAGGCCAATCACTAGAGACCATTTATCTCAAAAAGTTGATGCTTCTTAAGGACTATTAGCATGGATTCGGTGCAGAAAATTGATACCTATTTTCTAACGTGAAGGGTACCAAAATCGACAACCAGCCTTGGAAAATAATAGGATATATAGACACCCGTGAGCTGGGGTCTCTTGGGGAGAAAAGATCATGAACCCTTCTGTCACACAGTGACTCTCGACCAGGACACTGCTCTCTGGGGAAGCTCTGGGAAGCCTTTGCAGCTCAGCTCTGCAACTCAGCTGTGCGCACCACAAAGGGTTTCATGCCAAACTCTGATCAGTGTGCAAAATTTATTTTTGTCCTGAGTTTATATACTGATAAGGTACTGCCATTGGCTAGAGGTCTGTGGAGCCAGATAGATTAATACTTGGTGTCCACAAGAGGAAGAAATGTAGCTTAACATGAATCTGGCACCAAAAAAAAATCAGTGCTTATCTAAATATGAAGTTTGCCTTGTAAATGTATAAGAATGTCCAGTCAGGGTAGTACACAACCTTACCAAGACTGGAATGATTGGCTGGTAAGCGGGCAACTTTGTCATTCTTGCTGTCATCATTGGTGACTAGTGTGGCGCTCCTTTGAGTTTTTTAATTCCTTTCCAGCGTGCCTCCAAAAACACACTGGAAAGCAGTGCTTGTAACAAAATGGAAAGAACTACTGCAGTGACATAACAGAAAGATTTAGGGCAAAGAGCTCCTGTGCTTCCCAACAGGACGCCAGGATGGGCCTCTGGAATTTTCTCTCTATGAGAAATTTACAATGATGATGGGTGTCATATGCCCTCCGTTCTGGAGAGGTTAAAGCCACAGAGCATTTATTGGTCAGAGAAGGAAAGTAAGACTCGACTAAGTCCTGCTGGATCCGTATCTGTCGCCTTTCCCCTGCCTGACATCATGGAGAATTCTAAGTGTCAGCAGTAATTCTCCACAATGAAAGCTTATCTTTCCCCCAGAGTTCAGGTCACAATGTCTTCTTCAGCCAATTCTATCCACGAATCCATGAGAGAAGTACTGCTTCTCAACTCAGTTGTTAAAAATGCTTACTGAACAATTACTATTTTCCTAGCACCTATAGAAAGGCAATAGAGGTATAAGACACCATCCCTTTTCTCAAGAAAAATATAATGTTTGAGAAAGAGATAGGAAATAATACTCGTGTCAGGACAAAAATACTCATGTCGAGGGTGTGAGACATACATACAGTGAGAGTTATGGGAGTCAGGAAGGAAGACTTGGCTTATCTCAAACGTTAATGAAGACAATTTTCATGGAGATAGAATTAGAATAATTTAAAGAAATGATTATTTTGAGGTTCAAATAAATTGTCATTTATTGAGGGCTTATCATATCCCAGGAACCACAGGATAAGCTTTAACAAAATATCCAAACCGGAAAAGAACTCAGAGAAAATATAGAGAGATGTTATATGATGGTTTGGGGATTGCCGGTGATTTTATTTCTTCTGAATTTTTTTTGTTTATTAGTATTATATGTGCTGTAAGGAAGGAATAAAAAAGGATTTCTAAGATGTAGGCAGATAAGAAGTAATGGGAAATGTTTTATAATTAGAGAAGGGACTGCGGGCAAAAATATGACAGAATATGGCCTGTGCCACAGACAGTGAAGTGTTCGTTCTGGGAAAATAAACCGAAAAAGTAAGACAAGAGTCATAGTACCAAGAACCTTGGCTGTCTCATAGATGAGTTTATATTTAATCATATCTACATTGGGAACTCATTAAAGTTCCTGAGAAAGAAGGTATAGCTGAAAGATGATGTTTAGAAAGATTGCTCTGGTAACGTACAGGAAAGATTTTGAGTGGAGAGAGATTGAGAGAAAAACAAACAAACAAAAGCAAAAAACCGCAAAGCTGTGATTGCAGTCTGAGGTATGCGAGCAAATCAGGGCTTGGATGAGAACCTCATGGAAGAGACAGAATGTGAACTCAGATCTATCTGCCCAAAGCCGACGATTCTGCCCTTCACACACCTGTCGTGTGTGACTGGAACCAGAAAGGACCCTGGAGACCATCAACTCCACAACTTCAAATTCCTCCACCAGTGTCCCGAAGGACCTAGGGCACAGCAAGCTGCAAACCAAAATTGTCTTTGAAATAGAAGATTTTACATTTCAAGCAACACTTACTTTCTTCTATTGTGTATCGCATTTGTTTTGATATGAAATTAATATTTAAAATGTTTACCACATAGTTCATCTATATTAAAAGTAATAAAGAAATTGTATTATTCTAAAAAAATAAAATAAAATAAAATTTTTGCCACGTAAAAGTAATGATAGGTATATTCTATTCCAATTATACATGGACCGAGAAAGCCCTCCTCCAGCTGTCCAAATGAGCAACAACCAGGATCTTTTTAAATCCCCACCGAGAAGAGTCATTATCTTGTAGATTGTAGGCTTCTACATTAATGAGAAAGTTATGTCATCTAATTAGTTTAAATATAATCTTTTTTAAATTGCTGACCATTGGGTCTATTCTTATGGGGGATCAGGGTGCAGAGATGGGGAAAGCAAAACAATATCTGGAACAACTCATAGCTTTCACAGAGAATATCTTCCCACAGGTCGGTTCTGGTCTGGCCCCTACAAGTTCCAGTGATATAGGGGTGGGGACATGGCAAAAAAACAAAAAAAGTGGATCAAGAGGGCTGATCAAACATATAGGCTAAAGAAAGGATCAATAGGACTTGGCAACAGAATGATACAAAATGATGTTTTTTTTGCAAAGGAGAAGGCAATGGAGAAATTGATGGCTCGGTGACTCCCAGTCTGGGTGATGGGAGAAGAGTCAAATCATGAGCAGAAGTAACAAAGCCCAGAGGTGAAGTTTGCTGCAGAGAAAACAACGAGTTCAACATCATTCCTGCTGCACTTTCACTGACAGAACAGTCGGGGGAAGGTATCTCAAGAAATATATTTGGAGTCGTCACTAAAAAGATGAAACTTTAAGAAAGAATGCTGTTTCCAGGGAGCATGCAGAGCCAGGCAGAGAGGTCCCCAAGCTGGATGGTGACACGGTGGCCGTGAGTCAGCAGAGCAGGTGCCCTGATTGTGGAAAATCCCAGTGCTCGGGAATCGTTTTAAAGAGAAGCAAGTCACACGGGCTGTAATATCGGGCACCATGTATATGTATAACTGATTCACTTCGTTATAAAGCAGAAACTAACACACCATTGTAAAGCAATTATACTCCAATAAAGATGTTTAAAAAAAAAAAATCTGGCACCAAAGCACATGTGATTAAAGATAGGGGAAATACCATGATTTTGGTAAAGAAAAAAAAAAATCACTGCTAACTTGAAGGAAAATGGTTTCAGTGGTGTGATGGGAATAGACATGAGATGAAAGGGAATTTTAGAGGATGGGGGTGAGTAGCTGAAGAGATGAATAGAAGCTGTGAACAGTTCTAGAAAATTCCACGAAGTAATAACCGTCTGTGTTCTGATATCATTGTCATCTTTCTAAATGGAACGTACGTAGTACTCACAAAGCAGCAGCAATAAATAAGCGGTATTAGCAGTGGCCATACTACTGCACTGACATGGTTCCAGTATTGGTTTTTAAAAAAAAAAAAAAGTAGGGGCTTCCCTGGTGGCACAGTGGTTGAGAATCTGCCTGCCAATGCAGGGGACACGGGTTCGAGCCCTGGTCTGGGAAGATCCCACATGCCGCGGAGCAACTGGGCCCGTGAGCCACAACTACTGAGCCTGTGCACCTGGAGCCTGTGCTCCGCAACAAGAGAGGCCGCGACAGTGAGAGGCCCGCGCACCGCGATGAAGAGTGGCCCCCACTTGCCACAACTAGAGAAAGCCCTCGCACAGAAACGAAGACCCAACACAGCTAAATATAAATAAATTTTTTAAAAATTAAAAAAAAAAGAAGTAAATCTGCAGAGGTTAAACTGGAACTCTTGATATCCTTGTTTTTCTGAGGGAAGCCCACAATTGTCTCTGAACTAAAAACAATACACATCTGTCTCAGTGCTTTCTGTTTCAACAGCAAAAGGAAGAAAAGAGGGGGTTGGGTAGGATTTGAACGAGACTATTTACTAAGGTTCTTTCCAACCTACAGAGTGATTCCATGAGTTTATCCATACCTGAGTCAAAACGAAAACAAAAACAAAGGCCGTGGTGATCATTTTTATTGGTGATACGTTCCTATGCAAGGTACTGTAGAGAAACAGATAACACCAGAGTTGATACGAAACGTTTCATAATCCAATACTTAACAGTTAGGTATTCAGGCTATGGGAGTTGCCTATGCGGTGAAACGTCTCTTGGTAAGCCTCAGAATCTAGCTGCATCTATCATATAATATACATATTTAGCATACCATCCTGCATACTTATGGGTCCACAAGTATATATTTATAGTCATGATCACTTACAAATGCATTGAGCTCTAGCCCCCTTAACAGACTAACACTGCTCAATTTAAACCAAAATATCTTCCTTGAATTATAAAAGAACCTTTTCTTTCTAACATGCCTCTTTTAATAGATGAAGTAAGTTAAACTGTTCACTCCAACAAAAATTGCCTTTTCTGTTTTGGTGGTGGTTGTTTGTGTTGAAATGTAAACATTAGTCAAACTTTGTTGAACAGAAAAGTCCAACCCAGGAAAGTAATTCCAATAAAAAGCAAAGTTATGGCCAAGCTCAGTGAAGACAGCAACATGCACGGAACCCAGAAAGAGGATTAATATCAGCAGGGAAGCTCTGGGGAATGTAGCTTCATGTTAGGTCAGCAAAAAGTAGGCCTATTACAATATCTCCAACTTAAGGAAAATTGCCATTATGTTGCCTTTTTGCTTAGCTTTTAATTAGACGTTGAGCCTTCTTTCTTAAAAATATATGTCTTTTCATGGGTGTTAGGAAGAAAATACACAACACACACACACACACACACACACACACACAGGCTCATGATGCTTAAGAGGAAAATTGGATAAAGAATTCTATTAGAACGCTCGGAAATATAAAGATCTCCTTGTCATTAAAATATCCAAGAGAAGAACTCAGACCTGCCCTGAAATAATAAAATGACTGTGTAATTGTATTTATAAAATAAACTGTCTCGATTGATATTACAGAAAAATACCATCATTTAATTATTTACATAACATTTTGGAGGTTTTTATAGCTCTTTAAAAATGCTGTAGAGCATCCAGGTCAAGCTGGTAAAATGCTACAAATACTATATTTAAAATAATTTCCACTATATTTTTCTTCTGAAAACACCACTCTGTTTGTAGAATTCAAACAGCTTCAACTGCTTGAGATGGTGAAATACCTTTGTGCTTTTCAAAAATCACATTTCATAAAGGGCATTTATTCTATAGAATTAAAGTTTACTGAATAATAAATATAACTTTAAGTGATGCAAGCTGTCAAAACCCTTGAATGTCAAAGTTAAAGCAGATAGCCCTTCATGATTTTTGCTGCTTTGGAATAAGAAAGGAAGCAGAAAGAGAATGATTAAGGAAAGGCAACCTCACCTTTGGATTTCTTCATCTTTGTATTTTCATCATAAATAACAATTTAAATACCCTTTGAGGTTAATATTTTCTGGTTCAAAGGGAAAGTACAGAAAAATTAATATATTCATGCATAATAGGAGGCGACAGAGACTGGAGCATCTTATTTGTAGCAAATTTTATTTTCAAATGACCATAAAAGGTATCCAGTTACTCTTCAGATTAATTTATGAGATCATGCAAGATGTAAACATGACGTTTCACAGGAAAAAAAATCATTCCTGACAATTCTAATAGATGAGGAAAAAGTACACAGAGATACACACCAGGAACTTTCTACATATGGCTAATACCTGGATCTTTATTCTTGCCTGCCTTTCATCATTTCAGCACAGATAAATGTAGTGCAAAGAAGCAAAAGTTAATAATCCAAGGGAAGAAAAACTCGTTGATGTGATGCATGATAAGAGAGAGTTTACTATATTAATATTCGCAAAGGAATGTTGGAAGTGAGGAGTGATGTTAGGTAAAAATATCTATTTTGCAACAGAGTTAAAAAGAAATTTAGTTGTGATTATATTGCTACCTACATCATATTCATAGGCTTTCCCTTGAGTACCATGCCCAGTTCCAAACTTTTTTTTTTTTTTTTTTTTTTTGCTATGGAAACAGATAAAATGAAATGGAAATCCTTCCAGAGGGCATTCAAAAGAATATATTAACTTACAGTTATAATGTATTTTGAAAAGATGGTAGATGGTAATATTATTCTGAAAAAAAATGTTATATGGGCAGAATAGGTATTACAAAAATATTTTTTAATCAATGGTGTACTATAAAGAAAGTAACTTCCTATTTTTGGCATGAACTGTAAAGCAAAGGACTGTGGCTTTACATCAGAAGGGTTTTATTTATTTGAATATTCAGAGTTGGTTCCCGATTACTAAATGTATAAAATAGATCCAAAAGGCCAATCCAGAGTGTATCTACCTAGTTATACAGCTGTATGGTTTCAGAGAAAACACAATGCCATTTCTGCAATTTGGACTAAGTCCTAGTGTCCTCATTTAACCCTGGTGTCTAGAGACCATAAAATGTAAAAGGTTTTGGATCCCCTGGAGAGTACACGTACACAAACTCCCTACAAGTAAAGCTAGCTTTGTTTATAACATAGTTGAAAATTAAACAGCAACACTCCATACAAAATTAGTTCTTTACATTATTTTTATAACGATATTATCCCTAGGATTCTCCGTAAGAGCCTAGAATAACATGACTCCAAATTTCCATTCCAGAATTTCCCACTTCTTTTTTTTTTTTAATTTTATTGAAGTGTAGTTGATTTACAGTGTTGTGTTCATTTCTGCTGTACAGCAAAGTGATTCAGTTATACATATATAGGTATATCCTTTTTCATCAGAATTTCCCACTTCTAACACTTCTCCCTGGCAGGCACACTGCAACAGAAAATGAGATGCTATTTTTACGTGGCTTGTAAGATGCTGCGCGGCCAAAGAAATGTTATTGTAAAATAACGTGCGGTGGATTCTACAAGGTTTTGTTAAAATAAAGCTATCTACTTTATAGGTGTTGAAACATCACCAAGGTTTTAAAAGTGTTTGCTTTGGGTCCTTTGCTATGGAGTCGTGTCCTTATTTGAGGTATAAAAAAACCCACCCACTCTGCAAGTCAGCCTTAATGTGGCAACTCACCAAAGCCGACAGATTCTGACTCCCAGTGAAGCGTTTTGTGCCCGAGATCAATTCGCAAGAAGTAGACTAACCCAAGCCTTTGGGAGGTAGAAGCTACAAAAATATAGTGCCCTGCCCCCAACCAAGAAGTCCGCGTCCTTCTCTTCCTCGCCAAACAATAAGGGTGCAGTTTTGCAGACTCAGAGACCGCTGTCCATCACAGGAAAGCACCACGGACCTTCGGATTCAGCATCATACGCCTTTTTCTCTTCCCACTCACATAATTAACGCTCCTTTCCTTTCCTCTTTAACAATGTGCCTGTTTCAAATTTGTATTATTTTTTTCAGATGTCTAATTTCAGTTATGTTCTTTCCCTCTGTGGTCTCTTCCCACATTTCACATTCCAGAGAAATATTTAAAGGTCTGTAAAACCAGGTGAAGTTCCAAAATATTTCTAAACGGAACTGCCACAGGTGACAGCACAGGGGAAGAAGGCAAAGCTACAGGACAAGGATTGGAATAAACTGGCTGGAAATGTATTGGAAAATCTATTCAAGTTACAATAGCCGTGGTTGAGGTTTCAATGAGGCATAAACATTCAAGTTACTGACAAAACCAACATGTTTCATGATCACTCAAAGTAGTCTACTTGTCATGGTGCATTGTTTTTTTTTCTTTTATTAGTAAGTTGCTCTCTCTTTTTAAAATTTTTTTTTTCTTTTTTAGTATTCAGGAAGCGAAAGCATTTAAGAAAACATTCAAAATTCTGAGAATACATATAAGTGAAATATTTACACTATTATTCATAAAAGTTACATCATTTACATAGGGTTCATTTGTATATAATAAAAATTTCATCATAATGAAAACTTTTCTGGAAAGTTATATGTTAATTTGTTTAACATATGCTTTGGATATACAGCTAAATATGAATAGTTAAAAAATTCTGTCTTCAAATATCCCTTTAACAATTAAAAAACCTCATTCCTAAACATTTGTTTTTCTTTCCACTTGCTCTTTTGTTTGTGATATCATATGTAGTTTGAACTATGCAAAGATTGGATCTTGTCATAGCTCAGAATATATTTGTGTACTTTCAGTAAATTTGCTCATTGCATAGCAAACATGTAAACTTACAGAGGATCTATAAATTTTACCCTAATCATCTAAAAAAGTTGCTGAAATTTTACATGACAGTATATTGAGGTTTATTTTTGTTGTAATTTGGGTTTTCTTTGTTTTTTTAAAAAATATTTTTAGTCCATGTGTCAAGTGAATACAACTAATAAAAAGTCATGAGAAGCCAAAAACCAAGTAAATAATTTTATCCTAGATTACCAGAATTTAACCTCATTATATCATTTGGGCTTTTTCCTAAGTATTACACGTTGGAAATGTATTGTGCTGCCTTTTAAGACAGTGTTCCAAATTAATTTCAAAAGTGTGTGTTTAACATAAAGTTAACTATGTTTCCATCAAATAAAATGTTTATTAATGAAAGCTATTTATCATACAAGAAACAGCAAAGATAAGTCATCATACAGAGATGTACACTAGAAGTGACAGATGTAAAAGTGCATGCAGAGATTTCTGTTTAAAAAGGAAGTAATAAACAATAATACTAAAATCACTGGATTTTGATCCCTATACTCTTAAATGAGTGATAGCTTTTCTTTGAATTTACAATTGGAAAATGCCATTAACAGATAGGACTAATACACATTAGCAAGCAGGTGAAATGAATGTTTTTGGATTTTATTTTACAACTACTGTGCTTGACAAATGTGTGGGATTTTTTTTTTCAATAATTTTCTTCAAATCTGGGGTGGGCATATTACTGCCTGGTTGCTCTGATTTATACACGATTTATCTAATTTTGTTTAAAACCATATAATTTTAAGCCTCCATTTGTGTTAGACATCATAAAAACAGAAGTTTTGTTAACATTCAGTAAATGACATTTAAGTCTCCCGGTCTCTCTCTCTCTCTCTTTCTCTCTCTCTCTCTCTCTCTTTCTCTCTCTCTGTCTCTCTTTTTTTGGCTCAATAGATTTTTAAATGTATGATTATCATAACCTAATATTGTCTTTGTCTTCACTGCAGTGGATTTCCGATCAAACTTTTCCCCTTCTTTTAATACTTTAGGGAATTTTCAAACGTCGGGATGTTTGGCTGTAATGCCCCAAGATTTGTTCTCCCTGAAAAAAATCATAGTGACAATTTATTAACTACAGAGCAACTTGGCTTTTAGGGGTCTGCAATTTCTATTTAGATTTACAAATATCCATTTGTGCTCAATAGACCTAACATTAAACTTAATCATATTTAAGGTTTCTTTTCATGCAATTACTTTATCTGCTAATTATCTTTTTTTTAATTCTAAAAATCAGGCTGAGTCAAATCAGTGGGGCATTACTTTTATTGTAGGAAAATATATTTAAAGGTAATTCTAAGTTGAATTACACTGCATATGCAATGGTAATTTAAAATGAATCAGAAGTTTGGAAATCTAAAAACTATTTGTATGTTTGCATATCTAAAATTTTTCATATCACCGTTTTAATAGCTTTTACAAATAGACAATCGAAAACACACTAGTACAGTTAAGCCTTAAGTAAAACTAATGGGAAATAAAACTCCTTAGATTCAAAATCGTTTATTCACACAAATTTAATAGGATATGTCACAATTGTTTGGTCCATAAATATTTAGGGGAAATAGTTTCTATACAATGCATTTATCAATAAACAAAGAAACATGGACAATTTTGCTAGACCACTTACTGTACTATAAACACGAAGCTCAATATATAAGATTATTGAATTTATCAACTATATTGGAAAGAGTGCACAACTGCTTTCTATGACATGTTTGTCCCCTCTAACAGGATACACCATAAAAAGAGTTTCAGAAATAAGAGGTAAAACAGTACAAAACTAGTGAGGTGTCAAAAGGGCTTAAAACAGTTAATTTAACAAACAACACATATATCCTGATTTTTCACAAACTTACTTCCAAGTTATCTCATAAGGCACATAGGAGAACTGAGTTATAATTAGTCTACTTAATAAAGTAGATCTATAGTACCATATATTGTTCTGTCAAAGAACAAAATTTATAAGTATCAATATTTTACCTGTAAAAGTGTATTAATAAGATCTCAGCCTTACCAAGGTTGTTTGGTCTGGTTAGTGGTAAATGCCCAAAATGTAATAGAAATATGAAAAGTCAAGATTTAAGCTCCATATAAGATGATGACCACACTTGCTAAATATATAATGGCAATCACACCTTCTTCTGTTACAGTGTTATCTTCCATCATCTTTTTTTAAAAAATAAGCTACTTTCTGTGCTAATTTTCTAAAGACCCTGAGCAAAAGTTACAATAATGCACTTTAATGTGGGCAGTGAACTGTCAATATGTAACTACACATTTATACAGCCAGAAGGACACCTTTAAAATCTATTAAATAGCCACTTCGACCGCCAGAGGAGATTTAAGGGGTCCAAAAAGTGGAGAACATGTGCAAAGTTATTCTTAACAATCCACTAAAGCAAGACATATATCTTGACTTCTTTTTTATTTTTATTTTTTTTAGGAAATCCACAATCTAATTGGTATTTAACTACAACAGAAGCATATAGATGAACATTCACCACTGCCCAGACCATTAAGATTTTAGCTTAAATTAAAAGAAAAAAAAATGCTACTGTAAACTAGGACATATATTCAGATCAGCATCCACAAGGCTTCTGAGTTTATCTACTTTAAAACTAAGAACCTCAAATCTCTAATGTCAGAAAAGTTTTTTTTTTCTGACTAATACATCAACCTGTGCCAAAGTAAAATGAAGCAAAACAAAACCAAAGAATTCTCATTGTTAGCATGTTACTAAGGTTTTTTTTTTAAACGTTATTTGTATAGAATGCCAGATACAATATCATGGTACAGCTGAAGCCAATTAAGAGCTATTGATTAAATTATACTGATTTTTTTAACTTCTTAAAAAATTATATTTTGCTTATTTCCATTTTCCCTGGGAAAAAAATAATTTAGAAAGAATGGTTTTATAACTATCATTTTTAGCTTGAGGAGGTTAAAAGTATAGAATTTCAAATTCTGTTTGGAATTTTCATGGATACACAGGAGGTTTAAGTATTTTTCAAATGTTGAAAAGCAATAACTAACTAATAAGAAAGTTTTGTTGGGATGTACACCCTAAGAGGAAAAAAGAGTCACATTCCTGGTTAGATTTCCCACCTAATTAATCTTTAATATTTAGATTTGCTATCCTTAATGTTCTTGTTTAATCATATTCCTCATTTGTAAGAAAAAGGAATGATCAAAACATTTTTTTCCATTTTAAAATTTAAAAAAAGACAATATGAAGTTTTCAAAATTCCGTTAAGTACACGTACAATTGCAAGATTAAAAAAATAATTTTAATTAATTATCTGATTCTTTATTAACCTAATTATATAACCGGGAATATGATTATTTGCCCATCATAATACCACTCTTTTTTTTTTCCTTCGGGATTCTGGAAATAAGTAACATACAATTTTAAGAGGCACTTATTAGAATGATTCCCAAACTCCCCTTACCGACTGAAAGATCTAATTAATTTTTTTTAACTCCAAATACACTTTGTAGACAAAAATTAAAACAAAACAAAAAAAAACCACTCTGTAAAGGAGACAATACTGTAAACTCATTTGCCAAGTGGCTGCAGAGGCTACACACCAAGCTGTTGTTTTTATTTCCCAAGTATCTTGTGGGTTAGGGGGAAAAAAAAAAAAAAAAAAAAAGTCTTGTAAATAATAAAATAATCATTAGAATAATAATAAAAAGAAGAGGAAGAATTAAAAAAAAAAAAAAAAAAAAAACCAATGTTAGAAAAGGTTCGTTAAGGTAGTTTGCGAGGGGCTTCCGGATTCGTGGCTGTCCAGGTTAGAGGTCACGGCTGTCACTACAGTGATAGTGGGATTGGTCAGGTCTGTTAAAGTGGTCGCAGTGCCGGGTGGACTGAGCGCGCCGCTGTCTGCTGGGGGCGGGGCCGGAAGCGAGGTACCATCAGCTTTATCAACACCCCCATTCTCCTGCCGCAAAAGGTTCCTTCTGAATTTGGCTCGTGCGTTTTGGAACCAAACCTGCAAACCAATCCCAATGGATTTCTTTACCGATGTTTATTTTTATACTTCTTTTTTTTTCTCTCTCTCGCTTTTTCCTTTTCTTTCTTTTTTTTTTTTTTTTTTTTTGGATATGTTTCTCTTTTAAATATAATTGTTTATTTTTCTTGGGCAAGAAGGGCCTTTTTTTTTTTTTTTTTTTTTTTTGCTTTCTTTGAGAGTAATTCCAGTACGACTACGGTCACCCTCTGAGCAGCACGTGGGCCCCCGCCCCAGCATTAACAACCGCCGCTTGGGGGCTACGGATACTTAAGTGCAGATACCGTGGGGAAATGAAGGCACAGAGACGAAGAGGGGGAAACACACCCTGATTCCTCAACTACTGTCTTTTTGAGAATGAGGGCAGGCGAGGTCAGGGAATGGTCCACAGAGTAAGAATCACTCGCATGAAATGAACATCATTGAAACAGATTCCTGCCTATTCTTGAGTCTGACACATGGCAAGTATGCCTTGCATAGGAAAAACCCCGAGGGCCACAGACTCCAAGCAACCGGAAACTGGCGGGTGGAATTTTAAATGCCTGCTATTTGTCACTGAAAAGTGTAAGAGCATCACAGGGGACCCACAGCAACCCAGTATCATGTCTCTAGTTACATATTCTTACCGTGATGAGTTTGGGAAAGCAGTTGGACAGCAGATCTCATCACTCCCAGTATTTAGTTGTGAAATATGGTTGGTTAAAATGGGAAAATACTTGCTCCAAGTGGTTGCCGAGACACTAACCATACGTGTGGCTTTCCAGGAGTTGACAAAAAGGGTCGTCTTGAATTTGGAAGCTCACAACAGGTAGTGAGGCTGCCAAGAGTGTGTTGAAGTAAGACAGGGCCAGCAGGTCCCCCCGCCAAGTCTGTGCACTGACCCTAATGTGAACGTTAAGTCTCCAAAGCCACAGCTTGCGCAGATAACGTCACCCGCGTTTGCAGAGCAGCTAGGCAAGCTGAACTGGCTTTGGTGGACCCCTCTCTCCATCTGCAGGGAGAATGCGGCTGCATCTTAGAAGACCCTGCGTCTCTCTTTGGGCAGTCTCCGGAAAGCCCCTGCAAAATCTCAGTACACTCTCTAGGGAGGTAACTAAGGTAAACTAATGAGAAGCAGTACAGGAAATAGCCGTATCACTCCAAACAGGGAAGAGAACTATTTTTACTGCAAGGGGAAGATGTATACACAGCCAACGATGGAGGTTTCTTACCTGCAAAACTCTTTTGGTCAGGCCTGTTTTCTGAGCAAGCTGCTTGAGGTCCTTGGCGTCCGGGTTGTGGTTGATGGCAAAGTAGGATTTCATGGTCCGGAGCTGGTGATGCTTGAAGGAGGTGCGCATGCGCTTGGTCTTTTGCGAGGGCGGGTAAGGCTGCTGATCTCGGTCCAGATGGTCGGCCTCATTCTCGTTACAACCTGTTGCAGTCACAGTGGACAAACAGGGGCTCAGTGGAAAGTCCTGCATTAGCTGAGAAGATGGCAGGTGGCATGATAATGTCATGACAGGACAACAACGGTGGAAAAATCTGTCGACCCAGTTATGAGTGGGAGCCAGACAAAAGAAAGAGGTTAATTGCCCACGACCTCCAAACTAGTCTGTTCATGTGGACACACCCGAAGTTTAGGTAGTAGAAAAATATTAGATAAATCCCCTCTTCGGCTTAATGGTTGCTAGAAAACCTTGAAAAGATGAATAAGCTGAGAGTGTGGGAGGGAGAGAAATCTTCTCCAAGAGGGAAAAGAAAAAACCCTTTTCTACTATATTTATGTGTATCAGCACACCGCCGCTCCACACACAGTTTTTAGAGACTCCACGTTTTGTCTGCATTTGTGAGATGAGGTGTATTCTCTGAAAGCATGAAAGATATGCAAGCGAGTAATTTCAGCTCTCTCACATCTGAAGGTCTCAGAGAGCCCCCCAACGAAGGAAGAATCTGAGTTCCAAATTTTAGCCTTTTCTGCTAATCCTAGAACGTTTCCAGAAAAAGTTAAAAGTGGCTGGACAAGGGAGAGAAGTTAGAAAATAAAAATTTGCAGGATTCTTATGTAACCGTAGGAATATTATTTTTGAGGGCTTTTAGCTATAACTGCTTAACGTAGGGCTAACCAGGATGAAAATAGTTTTCCCTTGGAGTTATTTTAGAAAATATTTCTGAAAGAGAACGAGCGCAGACTTTTCTTCCCTTGGTTCATGCCTGCAGCGCACCCCACAGCTCCCAGCTCAGAGGCTCTGACGTCCCGCTCCGATCGTGGCCCCGTCTGCTCTGGCACGTGGTACGGAGGGGGGTTGAGCTGTGTCCCTGGCCCGCGGGGCAGAAGGAGGGCGGCATCACAACCCCCCTTGCACAGCTCCCTCAGCACTGAGGGCAAAACAACCCAGCCTTTGAAACAAGCCTCAAAGTCCTTATCCCCGGGATGTAAAGATGTGCATTTAAGAGGTCGTTTCCAATAACCTACTGGCTCTGCATAAGAAATATGATTACAAAACGAAAACATTTTGCTAAATATTTACTGATTCAGCCAACTTCTCAACTTAAAGGGCATGGCAGGTTTTTTTTTTTTTCCTTTAAACCTTACTTCAGATGTTTATCTCATATATATTCAGACTGATCATCATGCATGTTAGTACATTATAATAGAATATCTAAAATCAACCTGGTCGTTTCCCTGGGGGAGAAACCTGAATCTTGAAGGAAGTGAGACATCTCTTACTATTACCTCTTTCATTCTGCTGGAGAAAATAGTATTTGCCTGCTATGCTCTGGTTACAATTACTTTTTAAAAAACACTTTTAGTAAATCAGTATATATACAGAAACCCAGTAGTTTTATAGTCATCAACAAGAGTCAGCTGCATCACAAAATCCACTTAAGAAATTCTCCCTAGGGGCTTCCCTGGTGGCGCAGTGGCTGAGAATCTGCCTGCCAATGCAGGGGACACGGGTTCGAGCCCTGGTCTGGGAAGATCCCACATGCCACGGAGCAACTGGGCCCGTGAGCCACAGCTGCTGAGCCTGCGCGTCTGGAGCCTGTGCCCCGCAACGGGAGGGGCCGCGATAGTGAAAGGCCCGCGCACCGCGATGAAGAGTGGCCCCCACTTGCCGCAACTAGAGAAAGCCCTCACACGAAAACTAAGAGACCCAACACGGTCATAAATAAATAAATAAAATAAATAAATAAAGTATTAAAAACTAAAAAAAAAAAAAAAAAAAGAAATTCTCCCTAATGTAACAAGACTAGGCATGGACTAATGTCTCCTTTGTTCATATTTCCATGAGATCCATAAAGAGGGCACACTTGGCAAAAGAGCAATTGAGTTCATGGAGAGAAAGACTCTATCATGTTCACCATCGGGTCCTCTAAGTCATGCACAGGGCCAAGAGCTCAGCGAGCATTCGATCAAGATTTTGAATCTTTGTTCATCCATAAAATCACGAGTGACTATAAATGCAAAGTCAAATCAACTTGAAATGGAATGCAAGTTAGATATATACAGCCAAATGTTGAACAGAGGCTCCTTGAACTCCACCAGAAAGGGTAACCTGTACCCAGAAATAAGAGAGAGAATATGCTTTACATTTTATCCTATTGCATCCCCGGGGAGAGATGTCAAGTTCAAATCTTCTACAGAATCGCACTTTTGTATCCTCAAATGGATGAAACAGCATCTTATGACCTACTATAAAACTATACTAAAAAAAAAACAAACAAAAAAAAACTATACTTATCTCCAGTAAACTGAGCTATATTTCACAACCAGATTATAAACGAAGCCACACCAAAACAGTCAAAGAGGCACACCTTAGTCATTGGAGGCTTCTTCAAGTAAGATTTCAATTCTGTCATAGGTGAGTGATGTGTAACCCTTCCTGAATAGCACATTAAATGGAATATTACACTTGAGGTAGAAGACTTAACTTGGTACTTAAGTAATGCCCTTAGCCATCCACCCCCCACACACACAAGTTACTATTTCTTAGAAATGGGTTTGATTCCTAACCTAACTATATACTCATTAGTCTTTAAAATGAAGTTTATGAAAAAAATTATAGACAGGTTTGATAAAATTGCTTCTCTGAATGTGCATTCTATATCCATTATTGCTGATTAAGAACTCAGCAGAGAATTATAGTGTATTAAAAACAATTATGGGGCTTCCCTGGTGGCGCAGTGGTTGAGAATCTGCCTGCCAATGCAGGGGACACGGGTTCGAGCCCTGATCTGGGAAGATCCCACATGCCGCGGAGCAACTGGGCCCGTGAGCCACAGTTACTGAGCCTGAGCGTCTGGAGCCTGTGCTCCGCAACAAGAAAGGCCGCGATTGTGAGAGGCCCGCGCACCGCGATGAAGAGTGGCCCCCGCTTGCCACAACTGGAGAAAGCCCTCGCGCAGAAACGAAGACCCAACACAGCCAAAAATAAATAAATAAATAAAATTTAAAAAAAAAAAAAAAAAACAATTATGGGACTTGTTTTCACATAGAATACAATTCACTGTGCAAAAAGATTAAGTTAGCTCTTTATTAAACTGGTATTAATATAAACAGATAAACTGTGTGATCAGTTATATTATGTGAATTAATAGAGCAATCTATGTCACCTACAGAGTAACGCAGTGCATTGGCCTAAATTACTTGTGTTTCACTATGAATGCCTTACGTAAACTTGCAAGTGATTGCGTTTCCCCAGGGTCTACTTTTAAAGCTATAGGGGTTTTCTTCCCCCCGAATTATGAGATGAGATGATAAATCTCTTAAAACTGTCTTAAACATACACCTGTAAGTACACATCTGGCACTATAAAGTTAATGAGAAGATCTAAATATTTTATTCTCCGGTCACTTATGGAATGGTCCCTTATCCTGAAGTGAGTTTCTATTCTGCAGGTGTGTAACCTTCTGAGAACTGATCCCTGGGAGACCACTAGGGGTCAGTGCCAGGCCAATTTAACGACTGCCGGGAGCTTTTGAAGTTTGGAAGCCAAGAAAGACCCTAAGGAGGGAGATTTCGTGAACTGGCAAAAATTTAGTCTCTCAATTAATGCTAAATTACCCAACCAAAAGCTGCCTGCCCTAGACTAAATCCTCTTCTCACCCTGGAGGGCTGCATTTGAATCCAGCATCCCGGATAAACTTTCCAGGTCTCTTTCTAAAATATCTGCCTGATATCTGCACAAAGAGCTATAAACTAAATTAGGAAGAGTCTCATGAAAAGACGTTTGCCTTATGTCGAGCACTTACTGATCTTTGCCAAGCTTCCCATCTCTGGAAGTCTGAATCATAAACATATTCTGTGTACATGTGTTTGAAAATATATCAATGTATAAATTAGATGTGTTTAGTATCAACATTAGTCTTTTCTGAGATTAATTTACACTTAAGCAGAGATGCTCCAAAGAAAGCTAAAATAAGGAGCTAAAACTGCGGGTCCATTTTACTGTCTGCCCTTTAACGTGTTTTCAATGCACTGAAGTGTTTCTTTGGCTAGTTTTGTAATAACAAACTGGCATTGCATTCATAAACTTTTTTTTAATGGCAGGTTGATTTCTGGTCAGGCATCTTTAACCCAATTTCTCTAGATTATTTTCACCTGATCTTAACTTTATGCTATTTGCTCGTATCTCTGGGAAAAGTCCAGAAGGGAGAAGGTGGATGTTAAGAGGTACCAGCTCTGCAGTGGTGTGATCTACAAACTCCCTGCGGTCAGGGAGGCCTCCGCAACTTTTCCCTCCTTAATGAACAAGAGCATCAACTTTCTCCATAACCTTGTGGCAGCACTAATTTGCAAACTAAAGGCCTAAGTGGAAAGAGATTTTTCGTTCTTTCTAAGAAATAAATGTGTACTCTCTAGTTCTCCTCGGAGAAGCACAATTTTCTTGACCCTAAAGCTCTGTGGATCTTTCTCACGTAAAGTAAGATCAAGGCGAAATCAAACGTAGCTAATTAGGTTGAACAAACAAGCGAAAAACCAGGCTTGCCACCTTCGGCTAGAAATCTCCCCACACTTCTGGACCTTCTCTGGGCTGAGGACTTCCCTCTCTCCAAAAGCCTGGCTAGTTTCTCTCTCTCTCTCTCTCTCTGTGTCTCTCTCTCTGTCAATCTCTCTCACTCTAATTAGGGCATTAGGGCCTTGGTCAGTGGCTGGAGATTCCGATGTCATCTTCTATTAACAGAGAACAATTAGTGCCCTGCCCGGCCTGCCCCAGGGACCACGCATCAAAGGAGCCCAAGTAAGCGCGCTGGGCACCGTGGCCCCAAACCAGAGCCCCAGCCTCGGGCACAGCAAGGGCAGTGCGCAGCCCGCCCTCCGGCGGGGGGTTGGCAAAACCCGGGGGTGCGCCCGCTGTGCGACACCAACCCACCCGGTCAGGGTCTGCAGCGGGCAGCTGGCCCTCCGCCTCTGCCCAGTGACCCCGGCTTGAACCCCGTGGGACCAATACAGTCGCGCTGGGTCCCCGCTCCCTGGGACACCACCCGCTGCGCCTTTTCTGTGAAAACCTCCCGAGAACCAGGAGGGAGCCGAGGACAGAGCTGGGCAGAGCCCACTCAGCCTGCGGGGACCCTGAAAGCTGTGGGCCCGAGCAGGGCTCCGGATTCCTCTAGCTCACACTGGCTGTGTGACCCTGGGCAAGTCACTTATCTGACGGGACAGTGTCCCTTCACCATTAAGCCACAGTGGCTCACACACCACACCAGGCACATGGGAACTGGAAGAGAAAAACAGGCAAGATCCGTGCTCTGGGGCGCCCACCCTTTGGCTGGTATCTGGGTGCTCATGGAAACAGGGGTTGCCACCATGAGGTCCCCAAGGTCCTTCCCAATAGAATGGACTCCCCTGGCCTGAGTCTCCTGCCTGCTGAGGTTTCCTTCTGGGGCCAGGCCAGGGGACAGGGAGTCAGAGCAGCTAAACCAACCCTTAGGTTGCCCCAGAGTTATCCTAGGGCTTTCTGGAACCTCTTTTCCAGTGGCTGAGACCCACCGGAAGAGCTTCCATCCTGCTTGGAGTTAGATTGTGGTCCTCAGGGTCTGTCACCATCCTCACCTGGGGGATGGCAGGTGAGGGCGGGCTACCAACAATGGGAAACTGGTGAGTGAGAGAGATTGATGAATGATAACGTGTGCGCCTCCCAAAGCAAGGAGCAAAGCGTGCTCTCTGGCCTGTTGCCTGCATTTTGTTTTTAATTAAGAGAGAAAGCTGGAGGAGGAGAGAAGAGCAGCCTGTGACACCACTAAGCCTCCTCAGAGGGCCTGACCTGGAGGTTCTTCCAGTCTTCAGGGCGGTCTGGGTGTCTGGATGGTTTATCCCGCAGGGAATGAGCTGGCTGGATGGGTCCCCTGACCCAGGGAAGGAGCAGGCCAGCTCAGCGGTGGAGACTGACTCCAGCCCTACAGCTGCTTTTCACCAAGATCAGGGATTTGGTTTTTCAACACTCTTGCCAACTGTTTCCCTGATTAACTCTGAGCTGGTGACCACAGCCTCTGCCCTTTCTAGACAGACTGGGGTTGGGCTCTGAAGACTTCTTTTCTTTTTTTTTCCTTTTTTAGTATTTAGGGAAACCTCCTCCAGGATCTATAATTTGGCCTCCACACAGGAATTGCCCTGGGGCTGTTTTGCTCCAACTGGGAGCCAGAAACTAATGGGCTCATTAACTAATGGGCAACAAGGATTTGGCTCGGCCTGTGTGGGGGAAGTCATTGCAGCCTTATGAATGTGTTTTCTGCCCCAAACTACAGAAAGCTCTCTCTCACCTGTTCTCCCTCTCCCCTCCCCCTCTTCTCTCCCTCTTTCCCTCTCTCCACCTTTCCCTTCTTTCTGAGTGAAAGGGAGCTGTAGCGAGAAAAGGGTCGTGCTAAGGAAAGCACCGTCTGGCAACCAGGTCTTGGACGGGAAGGAGCTGGATGGAATTCTCCTCTGAGCAGAGGAGGCTAGGGCTACAGGGGCACTGGGGAGGGGCTGGGCGCCCACCTGAGTTGTAACTGACGATGTCCACCCCCAGCGCGGGGCTCTTCCGCTTCCTGGGCCGCCCCTTCTGCACGGTACCAGCGCCGTTGAAGTAAGGCAGGGCCAAGCCGCCGCTCTTGGCCGCCAGCTCGGTGTAGCTCAGCTGAGGTGGGTACTCCCCTTGCAAGAGGGTCTCGAAGTGGGCGCGACAGTACACCAGGCTGTCCTTCATGCCAAAATGATCGCCCGTGGTCAGGGTCTTGTTGCAGGTGGAGCAGGTGAAACAGCTCAGGTGGTAGACGGAGTCTCGGGCGCGCATGACCATCTCGGAGGCGGAGATGCCAAGGTGGCAGCGGGCACATCTCTGCACAGAGAACCTTCTGGAAGGAAACAGTCGAGTCAGGGCGCTGGTGGAGGCAAAGGCAGGGCCACCTCCCACTGTGACACCTGGGGCTTGGTCAGCAGTGGCCCAAGACTGAGACCTAGGAGGGGTTCGGGAGGGACGGACCCGCGCCCACTTGGACATAAATTTTATTTGCTCATTGACCTGCCCTGGTGAACAAGACAAAGAACCCCTGCATTAAATTCAGAAGAATCGGGTAACTGATCCTCAGTTTTCTTCTCTGTAAAGTGAAAATTTTAAAAAGCAAAAACAAAACCAAAAACAAACCCTGCACTGGCTAACTCACAACACAATGTTAAGAATATTACATCGCGATGTCAAGTGAAAACGTTTCCTCGATTACAAAACATACAAACGAAGGGTGTTACTATTTATGGAAGCGTGAGCGTGCCTGAAAGCATTCAGACACGGCCCTGGAAAAAAAAAAAAGGATAGTTTTGCAGAGGGAAGCTAATTCTTTTTTTAACCACTTTTCTCTCCTCAGCCAAGAGCGGAGCCGAGTCCCTGCACCTCGCTTGCGTCCCCAATCCAAAACCAGAACTGGGAAGAATCAATAAACAAGCTGCCGGCGACTTGACTCTCCGGCGTCTCTCGAGTCTGGCGGGCAGGTTCCAACCAGCGGGAAAGGCATCTCGGAACTGAGAGGCCTGGGTTTCCGCAACAGCGATCATTCCTTTTCATGGTCCTTTACGTGAGTTCCCGCCCCCCCCTCGCGAAAACCTGACACCAGTTGCTGCTGCCCCGGCCACCAGTTGAGTTCCAAGACACGGGCCTTGCTCACTCAGTTCGTAGTAAACGGAAAAAAAAAAAAAAAAAAAACCCGCTTTCGTCTCGGTGGACCGAGACACGTTCATTTACCCTTCCGAGATTTGCCCAATTCCCTCGGCCGAGCTGCCCAGGGCCCCCTGAGCGGGATAGTCGCTGGTCACGCTCTAGACCTTGGGTGGCCCCGTCCGCGCGCATCCCCCCCGCGCGTCTGGCGGGGATGGGTATGCTGCAGCTTGAAGGCGCACGCGGTGGGCTTCCCTGGTCTGGGGACTGGTAAGAGTACCCCCAAGGGACCAAAGGCTGGGGGCAGGGAGGGGACTCCGGGGCTCGGGCAGGTGACCCCTCCAGGTGTGCCAGGGCGTAAGGGATAGGGGTGGGAATACCTGTAGTAGTCCTCCTTGCAGTAAATGCTACCGTCCTTGGCGAAGCAGGTGAGCTCGGACTCGAGGGCCAGCTTACATTCACAGCATTTCAGGCACCTCAGGTGCCACTGCTTGTCCACGGCCAGCAGGTAGTACCTGTCGGCGATCTTGCCCCCGCAGCCGGCGCACAGGGCGGGCTTCTCGGGGCTCAACGGAGGCATCCCCTGCAAGGAAGCGCGCGCGGCGTCAGGAGGGCGCGCGGGGCCGCCCCACGCGGGTACCCTTCGCGGCGCCAGCCCTCGGCCTCGGCGAGCGCCGCAAGGTCAGGGGCCCCTGCGCAAAGGCAAACGTCGGAGGAACATTTGCAGTTTTTCCCTCTGCGACTCGCACCCTTTCTACCGCGTCCGCCTGAACGCGGCGTCCGCGTCCTTCCCGGACTTAACCTAAAAACACGCGCCGGCCACCTAGAGCCTTTTTCGAAAGGGCTAGGAGCGCACGGACTATAGTTTGGTGGATGTTTCCAAACTCGAATAATTAAAAGTTAAAAATTGTGGGTTCCATTGCGCACGAAATAAGACAACGGAAATTGTTATTGGAGAATGGAAAGGCGATCTGAACAAGCACATATTGTTTTTTCAACAAACACTGTTACATTGCTATTTCTCTAAATCCTTATAAGCAACGTTGAAATTAAAAGGAAGGGAGAGGTTTGTATACTGGTGCTCATAATTTGGTCGACATTGTTTTGATCGGGATGTATTTGGCAGATCCTGCTGTTCTCCAATCTTCAGGATTATTAGTCCTTTCCTTAGAAAGGGTGTACCGTGCCTGTTCCCGGGGAGGGTCCGTTATCCGATCCCCTCTGCACGGGCCCTCTTTCCCTGGCATCAACATACCCAGGAGATCTTTGTCCTGAAAATCTTTTTAATGCCCAAATTAAGCTTCCCGCCTGCGTCCCCACGACACAGCAAGGATGGGGACACCTCGCCTTAACAAGCGCAGCCCCGCTGTGAAATTCGCGTTTGGATTACTGCTTTTTGTTTTTAAACAGAGTAGCCACAAAAGGGGGGAAAATAGAAGTTAACCGCTGTACATTTCCCTCAGGACTAACAGAAATGGGTTGGACTTCCCCCATGAAACTCTGGCGGGCCTGGAAAAGTAAAGTTTCGCCCTTTATTCAGACAAGGGCCTGCACTGAATTCATTTTGCAGATGTAGAAACATCCACCAACGCGGCTACTTGGTGGACCCAAAATACCGCTGACCCGCCCAGGGCAGTCTACCGGCTTAGTTTGAGCCACAATTCCCGGTGTGATGCCTGAGGATCTACATAGCTATGTTCGGCTGAAATCATTTCCGGAGACTTTTGTAGTTTCCCCCCTCCGGCTCGTAAGTGGGAAAGGCGAGCACATAGATTATTCATTGGTTTTCTTTATTAAGCTGGCATGACTTTTATCCTACGTGTGTAATCGACAGAGGTAGGTGGTCGATCACAGCGTTTAAGGGTTGGAAAGTTCTCGCTCTTGGGCTAGGTGCCCCCGCTCCTACGGATTTTCTATTAAGAGTCCCCTGCACACCATACCCGCCCGGCCCGAGAGCTGAGCGCAGTCCTGTCTCCCTCAAAAGGCCCAGACGAGCTGCCAGAGACTCCGAAACTCGCGGGGTTTGAAGGTCCCACGTTCCGAGCATCCGGAGAGCTGGAGGGAGCCCAGTCGCGTTCTAGTCCGCTCCAAATGTCCGGTCACCAGACCCAGGGACTAGAGTCACCAGGCTTCAGCTCAGCCCGGACGCTCGGCCGCGCGCCGGCAGCCCGTGGCCCGCACCAGCTCGCCCTCCGGCCGCCGATCCTCGCCGGGGAGGCGCCCGGGAATCTGAGGTCCGGAGGAGAGGACGTCCCCATCCTCTCGCGCCCGGTTCTCCCTGCTTTCCCGGGACCAGCTGCGGCAGAGGGGAGCGAGCTCGGGGTGTCAGGAGTGCAGACAATTCAAATCGGAAAAGAGCCCTTTCTTACCCTGCAGCCAGGCGGACCAGAGATAAGCCACCCACCAACCTGGAGCGGACGCCCCCACGAGCCGCCATCCTCTGTCGGCCGCCGGGGAGGCTCGGCTCGGCTGCCCCGCGCGCGCACGGGCGCCCGGCTCCCGCCGCCGCCGGCCCTTCCTTACCGCGTCGCGGCCGTTGAGCTGGGCGCCTTTGGCCAGGCGGGCCTCTGTCTTGGATCTGCGCTCCATCTCCTCCATGATGCCTTGGATGTGGCCTCCGGAGATCCCGTGGAAGAGCATGGCTGGGGGGCGGAAAGGACACGAGTTGTCTTCTGCTCGGCACCCCACTATTTCCATATACACACGCCCGGGGCTCTCAGCTCATCCGAGGGAAGGAGAAGCAGGGACCGCAGAGGCGGCGCGATGGGGGGCTGCGGAGACGCTCGGGGACAGAGGGCGAGGGGGCGAGAGGGAAGAAGAAAGAAAGAGGCAGACGGAGTGGAAATTGGTCTGCTCGGAAAGGAAAAAGGAAGAAGGGGGGAGAAAAAGCCCCAGCGGCTCCCTGAAGGAGATGTGCAGAAAACAAACAAACACGGGTGGAGGGGAAAGGAGGCGAAGAAGGCAGGCAAATCTTACTGCTCTGAGAGATCGAGTTACTAATGGGAAACAACTGCAGCGGGGGGAGGAAAACAAAATCTGGTGAAGAAAGAAAATAGTTTTGAACACAAAGAAAGAAAAATAAGTGTTATTTTCAGCGGTCCCTGGCTGCTTGCAAGTTCCCAGTGCCTGTAGGTTGGGTTGGGGACTGCTCCTGCCGCCGGAGCTGTGTCCAATTTGTTAAGAGACTAAAGCCAGCCCATTTTTGATAATTTAGTAGGAGGAGTTCTCTCCCCGGAGCTGCCACGGATTTTTATTCAGACAACAAAGACCTGTCATACTCCTCTCAACCCCCTGGTGATGGGCAAGTGGGGACAAACATGGGGGGGGGTAGGGGGGAGACAGTAGGAGGGGGCATTTACTTCCCCCCAACACACACACACACACGCACGCACGCACGCACACACACACACACACACACAGACCCTTCCAAGTGTTCCGAGGAATCACGTTTTAAAGGGGAAAAGGAGCCCTTATTGTCCCCGCCCTGGCGCAGAAGGCAGAGAGCCGGCCTGTTTGGTCCAAGTTCAAGAGCAGATCCTGGCTCAAGAAATGCAGAATGTCAGCTTCCAACTTTAGGTTTCCTCCTTGTGGACTTTCTGGTCCCCAGCTTACGGGATCCCCAAATAAGTAAATATTGAACAGACATTCCTGTCCTCCCCACCCCCTCTTCCTCAATTCACTTTTTAAAAGCAAGTTGCTTCACCTCCCCAAGGGCTCCCGACCCCAGCAGGGACTGAAGCAACCCCCAAAGTGAAAAGGAGCTAGAAGAGCCTATGTTTCTGGAGTTTACTTCTGGCAAAAAGATTTTTCTTTGACACACCAGTGTAGGGGAAAGGCCGTGGGCTTGGAGACGTGATGTGCAACTGAACCGTGACCACAGGGGGTTGTAGTCTCTCACCCAGTTCAGGTTTGGAGGGAAACCGATGGCGAGTCCCGTGTCCCGTCTGAAACTTGTCAATGTGGGCAGCAACTCGGGGACTCGCGGGAGCTTGGCGCCGCCCCCCGGGACCGGGCGCGCGTCCCACTGCCCCGGCTGGACTGGGGGCTTGTAAATCTGGACGCGCCACACATTTAGGAGGATGTGAAGGGGGCTCCCTCGCCGTGGAGGAGGGGAAGGTGAGAGCTGACAAGCAGAATGGCAGCCCCGCGCCTCACAAGAGGCAGGATTGTTCTGTCTCCCTCTGTTCCCGTGAGCGGCGGCCCCTCCTCGGCCCTATTAAAAAGTGTCCACAATACTCTGATATTGTCGATTCATTCAAACCACCAGAAGCCCCCTAGGGGCCCGAAGCGGGGAGCGGTGGCGGCAGGAACCGACCCAGCCCTGAGCCGAGAGGAGGAAGCCCCGCTCTGCTCTGCGCCGTCCTCCCTCCGGCCGCCTGTTTCCCACCGCGCCCCGTCGGCTTTCCCGGGGCCGCCCGTTTCTCCCCGGCAAGTCCCGGACACCTGGAGGAGTCCGCTGGTGGCGCACTCGCTTCCCTCGGGAGGAGCCCGACATGGAAGGTGGCCAAATCTGGAAAGATAGAGGGAGAGAGGGAAGAAGAGAGGGAGGGAGGGAGGGAGGGAAGGAAGGAAGGAGGGGAGGGAGGGAGGGAAGAAGGAAGGAAGGAAGGGAGGGAGGGAGGGAGGAAGGGAGGGAGGAAGGGAGGGAGGAAGGAAGAGCATGGGGGAGGAAGGAAATGAGAGAGGGAGTAGAAAGGAAAGGAAGGAAGAGAAGAATGGTGCAGATCCTGACTTCCTGCCCCAAAGCATCGCCTTCTGAAGCTGCTGGAGTCACCTCTACCACGAAACCCAAGACTCCACTGCTTCCCCCTTACTCTTTTCTCTGGGTCAAAAATAATGTTATTTGCAGACTGGACGCTCTTACGGTCCTCCGGGTGCCAGAATACAGCTCATAAAACACAATTTCACACAAAAATGAAGCCAATCAAGTGAACTAAGCTGGAGACCTCCCCTCACTTTGGCAGCCCTACTGGACAGCAGGGCTGCTATTTACTGTAAGTAATGTAATTAGCCCCTTTGGATGGAAATCAATGAGCTTTTCAAACCCACGTGCACAAACGCTGGGGCTGGGGGCAGCAGCTCTTTCAGAGACAGCAGGTCCTCTCACAAAGGGGCAGACTGCCTTCCCACAAGGCGGTGACTGGGACCAAGGAGGAGGAGGGGGAGGAGGAGGAAGAGGAGGGGTCTTTGAGAAGAACATCAGTCAATTAACCCAAGGAGGCTCCAAGGAAAAAGTAAATATGGGACCTCAATCCAGGAACCCGCTTTGTCTAGTTTCTAGGCTAACTCCCCCCACCGCCCTCCCCCCCATGTGGATGTTCAGAAGTGGGTTTGGCTATTGTTGGACTTGGGTCCTGCTCAGCAAAAACAACAAAGAACCCAAGAACACCACTGCCTCCTTGCAAGGGCTGAAACTTTGGAGACTTCATTAAGTGAGAGCTTAACAAACAACTCCAAGAAAAAGCCAGAACTTTTGTGACATCTCCAGGGAAGCCAGGCACAGAAGTCCTGTGAGCCCTCCAATCCTTCGGTCCTTCCTTCATCCTCTGCACACAGATTTGTTCATTGTGAATCGGGTACAGGCAGGGCAGAGGACCTCCTGCCATCAGCTTCCAGGTTGGAGCCCAGCTTTCCCTGCTTTTTCTTATAAAACTCGGGTTGCAAGTTCCTGCTCCGTCCGGGTGGGATTTGCTACTTCCCATAAAGATGAGAACTGCTAGGATTCTTCCTTCTCAGCCAATGCAGGAAGATTGCAGAGAGCTAGGGGTGGGGCAGGGGGGCTGCTGGAGTTCGGGAGGTCCTCCTTAGTTCTGGGGAGATCGGAAATCGCTCCCCATCGGTCGAGCCCTGCCTCCTCTCACAGTTCCTGAAAAAGGAAGCCCATGGGGGCAGGGGACATTTTCTCCAAGAATTGGGCGCGTGACCTGGGACATCCTAACCTTTTTGTCTTGCAGCCTCGGGGAGGAGATGGCCTAAGAGTGTCCCCCAGCCCACCACTCTCAAAGCACTTTAAGGAGAGCGTCTTGGTGGCTCTGCCTTCTTTCCTCTCTCCAGAAGAGCTGCTGGGGCCCGGGGCCTTCAGTTCCTGGGGCTGAGTCCCCGCATCTCTCAATGGGACAGGTGCAGGGACCCCTACCCCCGCGGCCCGGAGGGGCATCTCGAGTCTCCCCTCTCAACTCAAAGCTCTATTTGGAGCAGGGCGGCAGAACCTTGGCCAGGGGCTGCCCTCCGTCACGACGGAGCCCACTTCGTCCGCTCTTGCCTGTCTGCTCCACCAACCACCCAGCCGCTTACAGCGGCCGCTTTGAGGAAAGCGGGCGGCTGGGATCGGGGGCACAGGAGTTGGGATTGAGGGTCAGGGCCTCGGAATCCCCGCTAGGGCAGCAGCCTGGTCCCGGGTTCCCACTCCCTCCCCAGAGGGGAGGAGAGGGAAGCAAAGGGAACGCGCGGCTTTATCAAGCGGCAACGGAGGCTTTAGGGTCCCAAGGGGAAACCCTGCCTCGACTGAGAGAATAAGTGACTCAAGGTCTCTTCAGACCTGAATTTTGGAGGCCAAGATCCTGTGCCCCGGGTTTGCCCTTAAAAGGGCAGAGGTCGCCTTTCCGCCTGACCCAATTAAGCTAGTTGAGGAGCCTCCTTGGTCTGAAAGGTGCAGCTCCTGGAGCGGCGTCCGGCGTTGGGCGCCGTCCTGAGCATCCCAGGGCCCGGGGGAGTCGGCGCCGTCCTGGGGCTTGGAACCGCGCACCCAGCCCTGGATGCCTCGGGGTCTGCGCTGGGCAGGAGGCCAGAGCATAGCCCGGAGGCGAGCCGGCCCTTCTCCATCCGTGGGCGCAGGGAAACTGTGTGTACACCGAGGGTGGCCGATCCAGACTGGCGCCGCCGCCAGGACGCCCCTCGCATTCAGTCCTACTAGGAAGGGCGGCCTCCCTCCGGCCGGGATGGGAAGGGGCTGAGCGGCGCCGGGGTGCGGGAGCTCTAGCGCGAGGAGAGGGAGCTCCGCGGCCGGGCCGCTGCGCACCTCGGCCGGGAGCCCGTTCCGCGCGGCCGGCGCGTCGGGCCCTGCCCTCGGGTGCGCACTGTGCCCACGCACCCCCTTAGCCCCGCGAGGTCTCCGGCCCGCTGCGCGCTGCCTTCAAACCTCTGCCTCCAACGCCCCTGGGTTCTTCTCCAAGGGACGGCCGGCCGGTGGCAGAGACCGCGCTTCTGAAATCTGAAGCTCTTTTACCTGCGGTTTGCCGCGCGGCGGGCCCGCAGCAGCCCCAGGAATAAAGGGAGCCTCCCCCCGCCGCCACCCCCGCGTCCGCGGAGATCGCCCGCAGAAACGGCTACGCGGGGGTCAGGTTGAACCAACAGTGGGGGTGAAACCAGTTTCCAGTTAAGCCCTAATGGGTGAGAAGCGACGTCTTCCTGCCCCCGTCCCCGCCCCATCCCTTCCAGGGAGGAGACGCCCCCAGCAGCTCCGCGAAGGAGCCGGAGCGCATCCCTCGCGCCCCGACACCTCGCGGCTCAGTGGCACCGTGACCTCCGCCCCCAGCGCCTCCGCCCTGAGTAGCTCAGACCTTCGAGAGGAAGGCAAGAGGAGGGGAACGCGGATTTCAGGAATGCTGTCAGGAGACCCTGAACGAGACCATGTTATCTTAGAGCCTACGGTTCGCGGTTTAATGTCTAAGACAGACACAAACAAACCCCTCTTCTTCCCACCCGGTGAAGGCGTGCACACGCGCGTGCACACACACACCCACACACCCACACAGTATATGCTCCGGCCTAAGAGAAAGGGCAAGAGGAAGAGCCTGGCGTGTAACTCACCTGCCTCTAGAGCGGTGCCGTTCAGCATTCTGAGAGCAGGAGTGGGTCCCTCAGCGACGGTGGCTGCACCGCGGAGAAACGAGCGCATCAGCTCCGAGGCGCGGCCCGGGGCCCCGAGCGCCTCCCACCCCGCGGGGGGCGCGTCCCAGCTGCTCCTCCCGCCGCGGCCTCGGGTACCGGGAGGCCCCGAGGGAAGCCGGGCAGCCGCCGGTAGGTGCCCGGGGCGCTGCCGGGAGCCGGGCGGTCGGGCTCACACCGAGGGCGGAAAACTGCTCCGGCCAGGCAACCCCCATCGGGATCTTACCTTGAGGTCCAGACGTTCCCGCCCGAGAACCCGGTCCTCGGCGAGGGAGGGCGGGAGGCGGCGGCCAGAGGTGCGAGCCAGTCCCCGGATCTCGCCAAGGGGTCCTCTGTTAATTCAAATAAATAAGTCAACCGGTGGCTGGGTGGGTGGATGGTTCTCTCTCTCTCTCCCTCTCTCTCTCCTTCCCACTCTCTCTCCTTCCTTCTCTCTCTCTCTCTCTCTCCCCGCCCCCCTCTCTGTCGGAATTGACCCAAATCCCTCACCTCTGACCCGCAGCTCCCTCCACCTGTCTTTTATTTTCTACTTATGCTTCCAGATCGGGAGGAGGAGGAGAAAGGGGTGGGCAGAGGACACAGACGAGGACCAGTGCAGGGAGACAAGCTCCGAGGCGGCGTTCAGCCCTTCCAGCCTCTCAGTAATCAGGGAAGGTGTTAATGGAGGACTCGGCCGTTTGGGAACCTCATAAAGCCGAGAGCATCTTGAGCCTTGGGCGCAGCGGGAGGGCTGGAGTCCCGCGGCGCGCCCTGGGCTCCCGGGCCTCCATCCGGCCTTGGCCTTCCAGGTGCTGGTACCTCAAAGATGCTGCTGCCAGCTGGTGCCTGCATAGACGGTGAACAGGCGGCAGCTCCTGCAGGGAGCTGGGCTAAGCCATTGATTGCTCACCCGCCACCTCCCCGCCTTTCCCTCCCGGTCCTCCCTTTCCTCTCTGCGCTCCCGGGCTTGGCGCCAGCAACCCAGCACTTCGGGGTGCGTTCTGCGCTCGAGGGTGGCGTTCTCGGCCGGGTCAGCGCGAGGGCCCGAGGTATCTCTGCAGCCCGGCTCTGGCTAGGAGGCGGGGATGGAGATCCAGCCGGGAGAAAACTAACTCAAACCCTGGGAAACGAGAGTTCGCGGGGACACAGACAGACTCCCACACCTGGACGGGATGGGGGCCCGGTTACCTGGTCTCGGCTTCCCGAGGGGCTGCGTCGCCCCAGCAACCAAGGGCGCAGTCAGGCCGCGGGGAAACGGAGAGAGAACCGGGAAGCCTGGCCTCTGGCCAATTATTTACCCACTCGCCCACCCGGTGCGCCCCTCGCGCTCAGAGATGGGGGCGGGGGATCACTGGGAGGCTCCAGCGCGGATGCGGAAGGGGTGTGAGCAGAGAGATTGGCCGCTCCGCGATGCGGGTCCGGGTGCTGCTGCCGCGCTCCCTTCCTGCCCCCCCACCCCTGGGACGCAGCAGGGGCTCCTCCCCAGGGCGCGGGCCGAGCGCGCAGGGGGTTGGGGGATCCCGCACATCAGCGAGCCGCAGGAGACCACTGCCCGGGATGGGGGCCCGTGGGACTGTGCAGGGGTAGACCCACCCCTTCGCCCGCCCCGCAAGCTCTGCCCACAGTTTAGGGCTGGCAAGGGATCCAGCAGGAGCCACGAATCAAAGCCCTCAGGCTTTCTCTTTCCGTCCCAAGTCCCAGAATGTAGCTCAGAGCACCCCGGTAGAGTCCCTCTTTCTACCCGAACCCTTGGTTGCACTAGCCAGTCCTACCAGCCAACTATTCCTACTAGTTTACCTTCTAAGTTCCCCTCACCCCCGACGTTCCCCTTCCCAAGCCGTCCTCTTTAGCTCTTTCTGTCCTCGAGAATCCCCCCTATCTCGGTTCGTTTTCCCAGCCAGGGAGGGGACAAGCCTCCCAGGTTCAGCTCCTCCGCTCGCTGGCTAGGCCGTCGAATGGATGGGCGGCGACACCGACCCGAAGACCTTCAGGTGCTCCCACTCATCCGTGTCCAAACCAATGGGTTTAATCCTCTTTGGGGTCACGAACCGTTTTAGGTATTTGATAAAAACATGCATTCTACACATACACAGACACACACACACACACACACACACAGAGGCAGAGGCGCGCGTGCGCGCACTGAAGTGCACACCGAAGCTCACACTTTAGAATACAAATTTCGGATGGGAAGATGCTATCTCCAGAAATCTTCCAATCCCCCCCAGAGCCCATGATTCCGAGTTTTGACTCTCTTTTACACCCACAGTCTCAGGAAGAGGGTGGGGCGTGAGTCTGGAGGTTTTGTGTCAGGAGCCCAACCTGGAAACCGTTTGTAGGGGCGAGGATCAGCCAGCGCTGGGCTTGGGCGCTCTGCAGGGCATCCCGCGGGTCTGGGTGGGCAACAGACAGTTGCGAGTTCTTCCACGACATTTTCTCAGAGATGGAGCTCTCCAGAGGCGCGCAAGAGCGTGCCAACACCCCCCGCCCCCGCCACACACACACACACCCACACACTTAACTTCTGACTTTCTTTTTTTTTTCCTGAGGGAGGGGATAGTTTTGGCATCCAGAAGTACCTTTTAATTGTTGCAGGGTAGTAAAAAAGAGCACCGAGGGCTTCCCTGGTGGCGCAGTGGTTGGGAGTCTGCCTGCTAATGCAGGGGACACGGGTTCGCGCCCTGGTCTGGGAGGATCCCACATGCCGCGGAGCGGCTGGGCCCGTGAGCCACGACTGCTGAGCCTGCGCGTCTGGAGCCTGTGCTCCGCAACGGGAGAGGCCGCAATAGTGAGAGGCCCGCGCACCGCGATGAAGAGTAGCCCCCGCTCGCCACAACTGGAGAAAGCCCTAGCACAGAAACGAAGACCCAACATAGCAATCAATCAATCAATAAATAAATCTTTAAAAAAAAAAAAAAAAAAAAAAAGAGCACCGAGTTTTAATCCTCCTTCACGGGCAGACATCCCGTCCACAACTCAAGCCTTTGCTCAAATGTAAAGAAAATGAAAAGGCAGGTGTCGACACGCAGTGGGCAGGTGTGGGGGGGGGGGGCTCCTTCGGGGAAAGGCGGGGACCGTGAGGCCTCAAAGTGCTCAGGGGAAGGCGACATGCCGATGGCCGTTCGCCAGGTTGTGGTCTCCCTTCCCCAGCCTTGTCTGGAGACCCCGCTGGCCTCCGGCGGTGGATCCGGGCGCGCGGGACAGACTTGCGGTCGCCTTAGGACACGGCGCCCTGCGGGGAACAAAGACCCGCGCCGCGCCCGGGGAGTCAACCCCGCTTCTCCAGGCCGCTTCTGGTCCAAAGACACCCACACCGGTGTGGGAGCCCCAGGTTGCACTCGGGGGGGGGGGGGGGGAAAAAAAAGCCCTTCCCTTCCTTGCTCTGCAAAATCGATGGGGTCGGTGTGGCTTTTTGAAGAGGGGGGAGAGTGTACACGTAATCCACCTGCTGGGAGAACGGCCCAGGGCAGGGCCTTCCCCGCGAAGGGAAGAACCACCGCGGCAGGAACGTATCCCCGCCCTCCACCCCGCTAAACCCCTCGCAAGACCCCCAGCTTCCCTTAGGTCTTTCAGTATTAGAAACAATCTAGAAATCAATCTCCCTTGATTTATGGTGCCTGCCTTGCGGCGGCAAGAGTCTCCAAAAACCTTAAAAGTGGAGTAGCAGCGGAGCTGATTTAAACTGGGAAGTCTATTTCTCGGCATCCACGTGTATTTGTACACACACACACACCCAGTAAGAAACCTGACTTTTTACTTTACAAGGTGCGAATACAATAGAACCTGAAGTTCTTGCAGCGAGAGGCCCATTTATGTGGCCGTATTGTGTTTAATGCGGGAGCACCCACCGCTGCCATCCCCGACGTGTGGTTCACAAGCATCTCCCCAGAACCGCGGCGGAGAACTTCAGACCTCGGCTCCCCGGCTCGAGGCAGGAAAGAGTAAGAGCGTCCTCCTCCCCGCCCACACCCCAGCGGCGGCTCCTTGGCTGTTGCTGCCAGGAAGCCTAGAAGTTCTGCCAGGAAGAGTCACAAAGTCCCAAGCCAAGGGTCCTCCCGTCTTGGGCCAGTTCGGCACTGCAGGAGGTGCGCTGGGAGGAGGAAAGAGCTGCCTCTAGGAGGGACGCATCCCTTACCTTATTCCCGTCTGCCAAAGGGCTTTCTCAAAACACTGCCTTACGAGGGGGCGGGGACGGGATCGGGGGGAGCCTCAAAGTGAACTTGCAAAAAGCAAATAGAACACTTCTCTTTGCTTTCCTCCTCCTCTTGTGTCTCCAGAAAGTTGGCCTTCTCCACTCCATTTCCTTCTGGTTTTCCTCTTGGGACTGCTGAAGAAAGCCCCATACAGCTCCCACCCAGAAGATGTCTTTGGTAATCTTCAAATCTAGTGGGAAACATGGAGCTAGCTGGCTGCTCGTTGACCTGAGAATGGAAAGGAAAGTGGCTCCCAGGAGTCCATGAACCTTTCTGGAAAGACTGACTGCCTCCTCTGTCACGATGCTGATCCCTTCTCCTGTTCTCCTCCAAATAATTCCTGGAGAGGGCAACACCAGGCCACAGACACTTCTCTTTCCATCCACGGAGGGCCCGGGGCAGTGTTGCTGAGGGAACCACAGTTAGGAGCGTCAGAAACACCGGGGCACCAACACTGCCAACAGTTTTGGGAAACAACTTACTATTTGACATAAAATGAACACATGGTACATTGGAGACTTAATGGGCTTCTTTTCACTCATTTTACAGTTGAGGTCTTTTGTTTTGAATCAAATATGGGAGAAGGCACCAGAGTCTTTTTGCTGCTTAAGATTTTTAGAAAGCTTAAGACAAAAACCTTCATTGAAGACCACGGGCAGAGACGTAGGCAGACCTCTGAGATGTTGGAGAACCATACAGATTCTGCCGGGAGAAAAAGCTGAGGGTCAGCTCTGGGTAAAGCCAGCCTTCCATTTCACTGACCAGTTTTCCCCTGCAAGGAAAAGGCTTCCTGGGGGCTGCTATCCTCAGAGGGAAATAGAAAAGGAGGCGTGGGGAGGGGACCCAGAACCTGGGTTGGAGACTGAAGCCCAGGGTCTTCGCAGCAGTGAATGAAATGGGTGTAAAGCTAATAAAACATCCTAAAACAGATTAGCCTGCAAAGTGCCATCAGAGATGGAGGAGTAAAATGGGGGGGGGGGGGGGGAGAGAGAAAAAAAGAATGGTTTAATCGAAGCATCTTAAGCAGCCTGACCCCCAAGTCAGAATGATTTAAAGGTTTTATTAGGAGAACAGATGGAAGATGAGAGCATTTCTCGCCGCCGAATGGCCCTTCTTGGACACTCATACGCTGTATGATATAGCATTATATCAATCTCCTTATAGCTCAAGATATAAATAAAAGGAAGAATGTATTCAAACTCTTCTATTTGCCAGCAACCTCCCTTGGGTTGCTAACTCTGAGGAGAAAACAGTAGGAGAATTGAGGCTATAAAAAAAAAATCAAGAGCTACTAATGTGACCCAATTGCTGCTATTTATTTAATGGAACAGTCATTATTTTCTTTCTTCGACATATGTCTGATAACGAAGCAAAAAGAAAGGAAAATAATTATCAGTGTGCCACTTTAGATACACACAGAGACTTCCCTGGTGGTACAGTGGTTAAGAATCCGCTTGCTAATGCAGGGGACACGCGTTCGAGCCCTGGTCCAGGAAGATCCCACATGCCACGGAGCCCGTGTGCCACAACTACTGAGCACGTGTGTTGCAACTACCGAAGCCCACGTGCCTAGAGCCTGTGCTCAACAATAAGAGAAGCCACCACAATGAGTAGCCCAGGCACCACACGAAGAGTAGCCCCCACTCGCCACAACTAGAAAAAGCCCACGTGCAGCAACGAAGACCCAACGCAGCCAAACATAAATAAATAAATAAATAAATTTATATTCAGAAAAGAAACACACAAACATTTGCCAGCTTTTTCATTTTATTGATGTTCTTTTAATACACATTTAAGATTAAGATTAATAGATGCTTAAGTTTAAGATTAAACTAGTGCTCAGGTACTAACAGCACAGAAAGCAATTCTGGATTAAGGTTTTATTTATTTTTTTAATAAGGCTCAATTAGATGGAGAACAGAAATGAAATTCTTCTCAAACATAAAAATATGAATTGAATTGCTTCTTTTTGGATGGATCTTTAACATTGACTTGACCATATGGACACTGCAAAAGAAATAAAGCAAGTTACTGTTGAATTATTTAACAATCATCTTGAAGAAGTACACTTCTCATGGTGAAAAAAAGAGACTGCTAATAACGTTCTATAGATTATTTGATCTGCCTCCTATAGACTAAGAGGAGAACGATGGCAACGTCTGGCAAATGGTTCTAATTAGGGTCCAAGAATCACTTCCTAAATGCATCCTTCCAACTTCAAGAATTTTACTGTCAAAACCTCACCCTTAAAAAATCCTCCAGTCCTCAACTCAGGCAAAGCTCTTATGGGTTTGATTAGAAACAGCTAATGGCACAGGTAGGAACATCCATAAAAGTGAAGGCTTAATTTTTCAATACTGGCTACTGTTAATACAAGCATTTAATGTCAATTCCTTGATTAGAAAGTAGGTCGGTTAGAGGAAATAACTCCTTCTTGCCCCCAAACATACAGTCAAAGTGGTCTATAAACAGAGGTTATCTGTTTATAATCTTAACTGTATAACAATTTACCTTACTAGTAGTATGCTTTTAAAAAGTTAGAGTGCAGAACCCATTCCCATTTATTTTTTGTTCAAAATAGGGAAGTATTACATAGTTCATCTTAATCAGTGAGCACAGAGATATATGGCTGCTGAAATATACATTTTAGGAAACGTACAGCACTAAGTTTGGAGTAGCAAGTTTCATGGTTATTTTAAAGACAGAGTAGAAAACAACCACAGAAAGAATGGGCAGGGGGGAGGGGGGGAGAGAAGGAGAAGAAAGAGGAGGAGAGGGGGAGTAGTAATAATAATAATAATAGTAATAATAATGGAGAAGAAGGAGGAGAAAGAGGAGGAGGAAAGGAAGGGAGGGACATGGAGGGAGGAAATCATTATCATTATAAAAAACCCACCTGTCAATGCTGGGCAAGTATATATTTATTCAGCTAAAAATGAAAAATAAATGCTTCCTGGGATCTAGTTTGCAATATTCCGGATTTCTTTTCCTGCCCTCTTTCTACTTGCCTAGTAAACACAACTTACTTGAAACCTCGTGAAAAGTTTCCTCGTAATAAAGAACTCCCATGAATTTCCAAACACAGCGTTTCAAGGAACTGATGCTCACGATGAAACGTTACAAAATTCCATTCACTTTAAAGGTCCTCTGTTGGTCTTAAGGACTTCACTGTCCATGGCCAGAGTAGCCTGTGAAAAGTGCACACCAGGCTCTATTTAGCACTTTTCTTTGACTTGTTTTTCAAATAATAGGTATTTACGAAGTCACGGAAGCACCAAAAACTGCTGCCATCCTGCCGAATTGGTACTCACGTGTCTGCAGGTAGAGACGCAGCATCTGCCTCTCTGCAAGTGGGCCAGCTGGGTGAGCACAATGTAGCCGGTAGCTGGGCCCACGTAGTTCAGCCGGCCAGCCTGAAGAGTAGTGAAATCAAACAATCCATTCATCTCAGTATTCATCGTATCTCCTCACCATCATTCCTACTCATAAAATACTGCAACATTTTCTTCAAACAATATTAAACTTCTTCCCAGCAATTTTCGTGGCACTTGCAATTAAGGACTGAATGCATTCCAACATTATACACGATCCAACTTTATGTGACATAAGGAGAAAATATACAGTTTGAGAAAAATGAGAAGTTGATGGAAAAACAAGAACTCCTCTATACCCAATAACGATGTAACCACTGCTCAGGTATTTTTCATTCAGTTTCTAGGTAACAAGTTTAATAACAGGTGATTTAATGACTTTAAGAGCTTAAGAGGCTGAAAATGAACTTTCACTCAGAAGTTGCAGTTGCAATTTCAGTACTTAAAATATGTGGATAATGATTTAAACTTACAGAAAAGGTGCTAATCAAAACCAACAGTCCTTCGAGAAAAGTACTACCTTTACTATTATTTAACACTTTTCCTTACCGTCATCGTGTGCTACTCCACTGCACATTTTGTGCTGTTTTCTTTTTTTTTGGAGTGTCGTTAGTGCCATTTTTAAGCAAAATAAAAGTATTATTTTAACATATTAACACTCAGTGCTTTCACGACTTTGATCAAAAGCAGCTTTTACTACAGCACTTCAGATGTCAAGAAAGCATCCTCTATCTACATTCAAACATAGTCTTAAAAAGGTGTCCCAAGCACGCTGTGTGAAGACAAATAATGCAACCTCTTCTGTGGATTTGGGCCACATGAGTGATATTACTTAGCCTTGAGATTTTGAAGGGGAACTGTCTCCTGGGCTTTTTCTATAACCCTTTTACCATGCAGTAACTCTGCACCCCTCTTGCATAGAGCCTTTCCATTAAAATACACGTGACACTTAAATATCTTCTTACATGTATTTTTGTGTATGCCGCAAACTACTTCTTCGGAGTGTCTTCCTTAGCGGCTGAATATTTTGTTCTGGTTCAGCTTTTCATCAACTATGCATCATGAATAAAGCATGGAGTAAAAGGAAAACTAGAGTTCAAGCCTAGGCTTCCTCTAAGGCATTCCAGCAAAGTGAGCCCAGGGCAGCAGAAGTCCAGCAATCAAGTCCCAAGGCTAGCCTAAGGGGCCTCCCGAATCCTTTGCGGTCGCAGAAGCAGATTACATGAAACCAGCGGCACTGAACACTACTTTAGAACGAACAATTGTCAAGACCTCGCTTCTTTATTTACAAAGTCCGTGTTGGAAGACTTGGAAGAAAAGCAAAAGAATGCTGGGAACTCTGTTAGCAGACTTCTTTCCGCTTTTCATCGTTGGGGGTCTTCTGGAACCTGGGAGCCTGACAGATTGCTCCTGGGCCTGGGCTGCTCTCCTGCTTTCCAAGTCAATGGGGAAACTCTGATGGCTGCCCACACAAACGTAATTTGTCCTCAGTAAGTGAGCCTCAGGTAGTGGTGGCAACAGACAAAGGCAGGGCAAGAGTGTCGACAGTCTGACTGGAGAACAAGATGCCCAGTGATGCAGGTCAGCACACGTAAGAGAGCTACCTGCCTGCAGGTGTGGAAGAAGGACCACTGCGGGGGGGGGGGGGGGCTCTGATTTGTTGAACAACAAAAACAACAAGCTCATTATTGGGTTTGCTTATGGTCTCCTGGACAGCCATTTAACCTGTGATACTGACATGGATGAAACAGTGTGAATTCCTTGAGTGAGAAAAAGTTTCTTTCCCTTCCCAGGCTGATTGAGCCGGTCATTCCAGGCCACTGGTGTTTGCTCTATAGAGAATGACACTTTTTGCTTCTATTTACCACATTTAAATAGTGAACTATGGGAACAAATTATACATTATTTTAAAAAGAGTATAAACAAGAACCATCAAAAGCTGCCAGTCATTTCCTAAAGAGTCTTTGTGCAGAAGTTTCAACACAGAAGTGGATCTCAGGGCCTACTAACTGCCCGTGGAAAAAAAACGTCAACTTTAGGCAACCTCTAAGGTTTTCTTCTCTGCTCCCCTGGTTCAGGCCAAATAACACTAGTCATGTCAAGTGCTGGTCGCCCGCACTGTATTCAACAGGCTACTTTTGTATCTTTTCTATATCTTTATCATAGAACTCACTTGCTCTTTCAAGATGATACAAATTTAAACATGCTACCCTTAAACGTATGTAGTCTGTGTCAGAAAGCGTTAAGGGAGGTGATAAGTTTTGATATTGGTGCTAACAAGCAATTGTCAAATCCCCAAACCAGAAGAAAACACAGCTCAAGATTGTCTAGTAAAAATGTAAACGCCTATTTATACTTTCCTTTGTAACTCTGCTCCGATAGGTGGAAAGGACGAAAGGATGATAGAAAAAATTAAAATAAATTAAAAATAAGTTCATGTTTTATGTTTTCATTATTGAAATCATTGGATGGCAGTGTTTAACTGATACTGCAGATAAACACACACATATTTCCCTGTGACTTCTCAGCTCCTCTACCTCCTCTATCAATGCCTTACACCCCTCCCCCAGCCCCAAACACACACACGCGCGCGCGCACACACACACACACACACACACACACACACAGAGGACAGTGATGACGGGCCCTAGACTGCGACCGGAGTTTAGCTCGGACACTGATCAGAAAGGAGTCGCGCTCATACTCGGGATAGATCCACGTTAACTCTTTGCCCGGAATAGGAAACCGTGGCCAGTTTTCAAGCGAAAAGTTCTGAGCGGGAAGCTTGCACGCCGTCAGACACCCGAGGCAGGACTGCACCGGCCTCCGGCAATCCCTCTCCAGACCGGGGACGCGCAGGCGCACCTATCACCGGACGGCCGGGGAGGGCGGGGCTGACGGGGGGCGGGGCTGACGGGGAGGGCGGGGCGGGGTGTCTGGGGAGGAGGGGCCTCACTGCGCAAGCGCATGGTCCTTGGGGCTGCGGTCTGGGCGGGGCGGGGAGGGGCATAGCAACCCGGGTGCCCGGGAGGGACGGGGCGGGGCCTCACCGCGCAGGCGGCGGCGTGAAGCTCCGAGATCTTCCGCTCCGCTGCTGTTAACTCTTTGCTCGCCGGACGCCTCGCTGCTCCCTCCGGCCCGCCTTGCGAGTCGGGCCCGGAGCCGCTGCGGTCTCCCTGCGAAGCGGAGCAGAGGGTGAAGCTGAGGCGCTGTCGGAACGCTTCTCCGACCCGGGGCGGTTCTGGCGGCGGGGCGGCGGACGGCTGCCTCCCGAGCGCAGCGCCGGCGGACACCGGGACCCGCCAGGCCGCCATGGCTGCCGCCTGTGGGAGGCGGGGCGCTGGGCCCACGGGGTGGCCCGTACTGCTCCCGCCGAGCTTGGCCGGGCCCAGACCCGCCACCCCGGACCCCGCCCTCCGACCCTCGACCCCGGACCCGCACTCCGGTCCTGGACCCCGACCCCCACCTCCTGACCTCGGCCTTCCGGACTCTGACTCCCTCTCCGACCCAGGGCCCCGGCCTCCGGACTCGGATCCCGCCCTCCGACCTCTGACCCCTCCCTCTGGACCTGGATCCCATCTTCCGACCCCCGAACCGGACCCCGCCCTCCGATCCCTGCCCTCGGACCTGGACCCCGACCCCAGCCCCGGCTCTCCGGCTCCGGACCTTGACCCCTGACCCCGGATCCCGCCCTCTGGTCCTGGACCTGGCCCTCCGAGCCCAGACCCCCGACCCCGCCCTCGCCCTCCGGACCCGGACCCCGGCCTTCCGCAGCCCCACCGGCCCTGCCCGGCAGATAAAGTGGACCTTAGGCAGCTGAGGAGGCTCCCACAAGATGCGGAGACGGGGAAGAAGGTGCCTTTTCCACTCTCTGGACTTTCATTCTAGGTGTTCCATTGGTCTTCTGAGGTGACACGTGGACCTTTTTTCTCGTGTCAAACTAGTCTTGGGATAGATATTTCAGCGTAATCGCCACAACTAAGATGCCAGAAAGTGATCAAAATACCCCAGGTTTGTTTATAACCCGCTTGGGCTCGTCCAGAAAAGGCTGAGTATCTACAGGTGATGTGTGCTTGGAGGGCAGCTGGAAGGGGAGCCCTCACGGCCTGGTTCTTTGGCCCAGACTAAAATGAGGACCAAAAGGAAGAATGGGCGGTGGTTTCATGTTGCTAAGTATTTGCAAAATCCAAACTAAAATTATATTTCCTGTCCAAAAGATGAGAGAAAGTTATCCTGCTACCCTCCACAAAATTAAATTTGAGAAAATTAGCACAATCCCAGGAGGTAACTTCAGGCACTAGAATTAAATTAACACCACTCCTGACTCCCACCCTCACCCTGTGTTTCAGGCTTGAAGAGTAGCCGTTTTGTAAGTGTTCTTAGCTTTTTGAGAAAATGAGGGCAGGAATTGATCCCTGAGGACGAGAGTAGATTGTTGAGTGGTACAGAAGGATGACCCTGGACCATCACCACCCCTTTTTTGGCATCTGCATTTACCTATAATCATATTTGGGTTCTCTTAGTAGGTGCTGATTGAAACGACCCTATTGGTCTGTTATAGTGAATCTCATAGTGAATTAATAAATCGGCATCCTGTTTTGCAGACCAATTTCCTTTGTGTTGGAATAATAAATTAGTTATCAGGCTCTGGAGACTGCTTAGTGATCTGAGAAGTGTTCAAAACGTGGAAGCCTGAGGAGGGACCCTCAGTAAAGCTATGGAAAAAGCAACTGTGATTAGAAAAAGGAATTCACCATAAATCAGTTGTGTGTGTTTGTTTTTTGTCTTTTTTTGTCAAACCAAATTATCAAATAAAGGAAATAAGTCTGGAAGTTCCAGTTGATTACATTGTTTTTAAAATTGAGGATGAGGATCTATTAATAGTTCATGACAGTAATTCAAAAGGTGGAGACCAAATTTTATAGAAATGAAATAGACTAGACCAGGTTCAAATAGAAAATAAATAGTCATCTAGGAAGAGTAAACACTAGTTTGTGCAGCTTTTGCTTTGGTGGATGTGGGGCAGGTGTGAATATAAAGGGGTAGGAGCAAGGGAGATCTTTGTGATAATAGAATAGTTCTGTGTTCTGGTCATGTCAGAAGTCTACACATGTGTTTAGAGGTAGAACTAGAGTACTTTGTTCCAATGTCACATTCCTGGCTTTGATTTGTGTTACAAGTGTATAAGATATAACCAGTGGGGGAAACTGGGTGAAGGGAACCTGCTGTATTACCTTTGAAACTTCTTGTGAATCTAATTATTTTAAAATTTAAAAACAGTACTTGGAAAAAGAGATGTTAAAAAAAAAAAAGCTTTCAGATTACCCGGTAAAGCAGATCATGAATTAACCAGAACCTTTCTTTATCTCCTCCATCCCCAGGTTTAAAAATCATCCATTAGTTAGTAAGGCCTTTGGGCATTTAGGCTTAGAAAGCTGTTTTGTGGGACTTCCCTGGTGGTCCAGTGGTTAAGACTTCCCGCTCCCAATGCAGGGGACCTGGGTTCAATCCCTGGTCAGGGGACTAGATCCCTAAAAATCCTGCATGCTGCAACGAAGATCCTGCGTGCCGCAACTAAGACCTGGTGCAGCCAAATTAATAAATAAATAAACATTAAAAAAAAAAAGAGAAAGAAAGCTGTTTTGTACTATTCACGTTACATGTGTGTGCATTCTTATATATCTTTAAACATAATCTGAGCTGGAAATCTGTATAGTTAAGAGTTGATAAAGTATTTTAGTACAAATCGTTTCTAAACAGATTTGATAATTAGAGTGTCATTTAGACTTTGAATAGATTATGTGCCCGTTTCAGTTTTCGTCTGATCTTCACACTCGGGAGTCAGTGTCATAGCACGTCAAGTAACTTTCATTCACTGCATCTCTTGTTTGAAAGAGCCTTCTTGGCTCTTGACCCTTACCTTATTCTAGCGTGTGTTCACTTCTTCTCAGACTGTCTGCGCTCACAGTAGACACACCTGGACGAGAAGAAGCCTTTTTGCCCCCAGAAGTTCTAACAGCCATCTCTTCATCACGTGTCCGTTCCTGAACCGATCTTCATGAGTACAGGTTGTGTCGAAGGCAGTCGGGGCCTGTCTCGGGAACTGCCTTGTGAACCCCCCAGACCCAGGCCTGAGAACGGCCTGTATTGATGCTGGGGGCACAATGAACAAATGTCCACTGCAGTGTGACTTGCAAAGGCAAAATAAATTCCTCCAGCCCACTCAGTCTTTTTAGCATTTAGTATTAATTGCTTATGGTTTAAAACATTTTTCACTGTTCCTCTGGTTTCCCCTCTAGATGTCCTTCCTTTGATCTCCCACAATTATTTGCTCCATTTTAGCTTTTTATATGTAGTAATTTGGGGGGCACTGTTTTCTCAACAGATTGTAAACGAGATTGTAGGGCAGCAGTCCCCAACCTTTTTGGTAACCAGGGACCTGTTTTGTGGAAGACAGTTTTTCCATGGACCGGGTCGGGTGTTGGTGCAGGATGATTGCAGGATGATTCAAGCGTATTACATTTATGGTGCACTTTATTTCTATTAGTATTACATTGTAATAGATAATGAAATAATTATACAACTCACCGTCATGCTGACGGGAGGCGGAGCTCAGGCAGTAATTTGAGCGATGGGGAGCGGCTGTAAATACAGATGAAGCTTCACTCGCTGGCCCACCGCTACCTCCTGCTGTGCAGTCAGTTCCTAACAGGCCACAGACCAGTAGCGGTCTGTGGCCCGGGGGTTGGGGACCCCTGTGGTAGGGAATATGCTGTTTTCATCTTTGTATCTCCACAACCCCACCTGTACTTTTGTACCTATTACTATGACACTTAGTGAATAAAGGCTTTTCAAATGGGCAAGTCCGTGGTTGTTCATTCTGAAATATATAATCCTTAGCTAGTGGGTAAACATTTCATACGAAATTCTAAAATTAACATTCTTTACATAATGCAAATTTGAAAATATTTACTATGGATTAATAATTGCAAATAAATACTTTAGAAACTGCGTGATAAAGATACTAACTCTGAGGTCTTATTAAATTGTATTTATTAAATAGCATCGGGCCATTTTACTGACAATCAGGACATATGTACACATTATCAAATTGTCTGATGTAAGCCCCCAAAAGCTGCCTCTGATTAATTTTAAGTGTTATCTGTGTTATCTTTTAACAAATTAATGAACGTACTGCATTGTTAGTGGGCAAATGGGTGCTGGGGTCACAGAGCACAGACGTCTTGTCCGGGCACTGCCTGTTTTGCGCAGTTGTTTTTGGACACTGATTTATGTATTTGATGTCTTTCAAATAGCCGGATGGTGAGTTATGACATGTCATGCTTCACATAGAGCGCATTTCACTCTCGATTCTTATGATTGAGAGCAAATGTCACACGCCCCTAAGGTCGCCCATAGGGAATCTTCGTTTCATTTCATCCGACATCCCATAGCACACTTTGTTTTACAGAGCTGGTCTTAGAAAGTTCTTCGGGGAATTATAACCGCTTCTGTTTGCCAGCCCAGCGAATCTCGGCTTTCTTCACGAGGGGTGCTCGCCCACCAGCGCTGCCTGCCCGGAGCGCTCTTGCCCTCGGCTCCTATCTTTCCGTTTTATTTTCGTCTCCCTGGACAGACAAGCTGTGGATGGGCTGCCTGACATGAAGGAATCTAGCCATTTCAGGTCCTCCTCCACCCTCGCAATCACTCTCCACTGAGCAGTAGACCAGCTTCTTCCCCCACCGCCAAGGTGAGGCGGCAGGCATGACTTGATGGTTAAATTCGGGACACTCGGACACAGTACTTACCCGACTGCATTGAAAGCAGCAGCCCTCAGCCCTTCTCACTGCACACTGCGCCCTCCCGTGATTTAATCTACGCTTATGTTTTTGTTTTTTTTTTAATTTTTATTTATTTATTTATTTATTTATTTATTTATGGCTGTGTTGGGTCTTCGTTTCTGTGCGAGGGCTTTCTCTAGTTGTGGCAAGCGGGGGCCACTCTTCATCGCGGTGCGCGGGCCTCTCACTATCGCGGCCTCTCTTGTTGCGGAGCACAGGCTCCAGATGCGCAGGCTCAGTAATTGTGGCTCACGGGCCCAGTTGCTCCGCGGTGTGTGGGATCTTCCCAGACCAGGACTCGAACCCGTGTCCCCTGCATTGGCAGGCAGATTCTCAACCACTGCGCCACCAGGGAAGCCCTACGCTTATGTTTTTAATCTGTTACCTACATGCTCACGGCTCCCAGATCCCTGCTCAGGATCCACGCTTGTGAGGTCCGAACACCTACTTTCCACCTGCCTGCTGTACAGATAAACTTACAAATACCCCCAAACTCAGAATGGACTTCACCATCATTCCCGTCGAAGTCCTACTGCCCTGTTTATTTCCTCTTTTAAAAGCACAGCAAATTCAGAGATTTCTTTTCAGAGAATGACCCTTCACTCCACATCTCCCCACCCAGGTGATCACCAAGTCCTACCCATTTTACTTATCTATGTCTCAAACCCGCCCTCCTTTGCGTCTATCATTCTTCTAGCTCAGTTTGTTATTTCTTTCCCCACGGCTACAGCTAGAACGGAATGGCTCATTGATGTAAATAACAAATAATGAGGACTTATACTGTATTAGGGCCCTCTCCTAAGTGCTGGAGACGGATTGTTCGTACTTCGCGCGCGCGATATTTATTCTGACAAAGATATCCATCAGCTCCTTGAAGTGGTGAAGTCATGCCTGTCCCTAAACCTCGGTCCCTATGTCCCCTCCTCCATGAAGCCCTCCCTGACTGCTCATCTTGCTCATTGCCTCCTCTGCAGGCTGGGCTGGGCACAGCACTTAAGTTTTCCATAATATCCAAAATGTGTCCCTACATTTGCACTTTCTTATTGTATGGTTTTGTATTTATGAGGGCTTTTTTACTAGCAGCTTGTGAGGTCTTTAAGGGCAAAGGATTGTCTTAATCATCTTTGTATCCCTAGCAGCACAAGTACATAGGAAATGCTAAAAAAGAAAAGCTTGTTGAAATGAATGGATGAACGCATAACAGCAGCAAAACCCCACATCTGAGTCACACAGTAAAGAAATGATACAAATGCACTTTCCCCTAATATTTTATGGTTAAGAATCAGTGTTGGGTTTTATCAACACATCGGTTGATCTCAGTCTATTGTCCTGAGAGACAATATCTTAAGATAACAACAAGGTAACCGAGATTTTATCTGGTAATCTATTTAGTAAGCTCCCCCCAAACAGTCATTGAATTCATGGTAAGTGCAGTGTATGCGCTGCATTTCAAATGAAGTCAGTGTACGTTGACAGTGAAGTGCAGCCTTGTTAACCCTGAACAATCATTCCAATTATAAACTACATGCACACAATCACTGTCACATAAAATATCCAGACTAATTACTTCTAGCCCTTTTGTTATGCAATTATTCGAAATGAAACCTACTCTTATGGATATTCGGTATTAACAGTGTATTTCCCAGAAAGAACATTGCTAACGAGCTAGCAAGAATGTGATTCCATTTGTACCTTATTACAATAGATGGATTAGTGTTGTGCTTTTACAATTACACGGGCAGCCACTGTTTTGCAGGATTTCCCACATACCAACACAGCAGCAAAGAGATCTCGGTTCAGGTCGTAAATCCAACATACAAATCAGAGCCTTGTTCTCTGCACTCTTGCTGCAGCCTGAGGGAGAAAAGCATGTCCACTGTTCCATGACCGCAGTGAAAGGCACACTGAGTTTCAGGTCAAACATCCATGACACTGACGTGTCTGACTAGTCTGCCGACTATGGTCTATGTTAATATCCTCCCCGCGGTGAGCAGGAGGGATGTACCTCCGGGATCAGCACAGCACACAAGCCTTCTGGGTTTCCTACAGGTGTAAAATTGATGCATCTCTGGAGTCCTGTGGAACGTGCATCTTCTACATGTAGCTGAACTGTACACTTGCTGTGTGAATGGTCATATTTGTACAATTCTATAAGGATGCTCTCACCACCAATTGCTCTATCTGATGGTATTTCTTGATGACACGTTTCGATAGCATTGTTAAAGAAGATAGTTCTGAATTTGTCTATGCTTGTGATTTGTTCAGCTTTTCCTTCATGTACTTTGAAGCTCTGTTAGCAGGTGCATAAATACACAGGATTGTGATATCCCCTTGAATTTACCCCGTTATCATTATATATTATCCCTTTTTACTTCTGATAGTTTCCCTTGTTCTGAAATGTGCTTTGTCTGATATTAGCATAACCACTGCAGCTTTCTTTTGATAAGGGTTGTCATGGTATATAGCTTTTCCTACCCCTTATTTATTTGTGTTTTTATATTTTAAAATGAGTTTCTTTTAGGCATCATATAGTTGGGTCTTTTTTAAAATCCAATTTCACAAGCCCTGTGTTTTCATTGGTATTTAGACCTGTAATGGGGTAATGGTGCACGCCCCCCCCAAATATATGTCTGTGTTCTGATCTCCAGAACCTAAAAATGATACCTTTTCTGGAAAGAAATGGTCTTTTCAGATGTAATTAAGCTAAGGATTTTGAGATGAGGAGGTCCTCCTGGATTATCTGAGGTGGCGGTGCTGAATCCCGTGACAAGTGTCCTTATAACTGACATACAGAGGACATGATGATATGACAATGGAGGGAGACGCTGGAGAGATGCGGCCAGAAGCCCAGGAAGCTGGGCAAGGCAAGGAAGGGACCCCCCCGGGGCCCCCAGAGGGATGGCAGCCCTGCTGGATTTTGGCTTCCAGTCTCCCAAATTGTCAGAGAGTAAATTGTCATTTTAAGTCTGATAACATATGCTTGCATCATTCAGGGTCCACCTAAAATGGTATTTCCTCCCTCAACCTTTTCATATACACATAAAATGTGATCTCTTGTTCTTCATGACAGCTTGTTCGTAAAATTGACCTCAATAATCCGCCCCCATCCATATGCTCATATCCCCTCGCGTTGGGATTTTTGCATCTCCTCCCATCAAGCGTTGAGGTTTCTCTTTCCCACTTAAATTGGGACTTGGTTATGCGACTTGCTTTAGCTATTGTGACTTTAGCAAACGTGACACAAACCACTGTTTGTAAAGCTTGTGTGCCCCCGCCCTTCTTTTAGACAGAGTTGGAATCATGAGACCATGCTGTAAATAAACAAGCCCACGATAGTCTTGGGCAGAGCACTCGAGGAGGAGAACTGAGGTGCCCCTGCTGACTGCAGTACCCACCGCCAGATGTGTGAATGAGGCCGCCTTAGTCCAGCCCCCGTGAATCTGTCAGATGGATACGGCCTCAGGAGTGATTTCTGGGTAGACCAGAAAAAGAACTGCTCAACTGAGCCTGCCCAATTTGCTGCTTGTGGAGTCATGACAGATAAAATGGTTGTTGGTTTAAGTCAGTAGGTATTGGGGTAACTTGTATCATCATCGGTTAACTGAAACACTTCCCTAATCCCCCTGTTTCGGTCAAAGCAAGGTAACTGCTATAATGAGCAATACCAAGGTGTGAATGAATTTCTACAATGGAAGTTTATTTCTTACTTATGCAAAACCCACAGGGTATGTTTCTGGTCAGTCAGCTCTCCTTCAAGTAGTGATCCTGGAATTCAGTCTCCTTTTGCACCACTATTTTTAACTGATAACCTCTAAATTCACCAAAAGGTACCTAACCACCTCAGCCTGGAAGTGACTTCGTCCACTAGCCATATCTCCTTACCTGGATGGAAATGAATCCAACTCTGTCCTTGCCATCTCTGATTTACCCCTCTACCCCTTTCCTCTTCATACCTTCTTAAGACATAAATAATTATGTGTCCCTTCTCCCAACACTGAGTTATAACCTTAAAGAATACAGTCATATCTGCTGGTGTCTGCTGTAATACCCAACCTAAATCCTTGTATATGGTAGAGGTACCCTAATACACATCTATCGTCTTATAGAATTTTCAACGTACTTTCAGAAACTCTATTTCATTTAAGTCTCACAACATTTTAAGATAGAAAATATATAATCATATCCATTTTTTACAAATGATGGAACTGAGGACTAAAGATTCTAAGTGATTTGCCCAAAGTCACCACCCAGGAAACGGCAGAGCTGGAACTGGAAACCTATAATATGACTCAAGTCTTTTTCATACGGTCAAAAATATTTATTTAAGTAAACTAGCGCTTTGCCTTTTTCCCCCCTAATTTGTCCTATGTCCATTTCAGTCACCACATTTCATTCATTCTTCTCTCATAATGTGTGTCTCTCTTTCTTTAAATTTCTATTGAAATCTTACCTGGTTTGGATTGTTGTCACTTGATGACTAAGTTACTGCAGTAAATGCCTAAATTATAATTCCTGCCTCTATTCTGTTCCTCCTCTAATTCATTCTTAACAAACACTGTTGTCAAAATAACAGTACTAACAAACGCACCATTTTAATTGTCATTTTCCGGTTGGAAAATCCTCAATGTCAAAATTTTACGTGTAGGATAGAATATGAACTCATTAGCTAGGCATTTTTGGTACTCCAACACTTTGACCCCTGAAATATCTTTCTAGTCTTACGTCCTGTTACTCTCTAGGTCAAACATTCTGTACTAATCAGACTAATTTACCCACCTCCCCTAACAATTATCCATGTTGCAGTCATGCTACTTTGTCTCCACAACAGTTCCCCAAATATGTTTCATTGTCCATCACTCCCCCATGGGACCCTGAGATAAATTCTGGCCAGTCTAAGTCAACCCTGGAAATCCCATTCTTCCTGCACTGATTGATTTACAAAAGCTCCTACCAATGAGACACGGGGGAAATTCTGCAGGAATGCTTCTGGGAAAGGTTTTCTTACTCGTATCACAGGACTAATGGGAGCTTAGTTTCCAGGCATATGGTACAGTAGGTATCCTTAAAAATTTCCCTTACCAAAGACCTACATGGAAAAACAAAACAACCGTATTTTAAAATGCACAGTTAAGCCCGAAAAAATCTAGGTACCAAAACCTGAAAACTGAGCTAAACATCAGGGTTGTAATTTGTCTCTGACACTACTGTTGTCCTGGAGAATGTGTCCGTCTTGGGAGTTGAGTCTTAGTGGCTGATGGAGTCATTGGCCTGTGCCGGTTGAAAGGTCTGAGACAAGATCCTCGGGTTGAGACACTCTGAGAGCTGTTCCCTTAGTGAGGGCAGCACTTGACCTTTGTCAGAGCCCTGCCCTCGGTGAACGGCTGGACTATAAAACAAATCTGCCCGCCAGGAGTGAGAGAAGGCAGGGCTCCTCTCTGACTCTGCCTGGACTCCCCGGAAAATTTGTAAAGAGAGGTCTGCGCACACATGAGTTAGAGGTTAAAGTTTTATTCCCTACTATGTTAGTCTGCTAGGGCGGCCACAACAAAGTGCCACAGACTGGATAGCTTAACCAACAGAAATCTGTTTTCTCACAGTCTGAAGCCTGGAAATCCAAACCAAGGTCTTGTCAGGTTTGGTTCCTCCTAAGACCTCTCTCCTCGGCTTGCAGCCAACTCTTTCCCTGCTGTGTTTTCACATGGTCTTCCCTCTGTGTGCATGCAACCCTGGGGTCTCTCCCTCTTCTTACAAAACACCAGTCCTATTTGGATTAGGGCCCTGCCTTATGGCCTCATTGAACCCTAATACTTCTTTGAAGGCCCTACTACAAGTACGGTCACATTGGGGGTTAGGACTTCAACAGATGAATTTGGTGGGGAGTACAATTTGGTACTATTACTTGAAGCAGGTAGTAGGTAGTAGGCAATAGTACTACCTACCTAGTCCTGTAAAATCCAAGCCAGGATGAGAACAAGAATTTGTCCTAAGTTAGTAGAAACCCTGGTTGCTTGACAGAAGCAAAAAGAAACACATTCTCTCTAGTGAGATAAAGCTTCAACATTGGCCCCACAAGATTCCTACAGAAAAAGTCCTCTGGCCATGATTTCACAACCCAAAATTACAAAGCACAGGAGGAATCAAGGCATCATGGGCAACGGCAAATGCAAATAACAAACAGTACACTCTGACAACCAAAGATTCCAATAATGGAATTATTGGTTAGAGAGTACAACATAAAGGTCTAAAATGTTTACAGAAATAAAAATTAGAATTGAAAACATGAGACAGAAGCAACACAACAGGTTTAAAAATCAAAACAGATTGGAATGACAACTAAATGGAAATTCATAAATGAAAAAGAATAGCAAATGTTAAAAACTCAATGAGTGGGTTAAAGGGCGGATTAAGCACCACTGAAGTGAGAATTAGTTAACTAGCATGAGAATATATAACATACATATATTAGTTAACTAAAATGAGAATGTGTGTGTGTGTATATATATCTATATATATAGATATATATATAATATTTATGGGGTTGACCAAAGAGTTCGTTCAGGTTTTTTCATACACACATACAAATACATAATATTTCCCAAATTAAAACACAGAAAGATCAAGAGATGGAAGATTTGAAATAGGGGTAAAGAGACATAGAAGACAGAAGGAAGATAGAACTAGAAGGTCTACCATATGTCTAATTGGATTCCCAGAAGTAGATAACATATTATAAATGATGGGAAAGAGCAATAAGAATTTTTTCCTGTAACTGAGAAAACACAAGTTCTCAGATTCAGAAAGTACAGTAACTCCCAAACAGCATAAGTAAAAAGACACTAATGAACATCATGGTGAATGTATGGAACATGAAAACAAATAGATCTTAAAAATGGCCAGAGAGAAAAGTCAGACTATCCACTCAGGAATTAAATTAGACCAACAGCAACTTGAAATCAGCAACCTTAGAAACCTGAAGGCAACTGCTTAATTGTTTCAAAATGTTGTGATGAAATTCCTGTCAACCTAGAGTTGTACATCAAAGCAACCAGAGAATAAGTGTGAAATAAATATTTTTTTCAGACAGAAAAACTTTTTATCATCGACAGAAACGTAGTAAAGGAACTCCGTAATAACATACTGCAGAAAGAATGGAGATGTGAGAACGGAAGTTAAGCAATGAAACTTGTAAATCTGAGTAAGTAAAGCTAAACAAAGACTGATTATTTAAAATTATGATACTAATGTCTAATTAATGGAATTTAAAAACACTATTAAATAAAGCTAACACAATGGTCAATAGTAGGATGTAAGCCAGGAGAGGAATAAGCAGAATTGAAGAGTTCAATAATCTTGTATTGTTTGGGAGGAGGAAAAAGCTATGGAATAAAGTTGATCAGTTAAATATGCTTACTAATTTTCAAAAATAACCAGAAAGAGGATAAAATATAGCATATAATTTTGAAAACAGGAAAAAAATCAATCCAAAATACAGCAGTAAGAGAAAGAAGCAGAAAAAAATGAGATGCATAAGAATTATAAAATTATAAAAAATAAACGCAACTATATTAGTAATCATCAAATAGAAGTGAACTAACATCTCAAAGATTAAAATTATTAGAATGAATTTTAAAATCTATATGCTGCTTAAAAGAAACATACTTAAAATATTAGTGCAAAAATACTGAAAGAGAAAAGATGAAAAATTATATACCAAACAAATTCTAACCAAGAGAAAGCTGCTGTTAGTTATATTAATAGCAGATGAAATAAACTTTAAGGCAAAAAAAAGTTAGAATACAAAGGGATACTACATCATGTTAAAGAGTTTTGTTCACTGGGAAGCTTTAATACTTCTAAAATAGTATGCATTGGGGCTTAGAATATAACTTCCTAAAAGTGTTTAAATGCAGCTGTAGAAATCTATATCAAACATTATACTAAATGGCTAAACTTTAGAAGAACCTCCTTTAAAACATGAAATAAGAAAAAGATATTTGCTGTTACCACTTCTATCAACAATATACTGAAAGCCCTTATCAGCATTAAGACAAAAGAGAAAAATAAAAATTGTAAATTTTGGAAAGACAGAAACAAAACATGATAAAGTTGTCATAGAATAGAAAACAACAATAAGTTTAGTTTCATTGTGAGAACAAATGAGAAAATTTAACTGGGTTACTGGAGATAAAAATCAATATTAAAAATCAACTTTATTATTTTTATGCATGTTACAAACAATTAGAAGATACAATTTTAAGAGATAGATTTATAATGCATCAAAAATATAAAGTACCTAGGGATGAAAATAAGGAAACAACAAACAACCCAATCCAAAAATGGGCAGAAGACCTAAATAGATATTTCTCCAAAGAAGATATACAGATTGCCAACAAACACATGAAAGAATGCTCAACATCATTAATCATTAGAGAAATGCAAATCAGAACTACAATGAGATACCATCTCACACCGGTCAGAATGGCCATCATCAAAAAATCTACAAACAATAAATGCTGGAGAGGGTGTGTAGAAAAGGGAACCCTCTTGCACTGTTGGTGGGAATGTAAATTGATACAGCCACTATGGAGAACAGTATGGAGGTTCCTTAAAAAAACTAAAAATAGAGCTACCATATGACCCAGCAATCCCACTACTGGGCATATACCCTGAGAAAACCATAATTCAAAAAGAGTCATGTAACACAATGTTCATTGCAGCTCTATTTACAATAGCCAGGACATGGAAGCAACCTAAGTGTCCATCAACAGATGAATGGATAAAGAAGATGTAGCACATATATACAATGGAATATTACTCAGCCATAAAAAGAAACGAAATTGAGTTATTTGTAGTGAGGTGGATGGACCTAGAGTCTGTCATACAGAGTGAAGTAAGTCAGAAAGAGAAAAAAAATACCATACGCTAACACATATATATGGAATCTAAAAAAAAAAAAAAATGGTCATGAAGAATGTAGGGGCAAGATAGGAATAAAGACACAGACCTACTAGAGAATGGACTTGAGGATACGGGGAGGGGGAAGGGTAAGCTGGGACAAAGTGAGAGAGTGGCATGGACATATATACACTACCAAACATAAAATAGATAGCTAGTGGGAAGCAGCCGCATAGCACAGGGAGATCAGCTCGGTGCTTTGTGACCACCTAGAGGGGTGGGATAGGGAGGGTGGGAGGGAGGGAGGTGCAAGAGGGAAGAGATATGGGGACATATGTATATGTATAACTGATTCACTTTGTTATAAAGCAGAAACTAACACACCATTGTAAAGCAATTATACTCCAATAAAGATGTTTAAAAAAAATCAATTAAAAATATCAAAAGACATGAATAGTTATTCCAAGAAGAGAAAATATAAATGGCTAATAAAAGTATGAAAAGGTGCTCAACCTAAATTCCTCAGGACAATCCAAAGTAATACCACAATTAGATATTATTTTATACCCAACAGATTGTAAAACAAAGAAAAATTGCCTGTGAACTGGAGCAAAGAAAATAGATATACTCTGTGGGTGGGAGTATAAATTGGCACAAATGCTTTGGAAAGCTAGTTGGCACTCTAATGAGTTGGAAATGTGCATATCTTACAACCAATAACTTCCACTTTTGGCAGAGAATCTGATATATTTGTCTGCAGACTTGTAGAAGAATTTTTCTAACAGCATAGTATGTAAGGGCAAAAACCTGGACACTATGCAAGTGTTTGTTGACAAGAGAAAAAAAAACAGTGATATGATCTAGCAGTGGGATACCGCACAGCAGTGAAAACAAATGGACCGCAGCTATACAAGACATGGAGGTGAAAAACAGTGGAATGCATACATGTAAAGTCATTTAAATAAAGCTCAAAAACATACAAACATCAACAATGTATTATTTAGCTATGAACACATATATTACAAAGACTATGAAGAAAAATATGGACATTCATGGTATGGGAATGTTTAGTTGAAAACCAGCCTTCCACAATCACTGGTGTTCAAAGAATTGGTAAGATGCGACACAGCATGATTTTACAACTGTCTTCTTAAACATTTTTAAAGCCAGTATTTTTTTAATTTTAAAAGATGTTTCTGCTTTAAAATTTTTTCTGGTTTATTTGGACCAATTATTCCTGCTCGTTGATTTTATTACGTAAAGTAGGGACAGAACCTAAGTATATAACAATAGAGAATAAGATGGAATGCCCTAATTGTCTAATAATTAGTAGATGACTGAAATTATGGCAGGTTTTTAAAGAGTATATATAGCCTGACCCCATTTTAAAATAACACAGACACACATGTATACCTACACACATGAACATACATGCATAGAGAAAGATCTGAAGGTATTCACTGAGATCTCTCAAGGTGGATGGGATTGTGTGAATTCATTATGTTGTTCTTTTGATTATCTATATTTTCTGATATTGCCTTTGTGATAATAAAAATAGTCAAAGAAATTAGATGAGAATCTTATTGCTGGGCATTAAGTTGTTCTGACTTTTTCCCAACCAATCCCGCTTTGGGTATTTGAATTTATTTTCCTTTTAAGTTAGGGAGACTTTGTTGGAATAATTTGAAAAGCACTGCCTTATGACGTGCCTTCAGATCACCACATATTAATACACATTGTTAAATCTCATTTTTAGCTACATTCACCTGCACCTCTGTAAGTAAAGGATCTTACCATTTATTATCATTGCTTTTAAATCTAATGGAGGAAAACTCTTAAGTAATCTCATTAGTTTTATATTTTTTTAATTTGAAGCCTTCAATAAGATATATTTTGAATGTATCTTCAGAACATTTGGTAAGTACATACTTAGCTCCCTGACTGAAACTGATATTTACAGATTTATTCAAGTTCAATTGCTTAAGGTGCTGTGCTTAGTATCTCCTTATACAACATCAATCTTGTTCTCCTAGGGAAAAGGGAAAAATTAAGAACTGTTCTTAGTTATAAAGACCTTTCACTAGTACTGTTTTTTATCTTTAAAAATTTTAAGTGTACCCTTAAATGAAGTGTTATATTTGAGTCTCCAAAAATATATGAATTAGATATGATAGATACTAAATTACTCCTGTTGGGTAGATCAGAGAACTGAGTTATTATAGAGAACGTAAGTAAGAGTGATAGTAGTTATTTTAGCTACCATTTATTTCTATACATATCTATACAAGCATTTACTTCTATACGTATCTATACAAGATCCATTGTATCTATACAATGGTAGATATATCTATATATCTACCATTTATTTCTATACATATCTATACTATATCTATTCTGTACATATCTATACATTTCTATACATATCTATACATATCTATATCTATCTTGTATAGATATGTATAGAAATAAATGCTTACTTAATGTAGGGGCCATAAAAATGTGCTGTTCATATCTCCAGGGAGCGCAAGGTGGGGAGCTAAGTGGGATACGGAGAATCCTTACTGCAAGATGGCGGCCTGATTGCTAAAGATTTCACCAGCAGTGACCTAGGAAGACATCGCATTGGAGGGCAATGCGATGTACTGACGCAGGTGTACTGATTCAGGTATTTGAAAGGTACGGGGGAAAATACCTACAGGCAATAGAGCTAAGCTGAACTGGTGCCCCGAAGAAGGAAAATGAGAACCCGAGAGCCACTAACAGTGGGTTAAAGGCTGGGTGTGAGGACCGGAGGGACTGTGGGGTAGCTTACAAAGAGGTCCTTATTTCCTGCAGTGGAACAGCACCCAGCTGAGCTACGGGCTGTAAGTCTAATGGAATCCATTCGGATGCTCCTCCTAGGCAGATCTGGTGTCCTGAAGTCAGTACTCTGGATGGGGAAACCTGGAAGCTTGAAACATGGGGTGGTGGTGTCTACCGGGGTGCCCCTGGGGCTCTGCAGAGCAACCTGAAACCTGGGAGCTTGCAGAGGTGGCCCAGCCTTCCCCAGTAAGAGCTGGCAGTTCCCTTGTGCTAAAAGATGCCTTAGGAGCCTCCCTCTCCCCCAAGAGCTGCCCCCGCCTCCTTTCCTGGCTGCCAGGTTGATAATCCAGGGTTAAATTTCAGCATAAGCCAGCTGAGGACAGCCTGACAAGTGAGGAAGGAGACTACCCCCCCAGGAGGTGAAAGAATTATTAACAGGACGGACCAGGAGGAGCCAGGTGAGTATCCCCAGGATTGGATCTTCATGGCCAGAAATAAGAGCAGGTAAGTAAGAATCTTTGACTTGAAGGATCCTTCTCGGAATTTAATACCCTGTCCAGGACACTCTGATGTGTCTAACTCACTGCTAGGGTGGCTTTTAAAAGCCTGAAAAAAAGGGAAGAACAGAATAAATGCCCAAGATGGCCTGGAAGAAGGAATAAAGATGCTAAGGGAAGTGAATGTGTTACCAACCCTGCCGAATGGGTCCCCAACAAGGTTCCTCCTGCTTGGTGTCGCTCCGGCCAGTAGAACGAGACCCACTTGGGTTCAGAAGCAAAGGAAAGCTTTCTTCTTGGGTCAGAGAGCGGAGAGGCGCGAGCTAGGGCTCTGGAGCACAGGCTTTCCTGACAGGCCGCGCGGGGCTGCTTTATAAGGGCTCCTCCGCTGGGCGGGGGCGGGGCTCTCGGGGGCGGGGCTCTCGGGGGCGGGGCAGCTGCGCTGCTCAGGCTCCGGATCTCAGTGCCGAGTGCAGCGACTCTGCCCTCGCCCCGCACCTGCCATCTTGGACGGAGTGTCGTGTGCAGCGTCTGCACGTGACCCTGAGCTGAGGTGCGGGCGCAGCCCTTTAGCGCCGGGAGCTCCGGTTGGAAGGGCCCGGTGTGATCCCCCTGCACGTGGGACCCTGTGAGCCAGTGAAACGAGACTAAGCCCAGAGGATAAAAAAAGGTTAGACCTTATTTGATTACCCAGAGTCGATTTTTATTTCCTGGGGATTGTTAATGGGCTTTGCCGGTGACGAATGTGCTGGAATGGATATATTTTGTGAGGCCAGAAAACCCGAGGGTGTTCGGCGGGATGACCCGGAGGGCATCCTGTTCCCGGGGCCGCTAGAGGGCGCTGCTGAGAGGTTCCCACCACCGTGGGCTGGCGGTGGGGAATCCGGAGCCGCAGGAGCGAGGTCCTGAGTCCGGAGATGTCCAGCCAGGCTGGAGGGGCAAGAAGTGGTCGAGATAGTTAACAGAGCATAGCACCCTGAGGGCCAGGCAGACCCAAACGACTACCGAACGCGCACAAACCATAAAAAATGACACGAGTGAAAGAACCGGAGACTCAGGATGGGCATCCCAGTAAGATGTCCAAGCTCCTACTCAGTTCCTGGACCCGAGCCAGTCTGGGGATCCGGAACTCATTGACTGAAGCGGTTGCCGGGTTCCTAGGAAGAACCAGGCGGCACCGTGACAAGCGTATACGGTAGTGACGCCCTGGGTCCTTCCCTGTGGGGCCATTTCCTTGAGTGAGAATACAGTGGGCGGAGGGGAACATCTAGGGATTTTGAGGGTCTGTTGGATGCAGGGTGTGCGCTGACGTTAATACTTAGGTCTGAAGTGTCACTAGTAGCCAGGACTGGAGAGAGGAACTGCCTGACAGCTCCAGCTGCTGAACTCCACATCCATCACCATCTTCATATCCACGCCACGCTTTCCCCGGCTGCTTCCGCCGATGACTAAGCCAACCAGGGCAGGACCACCCCTGGGAGGTGCGGGATTCCTCTGAGAGGCCACTTTTGGATTGAGGATCCCCAGGCAGCCTTGCCAACTTTGCTTGGAACTGCAGGGCTGACACTTCACCCAGCCTTCCTGCCCTCTCCCCTTCACTTGGGGTCACAACGGTGTTGTGGTCTGCTGGTTCCCCCAGCCTCTTCTAGCTCCCTCTCCATTTATTCGTACGAGTTCTCTCCCAAAATTAATTGCTTGCATTTCTTAAATGTGTATTTTAATTTAAAAGATGCGTAACATAAAATTTATAAACATTAATTTTTTAAACATTAATTTTTTTAATTGTGGTAAAATACATGCACATAAAATTCACTATTTTTTAACCTATTTAAAAGGGTACAGTTTTTTGGTTTTTGGGGGGTTTTTTTTGGCCACATAGCGGCTTGTGGGATCTTAGTTCCCCAACCAGGGATCGGACTCGGGCCATCAGCAGTGAAAGTGCAGAGTCCTAACCACTGGACTGCCAGGGAATTCCCTAAAAGGGTATAGTTCTTTTTTTTTTTTTTTAAAGAAGGTTCAACTTTTTATTTATTTATTTATTTATGGCTGTGTTGGGTCTTCGTTTCTGTGCGAGGGCTTTCTCCAGTTGCAGCGAGCGGGGGTCACTCTTCATCGCCGTGCGGGCCTCTCAGTATCACGGCCTCTCTTGTTGCGGAGCACAGGCTCCAGACGCGCAGGCTCAGTAATTGTGGCTCACGGGCCTAGTTGCTCCGCGGCATGTGGGATCTTCCCAGACCAGGGCTCGAACCCGTGTCCCCTGCATTGGCAGGCAGATTCTCAACCACTGCGCCACCAGGGAAGCCCGAGGGTATAGTTCTTAAAAAGGCATTAAGTGCATTCACATTGTGCAAACATGACTGCCATCTATCCCCAGAACTTTTTTCATCTTCCCAAATTCCATATCCATTGCCCTGTCTCCCCAGCCCCTGGAGACTGCCATTCTGTTACTTTCTGTTTCTATGAGTTTGACTACTCTAGGTATCTCATCAAAGTGGAATCATACAGTATTTGTCCTTTTGTGATTGTCTTATTTCACTTAACCAATAATGTCTTTAAGATTCGCCTATGTTGTAGCATGTGTCAGAATTTCCCTCCTTTTTTAAAAAATAAATTTATTTGGGGCGTCCCTGGTGGCGCAGTGGTTGAGAATCCGCCTGCCAATTTAGGGGACACGGGTTCGAGCCCTGGTCTGGGAAGATCCCACATGCCGCGGAGCAACTGGGCCCGTGAGCCACAGCTGCGAGCCTGTGCTCCACAACAAGAGAGGCCGCGATAGTGAGAGGCCCACGCACCGCGATGAAGAGTGACCCCCGCTTGCCGCAACTAGAGAAAGCCCTCGCACAGAAACGAAGACCCAACACAGCCTTAAATAAATAAATAAATAAATAAATTTTAAAAGGCTTTATGGTGCTGCTGTACCTACTATTAAAAAAAATTTTATTTATTTATTTATTTTCGGCTGCATTGGGTCTTTGTTACTGCACGCGGGCTTTCTCTAGTTGTGGCGAGCAGGGCTACGCTTTGTTGTGGTGTGCGGGCTTCTCATTGCGGTGGCTCCTCTTGTTGTGGAGCACGGGCTCTAAGCATGCAGGCTTCAGTAGTTGTGGCACGTGGGCTCAGTAGTTGTGGCTTGCAGGCTCTAAAGTGTAGGCTCAGTAGTTGTGATGCACGGGCTTAGTTGCTCCACAGCATGTGGGATCTTCCCTGAACAGGGCTCGAACCCGTGTCTCCTGCATTGGCAGGCGGATTCTTAAACACTGCGCCACCAGGGAAGTCCCTCCCTCCTTTTTAAGGCTGAATAATACTCCATTGTATGTATGTGCCACGTTTTGTTTACCCATTCACCTGTCGATGGATACTTGGGCTGCTTTTTGGCTATTGTGAATAATGCTTCTATGAACATAGGTGTACAAATATCTCTTTGAGAACTTACTTTCAATTCTTTGGGGTTTATACCTAGAAGTGAAATTGCTGGATCATATGGTAATTCAATTTTAAATTTTTTGAGGAATCACCATACTAGTTTTCCACAGTGCCTGCACCATCTTACATTCTCACTAGCAGTGCACAGTGTTTCTAATTTTTCTACATCCCCACCAACACTTGTAATTTATTTATTTATTTTTATAATATCCATGCTAATGGGTGTGAAGTAGTATGTCATTGTGGTCTTTGCATTTCCCTAACCATTAGTGATTCTGAGCCTCTTTTCATGGACTTACTGGCCACTTGTACATTTTCTTTGAAGAAATGTCTATTCAAGTCTACCCATTTTTAAATTGGTTAGTTTGTTCTTTGTTGGGAACTCTTTAAATGCTGGATATTAAGTTTTCAGAAGTCCCCATGGGGCCCCCCCCAGTGGCTTATAATGATAATTTATTTCTCTTTCATGTATTTTTAAAATTGAAATAAGTTAACATACAATATTATGTTAGTTTCAGGTATACTAAATAATGCTTTGCATTATGAAACCATCACCACAATAAGTCTAGTAAACACCTGTCCCCATACAAAGTTATTAAAATATTATTGGCCATATTCCTTATGCTGTATACCTGTATCCCTGTGACTTATTTATTATATAACTGGAGGATTTTACCTCTTAATCTCATTCACCTTTTTCACCTCCCCCACCCCCTTCCTTCGGGCACCTACCCTTTTGTTCTCTGTATCTATGAGTCTGTTTTCATTTTGTTTTGTTTTGTTTTTAGTTTCCACATATAAGTGAGATCATGCAGTATTTGTTTTTCTCTGTCTGATTTACTTTACTTAGCATAATACCCTCTAGATCTATCCATGTTGTCAAAATGGAAAGATTTCATTTTTAATGACTGAGTAATATTCCATTTATATATATCTATATCTATATCTATATATATCTATCTCACATCTTTATCTATTCATCTGTTGACACTTAGGTTGCTTTCATATCTTGCCTATTGTAAATAATACTGAAATGGACATAGGGGTGCATATATCTTTTCACATTAGTGTTTCTGTTTTCTTTGGGTAAATACCTAGGATTGAAAATAATTCTATTTTTAATTTTTTGAGAAACCTCTGTACTGTTTTCCATAGTGGCTGCACCAAATTACATTCCCACCAACACATCCTCACCAACACTTGTTATTTCTTGTCTTTTTGATGATAGCCATTCTGAGAGGTCTGAGGTGATATCTTACTGTGGTTTGATTTGCATTTCTCTGATGATTAGTGATGTTGAGCATCTTTTTATGTGTCTGTTGGCCATCCAATTTCTCACATGTTTAATACCATCTTGGTTTCTGTTTCTTGGAGGACTTGTACCAACACAATCATCATGTTTCTGTTAGAGTGAAGAATTACAGGAGCCAGGTGACAAATGGAGTCCTGCCTAAGTCTGGCTTACAGTGGGTCTGGTCCACTGTGGAGACAATGGGTCTGAAGATCCATTCAATGGTCCTTTCTCCAAACCCTGCCCTGAATGTATTACCAGTATTGATATACTTGGCAACTGGAGTAACCCTAACATAGGGTTCCTAGCTTAGGGGGTAAGAGCTATTACAGTGATTAAGGCCAAGTGGAAAACTCTGCAAACAAACCCCTCTCCACCAAAATAGTTAAGCAAAAATGTTATTGCATCTCAAGGGTCATGGTGGAGGTTAATGCTACCATGAAAGGCCTAAAGGATCGAGGTAACATTCCATATCATATTACCAATCTGGGCCCTATAGAAACTGGAGAATGACTATGGACTACTGTAGACTTAACAAGGCTCAATTGTGCTGCTAGCCAGAACCAAGCTAGAACAGTTTAATAAGGTCTCAGGTAGGTGATATGAGTCAACTGAAGTGGTGAGTGCACTCCTTTTCATTTTGGATAGAAAAGAACAGGAGTGAAAAAAAACTACAGCCTGTGGATCCAATCTGGTCAGTTGTCTGTTTTGTAAATAAAGTTTTATTGGAACACAGCCCCACTTACTCTTTACATATTGTCTGCTTTCACACTACAACAGTAGAGTTGAATAGTTGCAACAGAGACCATATGGCCTGCAAAGCCTAAGACATTTACTATCATGCTCTGTATAAAAAATTTTGCTGACCCCTGGAAAAGAAGACCAGAATCAATTTGAATTCACATGGGATGGACAACGATATTCATTTGCAATTTTGCATCAAGGTTCTGTTAATTCTTCCACCCTCCATCATAATATAGTCCGAAGAGATCTGAACTGCCTGAACATCCATAGAAATCATCAGGATGAGCAAGAAGTGGCTGGCACTCTGGAGGCCTTGGTAAGACATATGCACTCCAAGAGGTGGAACTTAAATCCTGTGCAGATTCAGGAACATGCCTCTTCAGTGATGTTCTCAAGAGTCCAGCAGTCAGGAGAGCATTGGGATATCCACTTCTAAATAAAACACAAATTGCCACATCTTGCATCTCCTACCACAGAGCAGGAAGCACAAATCTGTGTTCTGGAGGCAACACACTCCACATCTAAGAACACCTGTCCAGGTGGTATGCTAGGTGACATGGAAGTCTGATAGTTCTGAATGGGACCCAGAGAATGAAAGAGTTCCGTACCAGGTCTAGGCTGCAATGCAAACAGCCCTATCCCTTGGGCCGTACAGTCCAACAAACCTTATGGCATTAGCGGTGTCAGTAGTGGGAAAAAATGCCATGTGGTGCTAATGGCAAGCCCCAGGGGGAGGATCACAGCATAGGCCTCTGGGATGCTGGAACTCCAGCAATGGAGTTGGTATGACGGGCCCATAAATGAAGTGACCCTGTTGACAGAGAGGGGGTCTGCAGGACAACAGGTCAGACTCCACTTAGAAGACTGATTTAGATACTGCTGCCTCCGAATGTTTAACCTGTGAGCAACAGACACCAGCGGGTGCTCCTGGTGTGGCACTATCCAAGGAGACCGACCAGCCCCTTGTCACATCAACCACACTGGCCCCTTCCATGCTGGAAGGGCCAGTGGCTTATCCTCACAGTGATAGGTACATATTCTAGGTATGAGCTTACCTTCTGGCCCTCAGAGCCTCAGCCAGCACCACAATCCAGGGACTTACAAAATGCCTGATCCATGGCCATGGAATCCCATACAACATAGCATCCAAGTGAGGGACTCACGTCACAGTGAAGGAGCTGTGGGAGTGGGATCATAACGAGAGACCCACTAGGATGGAGAGTGGAAGGTGAGCTGGGAGCCCCCAGCTGTGCCCAGAGACCAACCAACTATGGTAATGGGGGCTATAATTTGTCCCACTATCCCCTCTTCTCAGGAACCACAGAAGAGCTGGCTGTTCCCTGAATTGCTGGGAGCAGTAGATCTGTGAGGCACGAGGGTGGTGGATTTTTGCAGTCATGGAAATGTGCTGCTTGGATCCTGCTGCAAGGAGCATCATTGACTGATGGCCCCAAATGCTGCTCCCCTGGGTCCACTCCTGGGTTTGCACAGACACCACATTTCCCATAAGCATCTCCAAACTGATGACTGAGCACAGAGGGGATACAAATGTAGGCGCTTATTCCAGCAAGGCAAGGGACTCCTCCAACAGGTAACTTTGGCTCAAGGACAACCTGTCCTCCTGGCTGAGCATCTCTTGGAACTGAGCTGCCATCTGACATTCTTCCCATCCATTCCTCCTTCCTCTCTCTCTCCTTCCACTTGGGTCAAACCAGCATCTGCCCCTTCCTTCAATAAGTCTCTCGCATGTCTAATCCCATCTTGGCAGCTGCTTCTACAGGCAACCTGAACTAATACATTTACATGCTTACAAAATATCTTAAGGTTTATGTTATTATCCCACAGCACAGAGGCAGATGAAGAGCTGAGTTTTAAAGAGATTAGATGACTTGCCTGATGTCACTCAAGACCAAGTGCTCCTCAGACGTCTTTCCAACATTCCTAGTTGCCATGTAAAAGAGAGGCTGTGCTGTAATAGGATAGACACACTACTTAATTGGGTTGTTTCAGGAAAATGGGATTCTTCTACCCCAAATATGTCAGCAATTGAGAGTCTTTTCAAATGAGAATTTTAGAGTTGTTCCTCTCTGCGCCTTTCAGTCCCAAGAGCTTATGATTTTTCCTTACAGATAGAGTGGGGTTTTTTTTGCTTTTTTGGGGGGGGCAGCTGGTTTTCTTTCTTTCTTTCTTTTTTTTTTTTTTTTTTGCTATTCTAACAAAGGGGTCTTGTTACTATAGATTAAAACCCTAAAATGACCCAGAAAAAGGAAGGCTCCATTTCTAATATATTTACATGATCTGGGGATGTGGAACTGGCCAAGCTCTCCCGTCCCCCTTCCTCTCCCTTACAGGTTAGTCATTTTGCTCTTCCTCAAATAGACCAAGCTTCAGGAATCTGCCTTTCTTTTTCTCTAGGCCTAAAATGCTATTACCCAAGATCTTCACAAGTTCAACCCCACAATTTAGGTCTCTACTAACCTTTCTCTCTAAAATGGACTCCCCTCCCATCACATTTTCTATTATTTTACACTGCCTTGTTTTCTTCATAGCAATTATTACTACTTGAATGGTTTTATATATTTGTTTAATTATTGTCAGTAAGTAATCTCCTGTAGAATATAATATTTTTATAGCATGTGGTTTTTCCTGTTCACTTGTATATGTAGGTTTTTCATAAATATTTGTTGAATTAATTATTAATCCAGAAAATATATACCTTGCTGCTTTAGCAGGACTCTTTTCCAAACTTTCTCCCTTCCCATTCTCTTGACAGTCACCTTTTCATGTAGGTAAAATCTGGTAAAAATAAACATACATTTTGAAGAAGTAAGTAAGTTATAAAAATTTAACTTTGTAGAATCCTCTCATTCATTTAATATATGTTTGTTGAAGGCCAATTATTTATATGCTAGGGATTTTTCTAGATCTGGAGACCCAGCAATGAACAAGACATAAAAGGTTCCTGCTCAACTTGAACTTACTCCGTAGTAAGGAGGAGACAGATAATAATGACAAACAAACACAATAACTACCGAAAATCAGATAATAATATGTGTTTGTAGAAAATGTTAAAGAGGTGACAAGATGGAGTAAGTGGGCAGGTATTTGAAATTAAATGGTCAGGGATGATCCCTTTGAGAAGGTGGCAGGGTAAATCATTTTAGAGATTCATTTCAAAGTTCAGGAGGCCCTTAGAGTTTTTCAAAGTGGTTGTACCAATTTACACCAAGCCCCTCTTAATTTGTGAGAGTACCAGAGGGAAAATAGCTAGTTTAGATGCTTAAAGCAATATGAACCTGGGGAGCTTGAGGAAGATAGAGACCAGAGCAGTGAGTGATGGGGAGAGTGGTGGTAATTGTGATAAGAGATCCAGGCAGGCAGGATAGAGATGTTTAGGTTTTGTAAACCTGGATAAGAGGATTATTTTAATACTGAGATGGGAAGGCATTAAGGGGTGTTAAATGGGGACTGACATGATCTTTTTTACATTTTAAAATGAATGAAAAGTAAAACAAATTCAATTTTAGAATGGTCAAAGGAGGAAGACTCTGGGAAGATGGCAGAGTAGGGAGCACTAGAAATTTCTCTCCCCAGCAGCTGCATAGCACAGGGAGATCAACTCGGTGCCTTGTGACCACCTAGAGGGGTGGGATAGGGAGGGTGGGAGGGAGATGCAAGAGGGAGGGGATGTGGGGATATATGTATACATACAGCTGATTCACTTTGTTATACAGCAGAAACTAACACAACATTGTAAAGCAATTATACTCCAATAAAGGTGTTAAAAAAATAAATAAGTAAGTAAATCTTTCCCCAAACCCAGACAACAATGGCACTGGTAGAATCTGTCTGATATGACTATTTTGGAACTCTGCAGTCTACTGAAGGCTTGCAAATTCCAGGGAAGGCTTGAAGAGTAAATTGTGATTAATTTTAGTCAATTTCAGCTTTTAGCATAGCAGCAGCTACCCATCTACCCCCAGCCAGCACTGTGGCAGGCAGCTGTGCATATGTTTTGGGAGTAGTTTGCAGGAGCCAGGGTTGGCAAAAAGGACCCTGTCTTCCAAATATTGGGGATCTGTGCTCTGATCTACTGCACCTCCTCCCACTGTTGTAAAGTGATTTCCAGGGGGTTAAAGGGATGGTGCCTTTCTCCCAAACCCCCTTCATTTTTCTTTTTCTCCTTTTGGGAAACAGACATTGAAGATTAGAACATTCAAAAGCAACTGCACATACAGGGGAAATTAGAAAGTCACCATGCATGCCCAGGGGAAGGTACAGGCTCAGAAAGGATTTGAGATGACCTTAAGTTTTCAATGCAGACTGATCCTCAGCACAGAGTCTACAACAATAAAAACAAAAACAAAAATAAAACAAAATCCAGTAAGCCTTGGGGAAGGGAGAGAATCTGATTTCTAGAGCTACCATATTATTAGATTTAAATATCCAGTTTTCAAAAAAAAAAATCACAAGGTATACAAAGAAATGAGAAAGTATGATCCATTCAAAGAAGAGAAGAAAAAAAAACAGAAAAAACAGAATCTGTTTCTGAAAAAGACCTGATGGCAGATCTACTAGATAAAGACTTTAATGTAACTGCCTTAGAGACACTCAAAGAACGAATGCATTTTTATTTATCTAAAAATAAACCAAAAGAAATTCTGGAGCTAAAAAATTAAATAACTGAAATGAAAAAATTCACTAGAGGGATTCAAAAGCAGATTTGCACAGGCAGAAGGAAGAATCTGCAAACTTGAAGATAGGACTATGGAAATTATTGAGTCTGAGGAACAGAAAGAAAAAAGATTGAAGAAAAATGAACAGAGCCTAAGGGATCTGTGGGATACCATCAGACAGACCAATATATGCATTTTAGGAGTCCCAGAAGGAGAAGAATGAATATTTAAAGAAACAATGGCAGAAAAGTTCCCAAATGTGATATAAGACATGAATATAAATATTTAAGAAGCTTAATGAATTCCAAGTAGAATGAACTCAAAGAAACCCACCACCAAGACACATAAACAAACTGTTGAAAGACGAAGACAAATAATTTTGAAAGCAGCAAGAGAGAAACAATTTGTCACATACGAAGTATCCTCAGTGATCATCAGCAGATTTTTCACCAGAAAATTTGGAGGTCGAATAGTCGTAAGTTGATATATTCAAAGTATTAAGAGAAAAAATAAACTGTCAACCAAGAGTCCTATATCCATAAAAACTGTCCCTCAAAAGTGAGAGAGAAATTAAGACATTCCCAGATAAATAAAAGCTGAGGGTGTACATTGTACACAAAAGGAAATGATAAAGGAATTAAATCAAATCACTACCAAAAAATCAACTAAACACAAAAGAACACAGTAATGCAGGAAATGAGAGACAAAAAAACTATAAGACATAGAGAAACTAAATAGCAAAATGACAGAGTTCTCTCCTTATCTAATTATTTTAAATGTAAATGGATTCAGCTACAATCAAGAGAGAAATTGGCAGAATGGATAAAAAAATGATCCAACTATACATTGTCTACAGGAAATTCACTTTAAATCCAAAGACACAAATCGGTTGAAAGTAAAAGGATAGAAAAGGATATTCCATCGAAATAGTAACCAAAGGAGAACAGGGATGGCTATACCAATATCAGACAAAATAGACTTTAATTCAAAAGTTTATAAGAAACAAAGGGCATTATATATTAATAATACATTAATTATATATTAATAAATGTTCAATACAAGATATAACAATTATAAACATTTACACACCTAATAAAATGCTGTCGAATTATACAAAGCAAAAACTGACAGAATTGAAGGGAGAAATAGAACTACAATTGTAGATGGAGACTTAATACTCCACCCTCAATAAAAAATAGAACAACTAGACAGAAAATAAGTAAGGAAACAGAGGACTTAACTCAATAAACCACTAGATCTAACAAATTTTACACTGTACTCAATAACAACAGAATACACATTCTTCTCAGGTGCACATGGGACATTTTTCCAGACTAGACCACAAATTAAGTCTTATGACATTTTAAAAGAGAGCTATCACACAAAGTATCTTTTTTAACTACAATGGGATGAAGTTAGAAATCAGTAACAGAAAGAAAGCAGGGAAATTCACAAAATTGTGGAAACTAAACAACATAGGGCAAAATATGATCCAGCAATTACACTTCTGGGTATTTATCCAAAGAAAAAAATATCACTCTCTTGAAAAGACATCTGCATCCCAGTGTTCATTGCATCATTGTTTTCAATAGCCAAGACATGAAAACAACCTAAAAGGGTCCGCTGATGAATGAATGGACAAAGAAAATGTGTTTTATATACATATATATACACACAAGCGCACACACACACACACACACATACATATACATACAATGGAATAATATTCAGACATAAAAAAGGAAATCCTGCCATTTGCAAAAACATGGATGGACCTTGAAAGCATTATGCTAAGTAAAATATGTCAGACAGAGAAAGACAAATACTGTATAATCTTACTTATGTGTGAAATTTGAAAAGTAAACAAACAAACAAACTGAACTTATAGATACAAAGAACATATTGGTGGTTGCCAGAGGAGGGGTGTAGGAGTTTGGTGAAATGGATGAAAGTGGTCAGAAGGTTCAAACTTCCACTTATAAGATAAATTAGTCTTGGGAATGTACTGTACATCATGGCAATTATTGTTATTAATACTGTATTGTATAGAAAGTTGCTAAGAGAGTGGATCTTAAAAGTTCTCGTTACAAGAAAAAAATGTGTAACAATTTGTGATGAATGTTAACTAAACTTACTGTGGTAATCATGTTGCAATATATACGTAAATTATTAAGTTGTACACCTAAAACTAATACAGTGTTATATTCAATTATGTCTCTATTTTTAAAAATCCCCCCCCCCCCATTTTTTGTGGGGGAACTTCCTATGAAAAGGAATTAATATATATCACATTTTAATTAAAAAATAGTTATATTGAGTCATTAGTTTCCCTTAATAATCCAACAAATTGGCCTTTGTTCCAACCTCTGGAATAAATCCATCTGTACATAACTTCCCCAGCTAGGTATGTTTGTGCATGTCAAAAACAAACAAGCAAACAAACAAAAAAAACTTTATCCCAAGCTAACTCATCCTCTGCATATATTCTATGGGAAAATTCAATAGAAAATTCAAATAAATAGTTACAGTAATGGTTATATATTAACCTGTAGTATAGTGGTTCAGAAGTTAAAAATATGTTTACTAAATTTCATTAAGGTACAGTCCACATTTTTAAATAGCCCATCCACCTCACTGAAATTTAGGAAACTGAATATTCAAAGATCTCCAAAGTCTTAGGAACAGGCTCAATCTTCCATTTATTCAATTTGTTCAATTAATAATTAATAATCTAGTTCAAAGCAAACCAATAACAGGGATATTCAGATAGATTTAACAATTATCTTAAGAGTCCACTACTTTAAAAAATATAGAACCACATTTTATATAAATGTTATATAAAATCACTTACAATTTGCAAATATAAAATGGAATAAACAAAAAAAATTCATAATCACCTAATGAAGCTATTTCTTCTTTACTAGTTTTTATTTTTACTGTTTGTGTGGAGTGTTTAGTGTTGGGTTCAGAATTATTTCAATGCAAGACAACAATACATAGCTTGGTATCTTGAGTTTAAAGAAGTGCTGATAAATACATTGCAAAATGAGCAGTGGGAAAATGTGGGGAAACTGTAAGGAATAAAGCTCCATGAGCTCTTGACCTCACATGTGTGCAAATAATTTATCCGAATAAAAGAGTTATAATGTTAATGTGGCCTGGATTTCAAGAGATTAACTTTATTCCCCATTCTGAAAGTGCAAAAAATAGAGGAAAATTAAGAAAAAATAATTCTCTGATATAAGAGATTATAAATGAAAAATGCAACCTAAATCATAGGCGTTTCATCAGTGAAAGAAATGTGGTTAGAGAGAGAAAGACTTTACATTAGTATATCCTTGGTTAACCTTTGATTGACATACCAGATACGCATCACGGACGTATTTTACTTCCATTGTGCCGTCTGATTTTGTTTTCTATTTGAATTTCCACCGAATCCATTCTCTTGTGATAAACGTGGAAATTTTTGTGATTTTAATGAATGTGAATTTTATTATTGTACTTTCCATTATCTTTGAATTCCTATGACTGAAACATTATTAAACTTGTCTCTTGTGCCATACTCTTAATTATTGTATTCCTAGAAGACTTAATCCTAGATCTATATAGAACATTCCATCCAAAAGCATCAGAATACACATTGTTTTCCGGTGCACATGGAACTTTCTCTAGGATAGATCACATGCCAGGCCACAAAACAAGCCTCAATACATTTAAGAAGACTGAAAAAAATAGGAGAGACTTAATCCTTAGGTATGTGAGGTATTCTACAGGAATGTGCATTTCACTGATGAATTTGACTGAGACTTCAAAAATATAATGATATTATGTTAATCTTTCCCATTAATGTTTTGTGTTTTAATGCTTCATACTTGGTCCCTCCTCTGGAAATTTTTAGTCCCCTTTCCTATAAAGACTCATAGTTGGCTTGAATTGGGGTCTGTAATAAGTAGGAGATATAGATACTACCATTTTCTCCCTCTTGCCATTGGGTGAGTTCTGTGAGCTGATCTTTCTCAGGCTTCCATTAAAAACTCTCTGGTTCTAGAGCTAAAGACTAATGGAGAGGGATTTCCCTGGCAGTCCAGTGGTTAACACTCCGTGCTTCCAAGGCAGAGGGTGCAGGTTTGATCCCTGGTCGGTAAACTAAGATCCCACATGCCACGTGGCACGGCCGAAAAATATATATATCAGCAATGAAAAAAAAAAAAGACTAATGGAGAGCCTCATAGCTGCTTTCAAGTATTTGTAGTATTTTCATAAGTAAAAGAGTTTAGGAGAATATGTGGAATAATAGGAGTAGACTAGGAGCAGCAAAACAACTACAGGAAGGCATGTTTAGGTTTGTAAAGAAAAAGGGCTGGCATTCAGAGTTTTATAAACCTGCCTTTGGGAGGCAGTAAGGTGCAGAGATTGAGATGGTTTCCCATGGACTTCAACTGCAGCCATTGCTGTCCCTGTGATGTGTGCCTTGGTTTATTCTGTGAAATAGGTATAATAGTAATGCCTCCCCCAGAGGGTTTTTGTAAGGATTAAATGAGATGCTTCCTGCCGGGCACTTTTAAGTGTGTCTGGTACAGAATAAACGTTCAGTAAAAGTTAGCTTTGTTGTTATGGAATGGCTGTCTGCTTTTGTAGGCTCCCCAGCACTAGAGGAAATTAAGCAGAGGTACAATAATAAATTGGTAGGAGTTTTATGGATAAGAGTTAAGCATTGGATAGCGTCTTTAACCCCTGAGGGTTTCTGTTTCTATCATTTTGTTTCCAGTGAATAACAAGGTATCTTTCATATATGACAATGGTGATATTAACCTGCATATCGTGCTTTTTTCCTGGTAGTACCATTCCAATGGTACAATCTCCTGTAAGCAATCTATGACCACAGAATAGGGCAGAGAACACCACTGCTTCAGTCTAGTCTCCAATGCTGACTCATAGAGCAAACCACCTACAGATGTCAGAGACCTACACAGACTGTGAATTCAATTCAGGGAAAACACTAAGGAACAGTTCTTTTGATAATTTGAATCTCTCTTATTTGATGGCAAAAATTAAAAAGGGTCATAACATTCATTGTTAGTAAGACATAAATGAGAAAATGGACATGGTAATATATTGTTAGTGGGAGTATAAGCTGCAAACATTTTGAAAAGAAATCTAGTAATGTCTATTATAATCTAAAACACATCTTCTCTTTAACATACCCACTCCATTTTGAATAGCTTTTCTGTAGAAATAGACACATTGTTTTTTAAGGCCATGTTAAAGAATCTTTATTTTACCATCGATTATGGTGGCCAAAAATGGATACAGTCTCACTGTCTATCAACAGGGCAATAGTTCAGTGAAGTACATTTTTACGGTGGAATATTATGTGACTGTTTAAAAGGATGATTTAGTTTTCTATGGACTTGAGATGTCCATGATATACTGAGCAAAGCAAGTCCCAGCATAATAGTTACAGTATTATCTAATATTTGGAACAGCAAACAAACAAAAAATTTCCAAATACCCTTTGAATGTTTGTATATATAAGGGGAGAAGTGAGGATGGTCACATGCCAGACTGATGACATTGGTTACCTCAGGACTGGGGCTAGGAGGAAATCAGCATTTTCTATGTATGTTAATGCATTGTTTTGCACACTGCTTTTGGATGAGAGAAACTAAAAAGAAAATGGTTTAATTAATTAATTAATGAAGAACTTAATAATTACAAAAATATACCTACTTTTGGCACAATGCAAATTTCTTAAGAAAAATACTCCTACTCTCCCTTCCTATTCTTGTTTTTTATTCCTTTATTCCTCTTTTCCCCCCACTTTCTTCCTTGTCCTTTTCCATACTCTACTTCTCCAAACAAAACAAAAGTATTTTTGTGAAAATGGGAACATATTACAAGTCAAGTGTTTTACCAGACTGGAAGTGTACAGAAAAGCAGCATATTATTATTTTTTCTTTTTTATCTCAAGCACTAAATATTTATTGCAAAATTTCTTTTTAAGCAGAATAGAGTACCCCCCCCCCCAATCCCCTATTAGTGGAGTTCTGCCAGTGAAATGGAATCTCCAGTGAAATGGAATTTCCTAAGATCATGTTGTTCAGAGTGAATACAAAAACAACATGCCTTTAAAATATATATATTTTATATACATATATATATATGTGTATATATATATTATATATATAAACAAGAAACCAGTAGTTTCTCTTCTTATGGTAGGCAATAATGCCAAGTACTCTAAAAGAAAAGTCAGATCTTTAGACTCTGACTTTATGTGGACAAGGGCAAAAGAAGAATAGAATATATTAATTAGTTAAAGGGACCAAGCCAAGATTTTTCTCATGTAGTGACAATTAGCTATTATTAAACACTTGTGAAGATAAACCTTTTGAAATTTTTCTTCCTAAAATGGTATATATTTAGAGTTTTTAATGAGTTATGTGAACTATGCGGTTGAATAAATTTCTATCTTTATTTCTGAAGGATTTGAGCCTTGGCTGACCTCTTTGTTAGGATTGCTATCATCTTACATTAATTTTCTTCCCAGAGTTCTATTTTTGTCCTTTCTTATTACCTTAAAATCTTTCTTGCAGAACATATGAAACAAATACAAAAGTATACAGAGAAAGTGTAATGAATCCCCATGTACCCATCACTCAGCTTCAACAGTCATGTACCCATGGCAACTGTTATTTCATCTACAGCACATCTGTTCCTTCAACCATATTATTTTGTAAAAAATGACAAATACCATAAATATTTTAGCTCTTAAGTGTAAAGGATATGAACTCTTCCAAATATAGCCACAACACTATTATCATATCTAAAAGAAGTGTGATATTTTCTTAATATCAACAAATACAGAGTTATTGTTAGAATTTCTAGTTGTCTCTTAAATAGTATATTTTCTTTTCTTACAGTGTTTAATCTATAGGTTCTTCCTCAGTATATTTTTCCCCTTTGAAATGTATTTGCTGAAGAAACTGGGTTGTTTGTACTCCTTGTAAATTGGAAGTTGGAGCTAGAGACATCATCAGATTTAGATTAGACATTTTTTCTTGCCAAGACACCTTACAGGGACTGCTGTGTTCTATAAGGAGACACAAATGGTTGATTGTCTCTTTTTTTGTGATGTTAGTAGCTGTTAATGCTTAACATCTAGCTCCATTAATTTATTAGAAGCTGCAAAATAGTGATATCCTAATTATGGCATTCCCTCTTTATTTATTCGCTGGGATATTTTTCTAAATAGAAAATTCTACTGTTCTATCATTTTAGTTACCCAGTGTTACAATTCATATAGAGAAAGCAGGATAAATGTTCGAGTTTATCCTTTGACTCACCAGTTTTCACAGTAATGAATTTGTTCCCTGGCATCATGCAAGAGTAACCAATTAGGTTTTGGGGTTTTGTTTGGTTAGTATCACTGCAAACACATGGGATTAAACATATCTGCTATGTTTCAAGACATTATAGCTATTATTCTTATTGATGCTGTATGTGGCTAGTGTCCTAAGTAGCCTGATTCCCGC